>NC_081256.1:22220188-22531552 GCF_030490865.1 Poecile atricapillus
ACAGAGAAAAGCGGCATGCACACGTGTAATAAGCCAGCGTGCAAACAGAGAAAGCCATGCGTGCTACCAGTACACGTGAATTAATACTGTTAGAAAGTAGAACAGGAAAATAAAAAGATCTCCCTGTTTCGTCTGCTATTAACTCACCATCCTCGGTTGGGACATAGATATTTAAATAGAGGCAGTCTTCGTTCTGGTCCTGTACATAGGTTGAAACTACATCCAAGTTATTAGTAAACCACACAGGAAGCATGACTTCAGGCAACCTGCCTTCTATAATGTTCTGGGGACACACTGGAGCAAACTGGGTGGTGTTTTTGATATCTGCCCAGGGAGATGGAGGCTCAGGAGGTTGAAAGCGGCGCTCCCCTGTTGGAGGGGCAGCGTACGGAACCCCGAGAAACTGAATAACGGGCCCCAAAATTTCATTATTAAGTTCCTTCTTAATCCCTCTTATCTTGCCAAAGTTGGTGGTCACGACTGGGTTGGTATCATCCAATTTTTGGGAGGACACGGCTGCAGCGTGAAGCAAAAATCCAAGCATAGAAAAAGCAAAAGTGGCGTTGAATCCCGTGTGCAGCAGGCGGACCGCCGTCGCTCTCCAAACACAGTTCAGCCACACGGATCTTGGAAAGGCCATGGTCCCACATTAGTTGTGTATCTACAGTGAAGCAATCTGATTTGTATCCACTGGTGTAAAAACAGGGCGACCGGAGGAAACAGATCAAGTTTCCTAAATAGGTGCCTGTCAGAAAAATCTCAAAAGGCTTTTCATGCGGTAAGTATCTTCCATTGATTTCACACTTATTGAAGCTGCATCTTCACTCAGCACTATTTATCAGACTACATCCTATTGACAATTCTGTTTTCCATAGCAGCAATATGAAGAGAGCAGCCATTTACTGCAGAATCCCCTCTTATAAATCAAATCCAGTTAGCCGCAGGTCTATATCCTGGAGAAAATGAAAATAAATCATTAGTATGAAAGAGCTAATATGAGCAGAGTGATAACTAGGTGTTTAACACGTTATTTACATACATTAATATTTGCTAGAGCCATGTAAGTTAAACTGCAGGAGTTTATGGGTCCACGAAATGGCAGGTGAAACACTGATTACTGGATTATCTGTAATGTCACCTGTTGAATTTATAGAGACTTCTCAGGACAAACAGGACTCACAGAAAATACTTTTTTTTTCAATTCACTTTTTCAAGAATAAGCTATTTACTGCTGAGCTACATTACATAAGTGTTTATGTTAATATTTTATTTAACTTAATCAGCTCATAATCAATTTTCACCTTGTTTGCAGAAGTTGATTTATTAGAAAGGAAGTAATTATTTCTTAAAGCAGAAGATGAGGAAATTAAGATAGACAGGCATACTGAACACCCAAATGCATTTAATTTCATTAAAAACAGTTTACAACACATACAAACGGTTTTTTGTTCATTTTAAAATATAACATGAATTACTGAGTTTATTCACAATAACTTGAATTACCATGATTTATGTGGTTTTCTGATAGTTGATGAAAAACACAGACTGAAATGTTCACATCAGTGAAGGACCAAAGTCTTCTTCTGCTGAGGTGAATGGTAAACTGAATTTTCACAGAGGTACAACTGGACCTCTGTAGGCCGCTGGGGTTTTTTTCAGAACTGGTTTGGAAAAGGACATGAACAGGCAGCTTAGGAAGGGAGCTGTATATCACAATTTTTTGTGTCAGATCAATCCTGCATTCCTTATAAAAGATTGACTTCAGCGAAAAATGAAAATGCATGTTGAGAGCACTCAATTCCTACCATCCTTAATTTATAACATAAACAATAAGCATTCCCACAGGACCGGAGAAATCTTATCTTTCATATATCCACATGCTGACTGAACAATATCCTAGAAAAAATAATCAGTTAGGATCAGAGACTGTATAATCTGAAATTCCAGATGCTATTTTCAACTACTTTAGCTCAGAGGTTGTCACACAAGGCTGTGTTCCAGCACTTCTGAAAATTGCTCAGTGCATATCGTTATATCTTCCATATTCATGTGAAACATATTTCCAACACGACTTACAATATCCCATTATTTAACATGCAGTGTTATACACAACATAGCAGTGTAATCTTACACTCCCTATTAAGCAGTGTGTAATGCACAAGAAATGTGTTTTGCATTGTATTGGAAACATTTTAAACCACCTGCTTTTGAAACAGCATTGGCAGCTTTAATGAGAATTGCTTTTTTTATCATGTCTATACACATTGTGGAGAGAATTCAAAAGAACGGCTTGTCTAATAGTCAGACTACCCTGTAGTTTGGGTTATTAAAAAGGAGATTGTAAAAGCTATATAGGACAGCAGGAGATTTGGTTCATGTCTAGTGTTCCTTTAGCTCTGAACAATCTATCTCAGGAGGCAATAAGGAGATAGATGAAGCTTTTCCGCAATTTTCTCTTTCCCTTTCTTTCTCTGCTAATTCTAACACCTTCACTGTGAAACTGCAACAAACAGGCTTATGTCCTTCATTCTCCAGCTGCATATTCTCACTGTTCGCTGGAAACGCACCAATTTAGCTGCAGAAAATAATTCCCCAAACTTGATGTATGTGTTTACATTTACTTTAACACACTTACATGGAATGGCAGACATCCCCCTTATGGAGGATTGCTGCTTTGTAGCATTTCAGATTTCAGAGGGAGCAGAGTACTGCTTGAGAAATAGTAAAGATTATTTCTATTTTTTAGTAGGCAGAACAGGTTCCTGAGCAATGCACATGGAGAGATGGAAGCCTGTTCCTTAGTGGCATTCAAAATCCTCCACAGCCTTTTCCACTGGGTCTTAAAACCCACAAGGATTTGTTTTCCTCTCGGGAATGGAAACATGTACTTCCTCTTCTTTCTCAAACTCAAACTTGTAAATAGCAGGAGTTTAATCTCAGAAGCTTTCCAGCTAATTTACATGGTCTGGGGAAGGTCTGAGTTCAACAAATCCAACATAGCTGTGCCAAGGAAAAGCATCCTTCTTCATTTCAAGGTGCTAGGTTGGTTTGATGTGCAAAATTACTCAGATGCCACTAATAATTTATTTAGCACCTGTTTTCAGTTCTAAAGAAACTTTGCAATACAATTTTTATACCTCAAATGGTAAATTCAATGTAGACTCAAAGCCAGTTCTAGAGCTGGGCTGTAATTCCAAGCTTGTCCATCTGCTGGTTTGTCTTTGCAGCTGAACAGTTCTGCTGTGATCTCCAGTTCTGGTTTGCCTCCCATGGACAAGGCTTTACTCTGAGACAGGATGCCAAAAAGGTAAGAATATAATTCAGTTCTGTGTTTGCTATTCCTAATTAATTAACTACTGGGCAGCAGCCTCAATGAATAGATGGGTAGGCTATAAAGGGCAGCAAATTGTCAAGTGCTTGCAGGATTTGAATCAACATATTTTCATTGTATTTATAACTTCAATTTTGGACTTGCTCTTTTCAAGCCTCTCTTTTTAAATGTCTAAGTAACAGTTTATTTTTGAGACTGAGAGGTCAGACATTCAAGCCTGTCATTGGCTGCCCTGAAGCTATCACATCAAAACCACAAACTCAACGCAAATAAAAAGACTGAGATTTATGAAATCTTTTGAGACTTTCACAAGAAAATTTCATTTTGAGCACTAGGTGCAAGGGCAAGCAGGGAAGCTGGCCAGGGAAACACACTGAGAGTTAATGCTGGAAAAAATTCTCCCCAGTCTTTCTGCAGATGATCTACACTGGACTTTTTCTTGGTGTCCAGATTCAGCTGAAGAGGAATCAGTGGGAAAATAAAGGAGAGGGAATAAACAGGAATGATCAGGGAGACAAGCAGGTGAATAAACCAAAGAGTATCACTAATAAATCTGGGACAAGGTTTAGCATCAAAATAATGTGGATATGAGGAGAAGGAGGAGAAACCTTCTCAGATTTTACTGCTGTCTTGATTTGAGGATCACAATTGCTCCCCGTGGTAACACAAATGAATTCTACTGTAAAAGGTATTTGATAAAGTCTTTCATGCTCTTTCGAACAGTCTATACTATACAGAGGTTTTTTTCTATCATCTATTATTTTATTATCTTCCTTTCTGAATTCAAATTACTTTATAGCTCAGATTCTGAAATGCTTTAGAGAAGCATTTAGTATGCTGGGGAGTGAACAATCCAAGAGAGCTTCAGCACATCTTTGCATTTCCAATGACACAGGGCATCCCTCAACAGGTCACATCTGCTGCAAACTGCAGCAGCGAAACTCCTCGTTGTTACTCATGCCCAGACCTTCAAATCTTAAGGGATGGTTTGATCTGTAGCACCTATCAATAGCTCCAATGCATTAATAAAACCTTTGCTGGCACCCAAGGTTTCTGGCCATATGCCAGCTTTAGCACATGTAAAAGCTGTTGTTGTTACAATAAAGACCTCCCAACCCCCCCAAAAAAGCTGTTTTCATTTCAGCTAAAGGTGTATTCTGTGATTTGATATTCATGCTTAAAAATTCCTTTCCACTTCAACTTTGCTAGTAAATCCCAATTAGACAAATATTCAAAGAGATTGGAACACCACACAACACCATTTCAAAACACAAAGTGCTGTTTTGCAGAACCAGCTACATTTGCATCCATTTTTATTTACAGCAGTCTCTCCTTAGAGTTAAGAGCCCAGAGATGTTTCATGTCTCTAAGAAGAAATCTGTGTTCTAAAACACGCTACGAAGCCAAGCAGGAACATGGATAGTGGTACACAGGCCATTAGAGGAAAGATGAGGGTGAACACTGTGTCGGTGTGACACACCAATGGTAAACATGACCAGACAAATCCTCAAGAGATGCAGCACAAAATTCCCCATCTCTTCTTTCGTGTTTCAAGTTAGCAAGGGAAGCAAGTTCCAAATACACAGTATTTTCTCTCAACTTAGTGGTAAAAAAAGGCCAGGTTGATGGAACTCTGAGCAGCCTGGAGGGAAAGGTGTCCCTACCAAAACCTAAATGACCTTTAGAGGCCCCTTCCAACCCAATCCATTCTGTGGAATATTTTAAAACTGTCACTGCTCTTGCACACTTCCCAAAATGCTTTCTCAAAGGGATGGGCTTTGCATGGGTTTAGTCCAAGAAATTAACATTCATTTAAAAAACAAGGTGTATAAATGATAATGGAGGAGGCTGCAATCCTGAATACATAAAACACATAACAGGGGTACAGCCCTGGTGGGGTTTGGTCACATCCCACATGCCAGCACCCCCTCCAACCCAGAGCAGCCACAGGTCTGGTAGCTCCAGAAAGCTGCTACAAATCCAACCCTATTGAGATGCAGAACCTTTGCCAAGATGACCAACAAAAGTATGAATAAGACATCATCTTTATGGGCTCACAGTCCCACCCTGTATTAGGATGAGATTATAAGTGTTATGTTACACGGGAGCACAAACAACCCAGTGGAAAGGATTTCCAGATGCTACAAGCTGTGTAAATATATCACTCCCAGATCAGAGAAACATTCCTGAGTGCCCTCACCTCGATTTAATATGATGTTTTGACTGCTAAACCTCATAACCAGTCAGTGAAAAATACAGTATTTAAATATTGTAGTATAAATCATTGGATGCAGCACTTCAAAATTAGTGAAAAGTTGAATTAAAATGAGTAGATGTCATAAGACTCCTTTAAATTGTGATGCATTTTTCAACTGCACCAAATTTTTGTTCTTTGTCATTAGTGGGTATATTCACTAATGCTTATTAACTAGTTCAAAAATCCCTTTAAATAATTTCTCTATCTTAGCTTGCAAAAACAGGAAGAGTTCTGATCAAAATTTTCTATTAAACTGTTTTTGAATCAGGCAAATTAAGCCCATGAGGAGAGGGTCAGTTAAGTCCTATTATCTTCCATTTACTCATATCAATAAATCATTTTCTTAAAATAGTTCTACTTCTTATCTGAAGTAATTTTTTATATTACCAGAAGTTGACTACAGTTTTTTAACGTGGACTTGAGCTGTCTGACATTTTGCACAATAAGTAGATAACGAAATGGTGATTTTACCCATAACAGAAAGAATGGGTAACTCTGTCACTTACGTGTAAAGTTTTAGACAGCTAAGTAATACAGATTTAAATTAAAAATGACAGATGCACTGGCTTGGAATATAATGGGCACTGAAGTGAACCTTTATTCCTTTTAGCAGCTTACGGTTAACTCTTAAATGGGCCACACATTATCCTCACTTTTGAGTACTGTAAGTATTCAGCTAAATGATCAAATGGTCATTCTGTTGATGGCTGTTCTTGCTTCAGGACAGGAAGATTCCCTGACCTACTGTAGAAATTCCACTGAACTCATGCTAATCAGAGGTCATCCCAGAGAAAAAAATAACCCAGATGTTTCTCATTTGAGAGCTTCAATATCAAAATCTGTGTATTGCATACCATCAGGTCAAGTGGGAGTTGCATTCATTAATACTTCATAAAATATACACGTGCTTCTCATTTGATCACTCCAGCAGAGTGCCCAGAACCCATCCAGAGACTACTCCTGAAACTAATTGTCCTTCTGTTGTCTCCTTCAGGTGATAAATTTAGTATAGAATTGTTAACAAAGTTCTTCACCTGATATATATTTGTGGCACACCCTTGGTTCACTGGGGTTAATCATATGAGAAAAATTAATTGTATTTTCTTCACCACCTTTATTACAACAATAATACTACCTTTAATGCTAGTTCATCCCCCAAGGCAAGCTTTCATATCAGATTCATAAGAAAGATATCACTTTTGTATTTTCCTGGTGGGGAGGGTGTTAGTAATCCAAGATAAAAAAAGCTGGAATACAGATAATACCACTTCTTGAGGGAGATCTCTGCAAACAAAGATGCTTGAATGAACTCAGATTTGTCCATGAATTGTTGTTCTAGCTGGATACAATTCAGTAACAGTTCCAAGCATACAAAAGCCTTGTTGTAGAGCTAGATCAATAACTAGCTCTTCAACAAGATGATTTTTTTTTAGGAAAAAAGACCAGCAAACTTCCTTGTGGCAGAAAAAGGAAGCCATGCTTTTTGTTCTTGATCAGATGGTCAAGATGGTCCCAATTTCATCAGAGTAACTGAGATCAAGTTCCAACTCATCAGGAAATTCACAGACATATAAACATAATTTGTTAATCACAAACCCAACATCTCTAACTCAGCTCTGAAAGTGCTCTTGACTGGTATTACCAGGCTTTCCAGAACTGCAGAGAGCACACTACAACTTGAGTGCAATATTGGCATTAGAGGGATCTATCCACTTGAAGAGGTTGTTTCCTGTGATCTAGCATTCCGTACATCTGTGACTTTACTTGCATTTGTTCCAAAATGAATTTCATGCTTAACTTGTTTTTCTTAATTAAACTTCCTTTAGCAGTTTCTAATATGTGCATTATTAAAACTCATTAGTCCCATTCATGCCTGCCTGTCATTTTTGGCTTCATATTCACATACCAAAGAGCTCTGCTGCTTTATATAGGAAGCAAATTAAATAATAAATATGAGAACTTGAACGTTTTATGAGTGTCAGTATGAGAAAGTGGCTGCAAGGCCCATAAGGTTTCACAAAAAAAAAGCATTACAGCTAAAGCTAACATGCTGACACATCTCTGATCTATAAAGTCTGCAGTAATGGTAGCAGTAAAGTGTTGTGCCATAGATGGGGAATTTTTCTCTCACATGAAATAGAAATAGAAATAGGATATAGCACAGACTATATTTACTGTTGTAAAAAAATTTCAAATAAAATTTCCCAAAAGCTTAGAATATAACACCATTAAATGTCTACAAAGATTTACTCTTTCCATCCGACTTCATGTGTAGCTCCTATTATTCAGCTCCTTGTCCTCTTTTCATTTTCTACCCCTGTCTGTGAGAAAGAGACTTATTTCAGCTCTAGCACCCAGCCTCAGTGTCCCTGTGGTCACGTCCTGGTCACGCTGACCACGACCCCAGTGACCAGAAGGTTTCCTGACCCATCAGAGGTGTCTCATGGTGACTGTTCCAGGGCCCAGATTCTCCACAGAAATAAACCATTGTTGTGAAACCAGTTGAAGAAACAAAAGCCTCATCCCACAATGCCTGTTTTGCAGAGGCTTGAGGATGTCAAAATACTCAATCTGGAAGGTTTCTCCTGACTAAATTGTCGTTTTCTCCTCATGAATATTTCTAACACCGTGTGCCTACATAACACTTTACTGCTTTCAAGTACTGTTTTGGAAACTGGGGGACAGGGTTGGGAAGGCAAAAGTTAAGGAACAACTTTAAGTTCAGATATTGCGCTTGAAAGCTTCAGACAAAATGTAATTAAATAAAAGTATGAAATACAACATAAATGTATTCCCCTCATTAAATTCCCAGAACCAGTTCAGAAGTGAGCTAATGGCTTCTCTAGGCAGGATGTGATTGAAGAGACTTAGAAAACATCTTTTTAAATTGCCATTTAAGTTCTCTGCTTCGTTAAAGGAATATGACTTACTTGAAATGCAATAGTTGTAAAGTGTCCTTGACCACTTTTATGATTTTACAGTCATGTGTTGCTAATTTCCAAGCATTACATTCTCCCTTAATATGGTGCAAAAGACCCAACCAAGCATCAGCAGAAGGTAACAGGCTACCCAAAGGCAACACTAAAACTGATTATGCAGAAAATATTATGAGGACAAAACAGAAGAATTCAACAAATGGGGTAAAGAGAACTCAAACTGCTTTTCTTTTAATGGCCTCATGTCTTATTTGACCACAGCAGTGGAAAAACCATGTTACCCTGCTGTGTGCAGCCCAGATCTTTACATGGCTTGGTAACCAGGAGGATATTTACAGTACAGACTCTGTGCCCCCTGGTTTCCCACAGCAGCTGGTCCCTCACACCACCTTTTGTTATCTAGTGAGAAGTGCCATGGTGGAGTGGGTGCACAGCAAAATTAACATGGGACTAAGCAGCCAACCAGTCACTTTTTATCCCTGGAGAGCACACAAAACATCATTAATGAGCAATTAATAGTTATGGCAACTAATTCTGTTGGAAAACACGTGGGGTCTTCAGAGGCAGGTGGAAATGTGCAGCTGAGTCACCAAGTAGCCAAAATTATTTCCCCCTGTAATTCTGCTAATTCAATAGTTATCCTGGGGGATGTAATGTCATCATTTGTTATTAAAATTACAGGATATGCTCTTAATATGTAAGACATGATGAAGCTCTCCCATCATGTTTTTTGTTTTGTTGTTTGGGGGTTTTTTTGCATGCCCTAAATCCCTCTCTCCCCCTTCCATACACACTCTTGTGCAACACCTGGTTATAAGGGCAGGCATCCCCCTCTGAGTGCTTGTGTTCCCTCACAATGCAGAGCTCAGAACCAGGGCTTCAGAAATGGAGATATGCCTCTAGAAAAGCCTTTCTTCATCAGTCAGGAGCTATTTTTTATCACTATCTATTATTTTATCACCTGTTATACTTACCATGGAGGGATATCTGGGACTAATCACAAACTATATCATTTACTGGATCAGATTGATAACTGCCCATCCTTTATTAAAAGAAATCCCCAGAGACTTCTACTGGACCTCTAGCAAAATGTTGTATTTTCATTATCTGCTTTCAAAGAACGTCTGTCTCCTTTTGCCCTTCTTTTCTCACTATTTAATTTTTAAACAATTTCTTTTTCATGTGATTAAAAACCCATAATAAATATGACATCAAAGAAATAATTCAGAGCTAGTCAAGGATGTGCAATGCAGCTCTACATTTCTATTAAAAAGGAATGTATATTTGCTTTTAATAAAGAAAGGCAAGCCAATCCATTATGAACTGAGACCACATCTAAGCCTCTGCTTTCTTCCCTTTTCCCCAGACTCCATTTGAACAATTAGAGTGGTTTACGCTGGTGTGCATGCCAGTGGATATTAAAAATGTAAACTGATAAAAAAAAACAACTGCCACCATTACCATGTTCAAATTCCTCCATTCACTTGCAAATCAATTTATCTGCCTACAGCCCTGTCCCAGTCTTTAAATAACCCTCCTCAGCAGACTGCTCCACCTCCAGCCAAATAATCCAGAGAAAACCCACTTTGTTTAAGATGTTTAAGTATCAACAGCTAGGATATTATCTTCTTACCCTGCTCTAGGAGAAGGGGTAAGATAACCAAAGCAGCATCAGGACAGCAGCTCTTCTCCTCGCTCCTGCACCCACTGCCTTACACAGCCTCAACCACTCTCATGGCTTTCGTTGCTACTTCAGTTAATCACAAAAACAGAGGTGTTCAGCCAAATTCTGCTTCCCAGCACACTTAGCATGATTATCCCCAGCCTCATTTTTCTTCCCACAGCCTGCATATGATTCGCAGGAAACGCACAGGATAAATGGGATCTCTTTGTGGGTATCTGAGGATCTCCTAATCATTTACTGCAAAACTGCTTTTGCAACATCACTGCAGTCTGTAGCCACAGTCTAAGAAAAACGGTGTCATTTATCAAAAAGTAACTAAGAAGCAGTCTTCTTTAACCCTGCACCAGTAATGGGGGGGAGGGGGGAAAAAAAATAAATAATCCTTCCCAAGCACTATTCCCAAACATGGCTACTTAGCTCCCGATCTGCAAATCTAATTTCAAAGATGCTGAAGTGGTCTGCGTGTTACAGCTGTGGAGCCCACACAAGTCTCAGTGCAGTCAATGGGAATCAGGATCTTTGAAAATCAGGGCCCTGAATAATGGGCTCTATTTTTAAATGCTCATTTATACCGTGCACGGGTCTTTCTCTTGTCAGGTGCTGGTAATAAAGTACGTGCAATTTCATAAGTATCCTTTCCTTCAGCTAAGCCAGCCCAGAAAAGTAGGGGAAAATGTCCCAAAGCTCACAGTACTACTCTTTCAGCAATAACAATAGTCTGTGGATGCACCAAAAACGCTGCTACTGTAAAAAACAAATAAACAAAAATACCAGCCTAGGTCTTAAGGGAGCATGAAAAGGTTATTGTGAGCATTGCCAAAAATGCACGGTTTCAGATGTGAATTACCTCTGAATTTACCAGCACGGTCTGGTCCCACTAAGGCTCTGAATAAATGCAAATATTGCCACAGTGGATGGCAGTGCTGGCAAAAAATAATTCCTAAAACAATTTCTCACACTTACGCTGAGAAAAAGAAAAATCTGCTTCATTTCAAATTCACAGAACATCTAAACGTGCTAAAAACATTCACTTTGATATTTATAGCTTCTATAACACATATTTCCATTTTATACTAGTGGATTTTAATGCCATAGTTGTTAGAGCTAAAACAAACTGGCCTTCCAGAAAGCAAACCCAGTGTCAAACTAGCACGATATTCCTTCGAAAGGTCAGCAAATTTACAGAAGGAAAGGGCCAGTCCAACGGTGTCACCTGCACCAGCAAGAACGTAACACTATAATCAAGCTCAGGTTTGTTTTATTTAAACAGTTATTTGAATGTAATTGCTCTGAAACCCTATGCATCGTTAAAATGATTCCAGATAACATCCTTTCTCCCGATTCCAAGGTAACTTTCTGCCTTTAATTATAAGTCAATTAATATTAAGTAATTTGACTGATTAATTTTAATTAAACCTGTTGAAAATTGATTTTCCTTTAGCAAGTAGAGATGATGCTCTAGTTGCGATCATCAGGAAAGGAGGATGGGGGGGCGGACGCGGGGGGGGGGGCAGGGTTTGGGGGGGGAAGCAGGAGAAGCAGCACTCGGCACCCAGGCGAGAAAGAAGATGTCTGAAGAAATAAAAAAAGGCCCGGCAGCCGGGCAGGGAGCCGGGGCTGCGGGAGGCACCGGGGGCTGCGGGAGGCACCGGGGGCTGCGGGAGGCACCGGGGGCTGCGGAGCGCCCGGCCCGAGGCGGGCGGCGGCCCCGGGGCGGCGGGGGAGGAAAAGTTCTCGGTGTGCGGGGGGTGTGTGCGTGAGCGTGAAGGTGCGTGTGGAAATGTCCCCGCAAACACCCCCGCGGCCGCTGCCGCCGCCGCGCATCCCCGCGGGCGGGCACCGCTCGGGCTCGCAGCCGCCGCAGCCCCCGCGCAGCCCCGCACGGAGCCCCCCGGCCGCCGGCACGCACACACGGCTGGGGAACCGGCCCTGCCCAGCGCCCCCGGGCTCAGCCCCGCAGCCGCCCTGCCCTGCCCTGCCCTGCCCTGCCCTGCCCGGGGCCCCGCTCCTTCATCCCGGCCCGGCCCCGCTCCATCCCGGCTGTGCCTCGCTCCTTCATCCCGGCCGCCCTGCTGCATCCCGGCCCCGCCGCCCCCTCCCTCCTCTCCATCCCGGCGCGGGCTCGCCCCGCTCGCCGGGAGCATCAAAGTATTTACCAGTTCACAGCCGCTTTCCCGCAATCGCAGCTGGAGCTGTAAATCCGCTGGATTCGCCTCCTCCGGCTCTCCCAGCCGCTGGGAGCGGGAGGGCTCCCAATAGCGCTCCGGACACTTCCCAATTATACCGATTTTTATATATTTTTCTCCCCTTTCCTGGGATCGGGGCGCGGGGAGGGGGGGCTGGAAATCCCCATCCGGAATCCAGCCTCATCCGTGCCGAGCCACCTCCATGTAAATCCGACCATCAGGCAGGCAATGGAAATGATCAAACGCTACTTCTCTCCGTCTGCAGGCAGATAATCCCACTAATCCAATAGATCTCCCCCGATCCGAAAGTGCCCTCCAGACGAATCCCTTTCGCTCGGTGTCCTGCGGGCGATCGCGGAGCCGCGGCGGAGCCCGGAGGGGCGCGGGAGGGGCGCGGAGGGGTGCGGAGGGCTGTTAATCTTTTTTGGCTCCTGGATGCACGGCTCGCTCGAACCGCCGAGATCCCTGCTTTTTCCCCTATTACACGTTTCCACTCCAAATTGCTGCTGGATGAAAAATGGTACAAAGATACCCCCAGCGGCGGCGCGGCGAACAGCGCGGGCAGCCCCGGCCCCGCACCGCCCCGCACCGCCCCGGGCGGAGCGGCCCCGGGGGAGCCTCCCGGAGCCCCGGGGGATGGGGGGGTCCCTCCGGCAGCGGCACCCAGCGCACGCACCCCCGCCAGCACCGGGACACGCAGGGAGGGATGCCGGAGGGGGATGGAGATGCTGCACACACCTGCGTGCAGGTGGGCTGAAGCCTCTTGCTTAATTATACCCGAATTGTGTAATTTATGGATAGTTTATGCAGAGAGATGTGATTTATACTCAAATGTTTCACACGGGTGTAATTTAGGATGAATCCATGGCCTTACTTACTGGGATCATCACTGTCTGCACGCAAGATATAAGTGACTCTTTGTTTGCCCTTGCTGTTTCTTGAAATCTTTTATTTATTTTTCATTGCTTCCTTTCTATTTCTAATTGAGAAAAAAAAACCAAAACCAGTATTGTCTGACTCCAGCCCTCATGCTTTCCAGGATCACAGCAAAGAATGAAAGTTGACAACTCAGGGGATGTGGGGAGAAAGGAAGGCCAGGTCAGGAGGGAGAGGAAAATAGTCCTTTGAATGCTGATAGGTCTGTTCATTTTTTAAGAACAGCCACAATCACACATTAAAACAACCAGAGTTAAGCCTCTTGCAGCGAGCTCATTAATATTTTCTCTTATTTTAGGAGAGACTTCCCTTCACATTTTGTTTAAAATCTGTATTTTGCTCTGCTAACTTCCACCTCAGTTTAAAATACTGACACTAACCAAGCACAGCAAACCCACTCATGTTTCCAAGCCTACAGCCCCAGGCAAGGTCTGGAGGTGCCCGATAATTTGATCAGCTCTTACACCCTCACCTGAGAGCACATCCCAGTGGAGGGAAGGTCAGTCCCAGCCACGCTGGGCTATTTATGTCCCTGAGTCCCACTGAGGCTCTGCATCTAAATGCCCATGGCAGGATTGACAGGACACAGCAGCAGCTTCTCCCGTGACATTCCCATGTACTGGAATAATCATGTCCTGGACACGTTTTTCACCTGTCTCAATAACTATTAGAGTCCATGGTTAATTAGGAAAGCCCAGAATCCTTTCAGTTTCAACACTTCAAATTCAACACTTCCACTGTCGCCAAAAGCGTGCAGCTCTCAGGTACAGAAGGGAAAGGCTCTGCTGACAGGGCAATCCCATGAATGTTGTTATGTTGGTCTCAAGGGAATACTACATGGGAAAAAAAAAAGTTTCAAAACTAGAAAGAAAATTTGTATATGAAAATCAATCACTTGCCACCAGCCACAGATCAACCAACAGCCTAAAAACCATCACCAAAGAGGCAATAGCAGGTGAGATATTCTGCCATTCCTCATCTGCACAAAACCCTGGAGTAACTTTATCTTTGGGTTGTTCTTTTTATACTGAGAAGCAAGAAATAAAGGTGAAATAAAATAACAGCACTCCCCTTGTCACCAGATAAGCTACTGGAATCCAAGTGTGCAAAGTTTTATTCTCTCTCCTTCAAGGAGGATGTATCTATGTTCCCCAGGTTCCCTGAGCCACCATGTGAACACCTCCTTGGAGAGCCCTGACTATCATTTGACCAGATTACTCTCTACTAACTGTGGGGGGAAATCTACCCATTTATCTCTTTACCATGCCTTCTGTGGGTGGCAGGAGCTGACAATTTACACCCAACTTGCAACAATCCCACCTTTGGCCACCAAGTCTCCATCTGGTCCTAACCCATCTTCACTCCTGCAGAAATGGCACCAAACTGTTGAGCAGGTTAAGTTGTGCCTCAAGTCCCTCTCACAGCAGTGATGTGTGATATCAGCTCATTCACACATCACTTTTGCTCTGGCCTGTCCCCAAGATTGGGGTCCCTTTCTAAAACTCTTCCACTGCCTTTCACTCTGCTTCAAACATTTCTCCCTGTTTCTTCCCTCCAGGGGCCTCAATGGCTCTTGTCTCATCCAAGATACTGCTGGGGAAAGAGGAATACTGACTTGTGGAACGCAACAAGATTTGTCTCCACCTCCAGAAAATTGTACAGGTCCAGGAAGGGATATTTGGCTGGGAAAACAAAGTATAGGGCTAAGCTTTCTATACAGAGGTGTGATAGCAACAGCTGAGCCTACATAGGTGGTAAAAATAGATTACATTTTAATTCAGTAAAATAATATAGGACATTCCTGTATTACCAGTGGCTGATGGTAATTCAGTTTACAACCAGGACATCCTTGCCTGTAAGAACTAAGTGATTTGCACACTTATTTATTTTCATATACATATATTTATATAAGGTTGGAACTACATGATCCTTAAGGTGTTTTCCAACCCAAACCATTCTATGATATACACACCTTTATGCCTACATACAAATGTCTAAAGAGTGTTTAGATTCATTTAAAAAAGTGGAGAAGTGCCTGTAATTGATTATAACTTTGTTAAATATGTTTTAATACCCTGCATGTCAAAAAAAATTACATTTTTATTGCAATCTAGGGAATGCAAAACTGGTTTAAAGACTGGCATTATTTAATATTTAGTTCAGCTGAGTCTTAATAGGGTTGTGTTATCTGCATTTATTAAAAGAATGAAAAGAGAGAAGGACTGAAAATCCATTGAAATTTCAAAGGCCAGCATCCTGCAATATTATAAAATTCTCCTCTGTTCCATTTTCTCTGTTTCAAGAACATAAAACCCTTCCTATAACCCTCATGTAAGCAACTAACTTCCAAAAAGAGCAAAACATACAATCAAAAGCTGAAAAGGAAAAAGCTCCCAACTAGCAATCCAAGCTAAAATGTACATGGAGATACATAAAGTATGCACCCAAAGCTTTGAAAGTAGGCAAGTTTTTTGATGCAACACAAGTTTCATGAGCTATTGAAATATGTAGCTTAAGACAGTCAAGATTTTCTTGCAAATACAAATTTTATCAGACTGTGTTTCTCAAAAGGAAATTCACCTTTCTAATAGGTAGAACAGGTGGAACTGTTTACATACACAAAATACTAAATATTCCTTATTTTTTTTGTCTCAAGATAGCTCATTAAGCTGTGTCTTGCAATAACTTTGTTATATATTTTCTTTGATTTCATGAAACTTAAGACTGCTCATCTCTGTGCATTTAAATTCTTTAGATAGCCCCTATTGCCAGATCTTTAATGAAATTATAATGCCTGCCTATGAGCTGCTGTAGTTAGCTGTAACTGCTGAGTTATTGCCATTCATTTGGTTTAACCTTGCCAAGAAGAGCCACTTAAAGAGGCCATCCCTCTTCACAGAGCATCTTCACAAAGGCACGAGGCCCTGACAGTCCTTCAGGCTCTCCAAGCACAGTTATCATTTGCTTTCTTCAGTATTGTTCTTTTGTACTAAAACAAATACATTAAAAAAAAAAACCACAATTCTTTGCTGTATGGCAAAGGACTCACTTGAGCCTGGTTGGAGTCTCACATATCAAGAGTCAAGAAAATTAGCAGCACTAGTCTGAGGGTTCTGACTTTAATTTCTTCTTGCCTGCAGAAGTCCCCAGTTCTCCTGTCCCCTACGGCCTCACCATCACCTCTGGTGCCCTTCAGTGCTCAGGGATTTCCTTCCTCACACCCACGATGGGAGCCGTGCATCTTGTCATCTGATGGGATTTGTATTCTGACATCATACAGGTTGTCCTCGGTGACATTCACATTTTATCATTAGCACCTTCTACTGGGATGTTTAATTGCCTATGTTGTATCTCTGCACTGTAGATTTATTTTGCATTTCCATTTAATTAACAGCCATGACCAGTGGTCTGATGGATGGCAAAGCATTCTGTGAAGTAGAATCCTACTGGATTAAAAGCTTTGCTGGAAGGTTTCAAACACCCATTCAGCCTGAAGTTCTCAACAGCAATTTTCTATAAAGTACCAGGTTTCCAAAACACAGTGCTTGAGGCCATGGGAAGAGGAAGCAAACAGGACCCAAGGATGACACAAACCCTGTTCCTACAGGCTCATCCCTCTCCAAGTGCTGACTGGATGCTCAGATGAGCACAATCCACCCGTGGCTATTCTGAGATTTGGGATTTCAGGTTCTTTCGGGCGCTGTTAAAAGATGGATATTGATAAAAGAAGCCATTGCCAGTGTTCTTACTGGAACTTAATCAGTAGATTACAACACATTACAACACTGTGCTTGCCAGGGAACTCTGAATTAATTATAAAATCCATTTCCTTGTTTATGTGGCTGCAAATACATTTAGTCCAGAGGAGTTTTATGACTTTGTTCCTTCCCAAAATTTCAGTTATTATTTGAAGCCATAATCCAGCTGTACCTTGGTTTTCAGTGACCCAGTAGAGGAAACTGTGGAGCTAGACTTTGTTTTTTAAATTATAAAAAGCATTTAGACAAAGAGTTTTCTGTTCATACTGTGTGAAAACCAACCAATTTCTAGTTTTTCTAATTAAATTAGTTCAAATCTAACACTGAGTACATACTGTATTCCACTTCCAGCGTGCTGAGTTTGAAAGCACACGGGGACATTCCCTGAAGGAGCTGCTGCTCTGAGTCACTGTTACATGCAGTTTATATTCATTTAGACCCAGCAAGCAAATGACAGAGAACTATGGGCCAACATCATCTCTCATGTGATGAAATGGAAGTTAGAGGAACCTCATCAGAGACTTTTCCTTCCTAATACTTAAGCTTGGCATGAAAAAATAAAGAACATGTGAGCTGGATTGCTAGCATTTGCAAGTATAAAGAGTAAACTGTTTTCCACATGCTTGTGCTGTGGCATACCTTTTCCTTTTCACCAGTCACTTTGCATAGGCAAGGAAAGCTGGAACTTCTGTGAATTAAGACTTGCCGGAACCTTGACACTCTCTGTACTGACAGAGCATTTTAGGTCCTTATTTAAATCAGTCAGTAATAAGATGACTGTGAAATACATCATGATTTTACTACCAGCTTCTCTTGGCATCTGTTTGCCTCCAGTTACGATTGCGCCGATAACTTGGTGACCGATATAATTAGCCTGGCTGTCATTATGGCTACTGGCCAAAAGAGCCAAAGATGTTCCTTAAATTTTCTTTTCAGATGCACCAAATAACATGATCCATTAATTAAAACCCAGGCAGTCACAGTTAATTCCTGACAACTGAAAAAGATGCAATTTGAAAACACTCCTAAAAAGCAGTAAATCACTTCCAGTCTGCTTTGTGTGAGCTGCATTTGAAAGAGGCTGGGCTGTGCTGGGGTTTGGGTGCTGGGCTGGGAGCAGGGGCAGAGCCCTGCTGGGTGGAGACCTTGAGCAAACTCTTTCATCTCTCCTGCCTTTAACTCTGTCTAATCCATCTTGATTTTTTGATCACCAGGGCAGAGACAATCTTCCCATGCCAAGGAGAAGGGGGCAGGCACGTGGGGATTCCCAAGCTGGGGAGGAGAGGGAGGTCAAGAGGCAGCCTCTGCCAGCCCCAGGTGTTTGCCTGCAGGTGTAGCAGCAGGTCTGTGCTCCTGCAGGGAATTGAGAGACCTCTGGAAGAGTTCAGGCACCCCAGAGGGTTGTGTGGGACTGACTGGTTTTGTGGAAGGGTCAGTATGGGGAGTGCTTATGAAATTCTGCCAAAATAAGGAATAGGAAATAATGAACTGACAGAAAAACACTTTGTAAAGGACACATTCCTGTATTTTGCATCAGTGGTGATGGGAAGTCCAGGAGATAATATCAATATGAAAATACCATTGTACAAACATTGTAGCACATTCACCTGCTTATCTTAGCAAGTCTTAAAGCTCTGGGAATCCAATTCACTGCACAATGACAAACGACACAAAATTGACATGTACAGGCAAGATCACACAGGCAAAGCAGGGAGAGCAGAAATTGCCAAAGATCTCCAAAGCAAAGACACCTGAAGAGCTCCTGAACTGAAGGATCCAGAGAAGCATCTTCTCTAACTGGCAATGAGAGGGGCAATAATCCTTCTGAAAATACAACCACTTTTAAGAAAGTAAACTGAAGGAAGATAAAATCACTTGTGATTCCTGAAAATCTGACTGTAGTGTGAGTGAGCTGTTCTCTATAGCCCAATAACACTATTCCTGTAAAATCTAACAGTCCAGATGATTTAACAGCAGATTAGCAACAACAAAATTCCTCATTGTAGCTGTGTAATGGGTGCATGTTAGGTTATGAGGCTTTGTGTCTCTTGCTGGGCACAGACAGGAGATAGCACCAGATCTACATGGTGAGGCACCCTGGAAAACTGGACACACCAACAGCATCCCTGCTCTATGCAAAACATCTGCAGATCCCTCTGTCTGCTATGGCAGGAACAACACAACCTCAGGGAACTGAGCTGGCATCCATATAGGCAGACAAGAAAGAAAAAGTATAGGACAAAAAAAAAAGAGGAAAAGAGAAAGAAACAGCATTAGAGAAACTGCAGCAGCCTAGAAGCCCATTATTTAATTGATGTCATAACCCAGGAGAGTGTATGATCCTCTCTACATGGTCATGTCACAGAGTGCTCTCTACATGGACTTTGAAACTGCAGCTGATTTCTATAACAAGATCAGCTACAACCATCTGAAAGTTAAACCTATACAAATACTTTGTAATACTTATCTGTGGCTGAAGTGAATCCCACACCCAGAAAGACATGACTTTGAATTTTAATTTTCAGATTTCTAGGTCTTGATTGCAGAATACTACTTTTTCTCCCCTCACATCTGGCATTTGCAGAACTTAATGAACAATGTCTCTAGCATTCAGAATTAGCACAATACAGCTTTGTCTCCTGTGTGCCAAACTTTGGCATTCCCTTGCTGTAGAAAGTGAGCACAGTGGCTCTCTAAAACTAGTTTCTTATGCAAGATGAAAGAATTCATTAGTTTTCTATTTCTCAGACCTTTCACTTCCTTTGCTATTCCAGACAACTAGAGCACCCCAATTTCCTATTTCAACTAATAATGACGCTCTAAAATTTTTGCTGGCAAATGTTATTGTTCCAGCTGACAAATTTATTCTGATAGCTGAGAAAAAAATGAAAATAAAAAATCCTGCAGTCGCCTCTGAGGTCTGTGCATCAGCCAGTAGAGGGTGCAGGAATTGTGGCTGCATTCCCCACACACCTGAGCCGGCCACTGCTGCTGCTCCAGCTTCTTCCTAAGGTGGACAGATATAATATAGCACCTAACATTGTGTTATGGGTCAGTCCAATATTAAATAATGTGTACAAATTGAAAGGCGTCTGTTTTTCTCAGCTTTTCGTTTTCTCTGTTCACAGCTGTTCTCAGTGTTTACAGTGATGCTGGATTTGTGCTGCACACAGGAAATTCAGACTGCAAGAGAGGCTTGCAAGCTCACGTTTAAATCCTAAGAGATGTCTGGATGATATTCTCATAGTCACAGGATTAAAAAGAAAAGGGCCCTCTCCTATCAACAAAAGGGTTTATTTCTATTATTCAGGCTTCAAGCAAACAAACTTCCACTTGAAATAAACTAAAAGTGCTTCTCACACTGGGAATATTGGCTTGGAAAGGTGATGTGAGGTAGAGAGGGGTTAAGAGGTGTGCAGGGGGATGTTGCAGCAGCCCTTGTTAAAGGGGAAATTATCCCAAGGCAGCGTTTCCCCTTCCACCTGTGGGCTGCACACTCCTGGGTGCTGGAGCTACTGCTGGGCAGCCACCACTCCACAGCACTTTTCTGACCACCTTTATCCATATTTTGCAACAGGGATGGCACAGATGTGAGTCACACCTGTAGGAGCCCATTAACACCCCTGCAGCATTTCACATCTGCAATTCCACTGGCAATGCCTGCTCCACCCAACTCTCCTGGAGTCTGCCACAGCCAAAATAAAACACTGGGATTTAGAGGGGATTTAGGCCATGGGAACCTAAGCCCAGTGTTTCAATCAGCCTAAAACTCTGTTAGAGTCAGCTCAGCACCAGCAGAATAAATGAAAATACAACATTGAACTTGGCAACTCTGAATCATAGAGGTGAGCAACTATCAAGAAATGATCGCAGTGTAATAATCACAAGATACAGAGCATGAAAAGGTTTGTGACAGGTGAAAATGAACACATTTACACCACATGGAGATAAAATTTGAGTCAAAAATGAAGGCTATACTTTTCTTTTTGAGAAAGAATTTGTTGATCTAAAGACCAAAACAAAAATTCTTGTCTCTTCAGTGTGTACTAAATAACTGACAACATCTTTCAGCATTGTCTGAGGTTTGATTGCAGGTTACCTTTCAAAGATTAGACAAGATAAATCACCTTGCATTAGCACACCTATCTGACAAAATGACATCTCAGAGTGGCTTGATAAAATATGATGGTAAATTTTACAGGTCAATAATCTCTGCCTGGTATGAGCAGAGTCGGTGTTGTCCACTCCTTTCCTACAGAGCCATCAGCGGTGGAAACAACCAGCAACATCTCAAATGAAATGTCTCAAATCTCAGCACAGTCCCTGCAGCCATCCAGTTCATCAAAGTAAGAAACAAGCTGAGGAGAGCTCATGTTCAATGATGCTCTGAGGGAAAATGACTGCCTGGCATCGGCACTGGAAGTAGGATGTGGCTGATGATTTCAGATTGGTTTTTTTGAAAATACTGGGTAAATTGAGTAATTTGAACCAATCATGGAATATATTGTGCAACACAACATTCTTCTACCCTGCAGTCTCACTTCTGGGAAATCTGAAGTGGTGGGGAGTACATTTATCAAGAAAATAATGACCCCAAACAGACTCCTTGAAGCCTAAGGTGGTTTTTTTATAAGAGGACTCAAGGGAACTAATTAGGAGGAAATAGCTCCTCAATGTCCTGAGTGAACTCCCACTGAGAAAATAAACAATTTACTGATTCATGCAACTCCAGACATCCAAAGATAGTCATCTTTATGACATGTTTTTTTGCAAATATAGAACATAGAATGGCATGCAGAGGCAGTGTTTGATAATGAAAGGTGTCTATTCAGGGATAGACACCATCATTATTTGAATTTTTTTTCTCTGAATTTGCAATTAAGATGTACTAAAGAGGTGTATATACTGTATATAATTCAAAAATTAAGTTAAAAAGTTGAAAAGCTGAGGTTACTTTCTACCTCTTTTTACAGCCATTAACCAATTTCCTTCTATGTTCCATTCATTCTTTGGAAAACAGGATGTGCAGGAGTTTTGGGTGTGGACAAACTGTCAAGGAGCAAAAGTTTTAGAACCAGCTTTGAAAATACTCCGTTTGCAAATATGGAATCTTTTGGGCCTCGTCCCCAGAAGAGAAGGCCAAGCATTTTGATCAAGAAAGGAATAAAGTCCTGAGAATGGAAAACAGCAGCAGTTCATGTATTCCAAAGGTACAGACACCCAGAAATAGCGTGGAGTGTCAGAGGGAGGGCTGGCAAGAGCCAAGGACAGCACATTAATATTTAGACTGAGCATCAGCAGAAATGTCCTGTCAGTGTGATGTGTGGAATTATCCTAAGGGAAGTAACTGAAGCTTGCTGCTGACAACCATCACTTTTCAGCATTTCAGGCTGGCAGCTCTGTTTCTACACCAAATATTCTCATCAGTCCTTTCATTTTTTTGGTAAACAAAAGGAAAATGTATATAGTTGATACCATCAGCAATGGACCTATATGAAATGGGTTTGTTTTGTGAGAAGCTGAAATGGAAAGAAATGAAGAAGTGAGAGATGGGGCCCCCAAAATAAAAAGGATGTGGTTTTTTATGGCTCCACAACATAAATGGACCTGTTGGAGTGAAGCCAGAGGAAAACACAAAGATTTGGAGCCCCTCTGCTCTGGAGCCAGGCTGGGAGAGCTGGGAGTGTTCACCTGGAGAAGATCTGAGGAGACCTTAAAGCTGTTTCCAGTGCCTAAAGGACCTAAGAAAGAGGTGGAGAGGGACTTTCAACAAGGGGAAATGACCTTAAGCTGACAGAGAGCAGGTTTATATTAGAGATGAGGAAGAAATTCTTTACTGAGAGGGTGGTGAGGCCCTGGAATGTGTTGCCTAAAGAGGCCCAAGGCCAGGTTGGACAGGGCTTTGAGCAACCTGGTCTAGTGGAAGGTGACCCTGCCCATGACAGGAGAGTAGAACGAGCTGATCTTTAAAGTCCCTTCCAAACCAAACCATTCAATGACTCTACGACTCACTTGGAATTTTATTAAAATGCCAGAACCTTGGGAACATCCTGATTATGTTTCCATGACTTATCTTAGGGCCTTATATGAGGAGCTCAGAAACACATCAGAAATTTTGGAAGGAGCCTTAAGAAAGCACTGTTGAACAAAACTAATGTGGCAGGGTGTAAAGCTAAACTGCTTGTTGTTTTCATCAGTGGATATCTACAGTTAGAGCCTCATTCTTTTAGGATTCTGAGGATATTTCTCATGGCCAATGGAGAGATAAAACAGGTTTTGAGGTAGCAATAAAGACTGAGCACACTAGTGTCATACACATTAAGCAATACACACATTCAGTCACACACAGTATCCCTTCTTAATGTTTCAGTTCCCTCGTGCTTTTCACGTGCTCTCTTTAAAAAGGCTTGTCAACACAAATTGTCTTTCAAGTAAAAGAAGCAATTCCTTACTGTAATTTGACAATGAGCATTTCCTGGAGAAATATGTTAGATTCCAGCTGCTCAGTTCCACTCCATTCCATGCTCATGGCTTTGATTTCTCTTTCTCCTGCTCATGTCCCAGCCCATCCTCACTGCTTATGTCCATACTGGTTAGGCTGCCAGAAGTTGTGGTCAGAGCCTGCTGCATTTCAGACTTTCTGGAGCCTGTGAAAGAAGCATACAAAGATTTTCATACTGGGCATCTCTACCCATGAAATGCTTCAAGTGCTCTTCTCTCCTTTTCATTTAACTGTGGTTAAATCTGGTGTGAACACCTTCTTCATGGAACCTTCCCATGTCCCCATGGCACAGTTGTGACTCACAATTTAAACCCCACAGTACCTCTGCTTCTGATCCTGTGTGCATTTATGTCAAAAACCATGGTGTAACTCAAATGCAGGTGGATTGCATGGATTACAAATATGGATTTGTTCATTAGCAATGCTCCCCTGCTGTAACTACAGCTAGAGCACCTTAGGGAACAGAGTTGTTAATTCTGAGTGTTAGGAGGGACAGATTTGCAGCTGTGCTGTCTGAACTTTCTGAAAGCACAACACTCATTTCACAGGTAGTGGCCAAACCACCAAATAAATGCTGTGAATGCAAGAAGAAAACCTGATGCTCAGAAATCCATAAACTGCCAGTGGACTAAAGAGCAAGGTTTTCACCCTCCCTTTTTCATCCCAATTTACCCTAAAGCTGCAAGTATCATGTGCAAAGCAAGAAATGATGATTATATTTTAGCTGTGGTTTGACTGTGCTTCCACAAGGTGGAATAGAAGCTTATGATAATTAGTGATTAAGCATAACTGTGGCTAAAAGTTCTCACATTTGTTAAGAAAGTATCAATAAAGTAGTGGGGAAAAAATCTGTAAGTTTTTAATGTATTAAAGCAACAAAATTATTAAGCAGAACATCAAGAAAAATAAATCTTGTCCACCTGTTCTAGGTTTTGTTAGGTGCCCACATCATATCATGATCTAGAAAGGATTATACATGGTACAGGTGAGTACAAGATATTGCTGCAATCAAACTAACCTGGGCACAATGTTCACCTAAAAATGCCTCAATGGACTAAGATAGTGATGTGAAATGGGGAAAACAATTATTTGTTTCACATCCTTGTTGTGTTCAGGGCCCATGAATAAAATTTTGGGTGAAAACTATTTGAGAGCTACGTTTGCTCATCAAATAAATGTTAGAATAAATGGCTTATAAAAGAATTTTGCTAGAAAGAAAATTTAGAGAGTTCATTCTGACTAGATATCACCCAAAAGAAGATTTATGTATTACAAGGTTTATGTCATTGTATATTGGTGAAATGTGATTGCATACAACTTCCAGTTTCACCCTCCTTTCTGGGTTCTCAGAAAAACCCAGCAGTCATTTGTCTTTGATTTAATCACAATTTGATGCCTGCTTAATATACACATGTAATAATTCAAGAGAGCACAAAATGTGCATTTGACAGGCTTCCAAAAGACACCAATGCATTTTAACATTTTTGCATTTCCAGGCATAAATTCACGGGTGGCTCTCACAGGAAATGACTTGAAAAATCCTGTGCACTAATATGTTCTCTACAGAATATTCATTTGCTCAGTGTTTTTAGCAGGATGTTCTTCATGCTTTATTTCCTGTAATGCTTGTAGGATTGTGTTATTCAGAGACCTTGTTATTATTTACCTACACTACACCATCACCACTCAAAACACCCCAAAAATGGGGATTTTCAGGAGTTTTCTTCTGCACAGATTGTAGTGATTATAACATTCTACAGAAACTCTCTATAAAATATGACTGACAAAACTATGCTCTAGAGAGCAGTGGTTAAATAATAATATACATAATGTCATTGTTATATTGATTTATACAGATGTGACATTACCCACGCTTTATGTGAAAGAAAAGAGACAGTTAATAAAAAGGAAAATCTACTCATATAACTTATTCAATCAAGAAAAAAATCTTAAACCAATATTGAACAACAGGTATGCATTATTCTCTATCTCACACCTGCCTTCTGAAACATCCCCAAAGCAAGCATTTTATAACTAAAAGAGCAAATCAGCTCCTAGATCAAACTTCTTACTATTCACAGAATATTTGGTCTGACTTGGCCAGAAAAAAGATTTCTCTAAACAAATCTGTCTAAATAAAAACATATTTTCCCTGAAACCTATCAGCTCATTATTAGTTCTTTAGGAAATTTTGCATAATTAACAGTGAAGGGTAGGTTCCAGATATTCATGAACTTGTTACTGAAGGGGGATTAAAACTTATTTTAGCCTACATTAGAAGTTTTTGATGGTACATAGATTTATTTAGCAGCTGCATTAAAAAAAAAAAAACCAAAAAAAACCCAACAAAACACATTCCTGCACACAGACCAAGCTAGGATTGTAATAAAACTCTTCAGTGAAAAAAAAAACACAAAACCAAGTAAAAGGCACTCTGACCAATCATTATTGCAATCAACATATGTTTCTCAAATTGTTTTTTGACTTAAATAAAACTGAGGCCAGAGGACACCTGGAGGCCTCTGGCTCCTAATGAAAGAAACACATCTACTGAGACAAGATCAGATTTCATATATTTGCTTTTCCCGTTGAAAATACAGACCGTGTTTCCAAAGATTCATAACCCAAACTTCTCCCCTTCAGCTCTGTAGTGATGAAATGACCAGACTGAAAATCAGCTCCTGCTCAGATTAAACCCCCATGTCTTCAGTGATTCCTTAACCCATCTACAACACAGCTCTTTAAAGGTGATCCTTGGTTCAAAACAGCAGAAAATTAAAATATTACGTGAATTATAATGTAGAATATAAACCCTTACTCTCATATAGATTAAATATTTGATTGTTCCAATGAAATATTTGTGTAAGGCAAGCGAAACGGGATGAAGAAAGAAGAATGGTAAACTCAGAGGAGAAAGTTACAAGCAGGATTTTTTCTGCACTCTTTTTTATGTAAAACATAAATAATTTAGGACCTGTGTACCAAACTTGCACCTCATTTTCCACTGCAAGTTATTATGTGCACAAGATAATTTCTTATGCTGTATCAATTTTTAAATAGATTAAATTCCGCAGATAATGCAACATACCAAAAATAAGACACCAGCTTCATGAAAGCCTTAATGCAATAAAAACAGGCAGATAGAGTGAAGCTTAGCAGCTAAATAATACATTAAGATCAAATATACCAAAAGAAGCAAAGTATGTTTGTTAGGATGTTAGGATGCTATATCTTAATATTGAATGGAGCACAGTGGTCCACAAGAAAAAGTCCAAGTCATGAGGAGAGGCAAGAGATTCCTTCTCCTGGCAGTTTGATGCTTGGAATGATCTAAGCTAACTGCTAAAAACACTGAGTGAATCAAGAAGCTGAGAATTTTGCATGTGAACAGGACAGACACGAAACGACTGTCAGACGTCATGACAGAAATCTGAAACATTGCACAGCATCTGAATCCCAGCCCAAGCTCAGAATCCAGGCACAGCCACCCCTCTCTGCAGGGCTTCCCAGGGACAAGGTCAGAAGCATTTGGCAAGTGAGGGTGGCCACTGACTGCATGGAGGGTGCTGGATGGGCCAAGCCCCCCTGTCCCTGACAAAACAGACAGACAAACCAAGACAGGAAAAATACTCCCTTTCTCCAAGCTTTAATCCACCTAGGGAGGCAGAATGGGTGCTGATAAAGCCATCAAAGGGCATATAAATACCACAGGACAGCTTCCACTCAGAGCCCACAGGACTTTATTTTAATAGTTAAACAAGTACAAAAACCAGCTGATATTCTCCTTTTTGAAAGCTTCTGTGCGGCATTGACAGCTGGGATGATTTACAGGAGCCATCAGAAACTTCAGCCTGCTCCTCTCAACAGTTCATTTTTATTCAAGAAAACAAAGTAAAATGGGCTGCACATTAGGCTCTCCTGCTGTCTTAAATCATGAAATAATTGTGTTGAAATTCATCGTGACCTTGTGTTGCGCTTCTCTAAATATCTCAGAATTATTCTTCTAAAGTAAACCAAATCAAAGCAACCTATGCTCCCAAATAAAAAGAGCCTAATATTGATAACAAGCTTTCTTTTCCACTAACAGCCAGAGCATTACCACTCCCAGGCTGATAATGCCTGTAAATTAAAACATCCAGTGACATTTAAGCAAGTGGAGACGACAGATTCCCATCAAGCCCTCCCTGCAAGGTTAAGAGAAGACCTTCAAGAGAAAAGAAATTTGATTGGTGATACATTTCCCAGGTCGAGAGGGGCTTCATATTGTGCCCTAATGTATTACTTCATTATATCATTTATATGCTCCTGCTCCAGCATCAGTCATCACTAACGACCCAGGCCTTCCTCATCCTTCACACAGCACTCATCAGAACTGGCTCCTCTCAACATTTCTGTCCCTTTTTGACCAAGGTACTGGTTGCCATCTCAATTCATTACCATCAAAACATGACAGCTACAGAATTAGCTGCAGAAAAGGAAGATTAGATTCCCAAAAGCAGAATTCTGGTCCTTTCAGCAGGGAGCTGAGCAGTGCCACTACCAGATTGCAGAGGTCCTCACCTCTCAGGCTGTGCTGCTGGGTATGAGCAGCTGCTCTGAAGCTCCACCAGTGGAATTGGCTTGCAGCTACCTTTCCCTTTCAATCCAAAATGCAACAAAACTTCTTTTTAGTGCTCTCCATCTGCAAGCCTGTCATTGCTATACTCTGCAGAAGTCTAAATGCCTTGTGCTGCTCCTGACACAGGTCTTTGTAGGAGAGGGATAGAGGGGCTTAGAGAGCTCTCTCCTTCCTCCTTTCAGCACAGTGTGCCTTTTCAGGACTGCTTTTCAATATTCCAGGGGATAGTCACCTTAAAGTTAACAAAACAAACCCTTTTCTGCCTCTTTCAAGCCCTTCCCTGGTACAGGCTAGAGTCTTTTCACAAAAAGTCTACTGGAATAGTCCAAAACTGAAAGGACAGCTTAAACCTTCGCTTCAGTCTTGCTGCTCCATCCCAAAAGAGGACACAGCTACTCTTCAGCAGTGTTTGCCAAGTCAAATGTGCTTTGTATTGCCAGTACCCATCCTGTGCTTCAATCCAAAGAGTAATGCCACCATTCCGGAGCAATTGACACAACCCGGAACAGCCGGTCATTATAAATCACAATGTCCTAATGAAGGATAAAAAGAAGAGGAACATTTATGTGGCAGACATATTTCACAGCACATTTACACTGGCATTTTTCAAGAGCTGAAAAGGTATATGGATAGAGGGTGAGAAAGGAGAAATGAAATAAAGAATTATGATATACTCACAAGATGTCTGTTCTGAGCACAGACAAATTTCTGAAAACTTTTTAAAGGTCATGGTTGCTAGAATTTACACTGAAAACTTGTAGTTTTTTCCTTGCTGATCTTAGCATGTCCTTCTCCTTTGTGATTTCATGCCATGTCAAAGCTAGTTACTAACTTTCTTAGGCTTGTTGCTACTATTCAGGAAGTATTACATTTATAATGCGCTATATTACAGTAATAATTAATAACAGTTTACTTCAGAGCTTTCATTAGTGTGATCCCTGACATGAAATGCAGCACAGAACACAACAAAATAATAATAATACTAGTAATAGAAATACAAACCAGAGATGCAACTGTGTTATTCAAGGAAGTGGTGCCTACTTTTAGGAGAACTTGCTGGTTTTTAGCAGTGTTTAACCAGCGTGAAAGAAAACCTCCTATGAGCATATGAGCTTTGATGTCTGAAGAATTGGTATTGTCATATAATTGTTTTAGTTCATTTCTCCTGTGTAATTCTGAAGGCTTCATTGTCACTAGTATTCCAGAACAAATTGAGATCCTTGATTTTTAATCTGCTTGCTTGACATTCATACCTTTAACTACAGGGAACCTCCACATCGGACCTCACGACAACAGAAAAATGTCATACAGCACTTAATGTCCTTTTTAAGGCTTCAAACCTCTTACTTTTCTTTTCTTCTTTTAATTTTTTTCCTCCACTAGGGATTGCTCACTTACAGCTGGTGAGGGATGAGCAGGTTAATGACAGGACCATAAAATAAAACTCCACTTAAAGTCAGAGTAAGCGTAGCAGCAAGCACCAGGATCTTCTGAAAACCTAAATGAGTCTGCCAAAATGGTTACATATGTAGCAGGAACTGCAAGTAAATCCAAGTCTATGGTCCTAAAGAGTAAGTGTAATCACTATTTTATCTCCATTAAAGTGATACATTAGGACAGAAGGAACACCACTGCATTCCTTGCTGCACAAACAGATATTTAACAGTGGGAGCATTTTATGCAAACTACCTATTAAGCTACTAAGAAAGCGCCAAAAAACACAGCAAAGTAATTAAATAATGGACAAGGCCTGAGTTTTATTATGAGGTTTCCAAACCATAAAAGCAATGCCAAAAGATAGTATGAATTCAGTATTGTTTGAATGGACTCTTGAAGTCCTGTACTCTAATCTACTCTTTATTACTCATCCACAAAACATCTAGCAATTTTTATTACAAGTCCCATCCATTACAGTATTAAACTTAAATTCAATATACACTGCAAGGTCGTGATCCTGCTGGTGATGAAAAGCTGTGTCTCATAGAGCCTGCTTCATTTAAGGCTTAGATCTCTTGACCTACTAAAAAAAAATGAGCCTCACAAAAGGCACACTCAGATGTCAGAAGGAGTCATCTCGGCATCCAAGTGGAAAGTTTACTTAGTATCTCCAAAAGCTTTAATTGCACTCCAGGCCCAATTTATAAAGCCCTTCTGATGTTCATGTTCTGGAAGAAAACCCCTCTGGTTATCTGATGTCGAAGTTGAAATTAGTCCTTTGGATCAAATAACCACAACAAATAACAATTTAAGCCAGCTGAATGTGCATTTTACCTGCTGCTGGCTACAGTGAGCCCATAATCTTTGGAATCGCTGCCATTTTACTCAATATTTGCTAAGTTGAACATTAGACTTTGTAGTACTGCACCAGCAAATGTAATAACATGAATAATGCTGGTTTGCAAAAGGTAAATAGCATATTCTGGTCTGGATATGTACTAAGGATGAAGTCAGAGTGATATAGTTCAACCTGTGACATTACTGAATTATAGAAGACCTTATATTCTTAATATTTGGAAACAGATGCTTACAGTGGAAAAAAAACAAAAACAAACCAAATCATTAAAACGTTTTCACATCTTTATCTCCTTTTTCTTGCTTAATTATTTTCCTCCCTCCCATCTTACTACCTTTTTAGCATCTGAAATTGAGTGATTGCCTCCTCTTGGAAGCAGTGTGATACCTTAAATTGTTTGCATTTTGATTCTGGAGCATGCAGCCAGAATTTGTCAAACAAACAACATAAGGCATGTGTTCTTGATGGCTTAGGTCAATTAATACTAATTGTAGCACTTCTGTTATCTCACGGCCCATGTCTCTTGCCACTAACTGTCCAGATAAGGACTTCTGTGAGATAACAAACCCAGACCAGTTACATCACCCATCCAAAGGTAGAAAATTGCACAAAACCTGACTACTCATTGCTTAGCAACAGCACAGTATTGCCTTAGTACCCAGCTTTGCCAAGGCAGCTCTCTTTTGCAGAATCACAGAATCCTTTAGGCTGGAAAAGATCTCCAAGCTGCCAAGCCAGCACTGCCACGTCCACCACAAAACCCTGCTTCCAGGTGCCACATCTACTTTTAAACACCACCAGGGATGGACTCCATCATCCCTTCATCCCATTCCAAAGCTTCCAAGACCGTTCAGTGAAGATTTTCCTCATATCCCACCTAAACACACAGTCACCCATCATCAGAGGGACTTGAGGCCATCTCCTCCTACTTTGGAACTTGTTACCTAGGAGAAGACCAACCCCCACCTGCCTACACCTTCTTTCAGGTAGTTGTAGAGAGCAATAAAGTTCCCCACAAGCCTCCTTTTGTCCAGGCTCAGGAATGCATGGGGATAAATAAAAAACCCTCTCTATGATATTTTTCTTTTCTGTCTGCAGGTGATCTTTTAATTTTTCCACACAGAACTCTCCTCATGGAGGAACTGGATCAGTCTAATAAAAGTCTTTCTTCCATCTCCAAAACCAGTGAGATGGAAATCAGTTGTACCTAATATTTAGGGACATATTTACTGTTAGCCACACAATTTTCCCCTCCCTGGTATGAAAAATTGTTTTCAAGTCAATTTTCTGTAGCAAAATATCTGCTTGTGAATGGTTGTTAGAAATAAGGCTCCTAATCTGGCCTAATGAATTAACCTAGAATAGACAAAAAAAGAATTGGAGTTCTAGCAAGGGTTCTGGGACCTGTAAACCACGCTGGGAGTGCAAAGACACTGGAAAAAACACAGCCACTGCTGACTACATTGCTCTCACTATGAGAACAGTGGTAGAGCCCATCCCAGAAATTTAAACACTGAGTGCAGGATAAAGAGTGGAAGGCACATTTTATAAATGGAGACTTAAAAAAAAAAAAATTCAAACACTTAGGGACTTCATGTGACACTTGCATTGTTCGGGATGGGAGCTGAGCCAAAGTGGTTATACTTAAAGGGAAGAGACAGTTTGGAACTGTTAAATGGAAATATTTTGTACAAAACGTGTAATTAAACTGTGGAACACTCATTCATTGTAAAATACTTTGCCTAATAGCTTAGGAGGGTGTAAAAAATACTGAGATATTGTAGACATAGGGACACATGCAATATATCATATCCAATTACTCTAAAATAGTGTATTAGTCCCCATTTGTAGCATCTTCCTATTCAAAATACAGTGCTCTCAACCACTGGGGTAAATATTAAAACTGCTCCCTAGAAGTACATGTCTAAAACTGGCAAAGTAAACAAGAAATTATGAAAAAAAAAACATTTTTCACACTTCAAGAAATGGTGTAGCACTGATCCTTACATGCAGAGCTGAGCCTTGTGTCCTCATTAAAAAGATGTGCTTTCCACAGACAGACAAGGAAATTGAGTAGAGCACATAGGAGTTAATTCACAGTTCATTGATGGAATGATCTACTGAGGGTCAAGTGATTAAACCATTGACCACCTAAACCATTAATGAGCAAAGCCATGTCACTTGCAGGTGCTTTAGAGCTGAGGTGACATTACAGGAAGGAGCAGGAGGACAGGTGATAAGTACTGAATATGCTTTCTATCCACAGAAATAGGTGAGGGGGATAAAAATAACAAAAATCCCCAGGCAATAACTTGGAACAATTTTTTGGCGGCACAGAATGTTTTGAAGAGAGGAGAAACATACAAAGTGTGTGAAGGCAGGAAAAGGTTGATTTCTCATTACAGAAAGAAGGCAAAGCTTGCCCTTCTCTCATATCAGCAGGAGCTTAGTGACACCTCATTATTTTGGAAGTTGCTACTACAAACAGCTCTACCAAACATCGAGTGACTAAAGCACCTGCTTCCCCTTTTGCCTTTGTCTCTGCAAAAGGATCGAGCTTAGCATATTCTCTTTAGAGTTAGGTTGACTTTTTTTACCTTGTCTTATACCAAAATATTCATTTTTGAGGGGAAAATCCCTCAAAATAGCATATCTAAAGGAATAACAGCACTAACAACCATCAAACTGCAGTAACACAAACATTCATTGAGCAAAACAGTAAATGTGACTCTAGAATTAGAGCTCTGCAAAGACATTAAAGCTTTTAATTTAATGGTAACTTCAAATTCTGAGGGGTCTTGGACTCAAACTTTCATTACATCTCACAAAGGAAGACCAAATTATTTTTTCTTTCACTCAGCACCTGATCCTTTACAAGAAAAAACAAAATTAAAGTAATTTCCGAAGAGATTTCAGATGCAAATCCCTGAACACACTCGGTGGCTTATCAGGAATGGGCAGCAGACCATAGGAAAACACAGATCATTGATGACAACAGTGTAAATTTTACCCCTCTCTGCTGAAAGGCATAACATTGGCTGTAAAAATGAACCATTAAGATCCCCCAGAACCCCAGCATCAAGAAGGAGATTTGAACAGAGGGAAAGAAATGCCAGTGTTATTACTTGAGTTGTACTTCTCACTTCCTAAAACTTTTTTTTTTTTTTAATAGCTACAACCAAATTATCTTTGCAACTAAACTTGATATGCTTCTGAGAATTAGGAGCAAATTAGGAGCAATTATTCTGTATTTTTCATGGCCAGCAGCTGGGGCAAAATATTCCTAGATGAGATGTTGCTTGTGCATCAAGCTGGGAATAATCTATATCCCGCTCTAACAAAATACACCTATATTAATGTCTAATCTAATCCCAACAGATGTATGAAAACTGTCCTAATATGAGTGAACCCTGTTCAATATTTAAAAAAAAATCTCCTTACTGTTGTACTGTTGTACTGTGCCTTTTATTTAAAGCTATCAGGATTTTAAATCACCTGGAATTACCTTAGGTGGCTGTGCCACTTTGAGCTGTAGTCCACATGCAACAAATGATATTTTCTGATTTAAGGCAGTGAGAGAGCCCAATGTGTGACCCACCCTATTTTAGCTTTTGAATAAAAATAGACAGTTAAGAAGAGATAGCATTTCCTTGAAGGCTCTTGTGGATTTAGAAAGCAAGCCACGTCTGCATACCCAAAATATTCATTAGATTGTGCTGAGAAAAAAGTGGGAAAATAATGGGCTTTACAAAGGGTAGATTTGGGAGAAGTGAGTATAAGAAAATTGATGTGAATTAAATAGAGTCCAGAAAATCAAGTGTAGTAAAGGAAGGATATTACTGGCTATGCTTGTTCCAATAAAACATTTACAGAATGTGTCACAAATGGGAACTGGAGCTGGTGTGCAGAAGCAAAGAATGAGGAAAACAGTATCAAGGATAAAATGACGGCATCAAAAGGTAGAAGGCATCCAGAATACAGGAGGATTATGTAAATTACAACAAGAGCCCGAGGCAATCAAAAATACTTGAGAAAGCCAAATTGAAAAATGAGCATCAAATAGTGCAAAGCATCTCAACTAATACCAAAAGATATTTTAAGCATAATTATACACTCAGCAACTGACAGGCAAGAAAGGTGACGGAGTGTAAAGGAGCAGGAATGGTATACAGCAATTATTCCTGTACCTATCTCTAAAAGTGAAGAGGGCAGACAGTTGTATGAGACTGAACACATGGAAATGATAGTGAGGAGTTAAAAGAATAGGTAATCATACCCAAACTGTCAATTTACTGCATTGTTGTTCTTAAAAGCTATAAGAGACCAGAGCCAAACAATGCTCATCTAAAAGTACTACATGAAGTAAGCACAGAAATTGAAGAAGGTGTAATGAAAATTTATATTTAGTACCATCATTTCTGGAGGCTGGCATGGGGCCAAGCAGACACACAGCAAGAAATTACCAGTCACTTCATTTCCCATTAGTTGTCGAGCAAGTCTTAGACAACCATTAAAGGGATCACACCGGGGAGGAGGGGAACACGAAAATTCAGAGCATAATCAAGGACAGCCAATATTGTTTCAGGTCATGCCTCAGTAACTCGGGCTTCACTGAACCTGTTGCTGCCTTGCCTGGCAAAGGGGTGCAGTAAATGTCAAAGATGTTAGTTATTTAAATTGTCAGAAAACATCTGACAAAGCTCCACCTCGAGGAGGAACTTAGCAGTGTTATAAACCAACAGACAATAAGCTCTAATGTGTCAGCAAGTTCTAAAATGTTGTTGTTAAGCATGCAGTGCCACTACAGAGTTCGAGGTGTTAGAAACCAATGTAAAAGCAGGCAAAGAAAAAATCAACACTAGCCCAGGTGTGACGAAAGGAAAGGTTACGGATGGGATATGCTTCACAGGAGTGAAGAGCTCTTCTGAAGTCACCCTCCAGGGGAATTTAGATCCAGGGTAATTAGAGCTGCATCATCTTGACAAGTGGATCCAATTAGTTACAACCAGGATTCAGAGGTGAAGAGAGGACACTGGGGATCACTGGTCCTGGAGGGAAGTAATTTGGGTTGTTTTCCACTGGTCCTGCAATACCTGCAACAATCCAGACCTGCCCTTTTCACATGGGTAGAGACACATCTGGACACCCAGCACCAACCATGGGCACACAAGGTCCTGCCTTGCAGGAAGGTGTGGACAGGTGCTCTTCTTGAGGATGAGATAATGGATTTTGCCTGCTCTGCAAGACAAACCCTTTTTTAGGCTGCAGTAAATGAGGACTGTTTGTACCTTTGAGTGCTGCTGACACCTGTTGGCTCCCTACCCTTTGTTCTGTATTGATGCAGACATCCAGAAATTTATTTCAAACACTTACCTAGAAAAACCTATTTTTCTTCATCACAAAAGGCTTTTATACATGACTGTCTGCACGATCACAATGATTAAATATGTTTAAATCCCTTTCCTGAGTTTATCAAAGCCCTGGGAAGTCAAATCTTGCCGGAGCACATTGAAGTGCCTCCTGCCTTGCTCAGAAGCTTCTCCTGGGGCTGAGTTGATGCCTTGGAATGGCTGCCTGGAGCAGAGGCAGAGTTAGAGAATAAAGCAGGGATTTATTAAAAGACCTTCAGTAGATGCACCTTGGGCAGTGCAAAAGCCCCGTGGAGGCTACACCCAAGATGGACAACAGCCACGGGTTTTACAGACAGACAAGAGTTTATCTGTTTGCATATCAGGGGTTAATGGTCCAATTACAGCTTCAGGTAATGAAGTCACATTCCCCCAGTTTGCTCCCCCAATTCATTTTTGTTTATACTTTTGAGGGCCTGAGGCAGAGGGTGTCCTTGGTTCTCAGGCTCAGAAGGATCTGACCAAAACATGAAGAGAGCTTACTAACACTGTATGAAATTCAGAGTTACACACTAATGCAGTGCAGGATCTGAAAAATACAGACGCTAAAAACTTAAGGCATCAGTGTGCAGCGGCATTTTAGCTGTGCTCTCACTCACCTCGTTGGGGCAGTTTAAAAGGCAGAATGTTTTATTGCTTATTCCCACCCAGTGTCTGTGTGTGGGGGGAGCTGTGGGGTGCACGAGTCTCTGTGCTCTGCAGAGGGGATGGCAGCAGAGCAGCAAAACAAACAAACAAACACAAAAAACAGGGGGAGGAACAACAGCACACATCCCTCCCGGAGCCCTGCCTGTAGTGAGAGCTGTGTGTGACGGAGCTCCGGGCCCTGCTGCCCTCCCTGCTCTGCTCAGGGCAGCTGTGGCCAGCTGTGCCAGCCAGGGGCGACTGGCAGAGGGCAGGAGCCAGCCCATGGCAAGGGGGAAAGGAGGGACACACACTGAGCTGGAGACAGCTGGGAGATCCTGTGCCTTCAGGGGATCAAAGGAGATGGGGGCTAGGCGAGGGAGCTGACCCCCCAGAAAATACTGACAGAAAATGAGAGGGGAAAAGAAAAAAAAAATAAAGACTTGGCTTGAACGTCGCTATGCATTTGCTTAAAACTTGTGGTGCTGGTTCCTTAATTCATACCAGAGAAATTGCACTGTTCCTTTTCCATCATGCAGGAAGGTCAGGGATTATTTCAGGTAATCCTTTGGTCTGTGATCACCTCCAATACACAGCAATTTCTGACACTCTTGGACAAGGAGTCTGAATAGAGCAGGAAGCTTCCATAGGTGTAAATTACAGCTGCTATCTAGAAAATAATATTTCTATTAACTGTGTTGCATACATGATCCATAAACATATGGAAAATGACTTGATGTGACCAGTCACACTGGAATATTGGGAAAATTCCTCTATTTGGAAGGACAGAACTGGGGACAACTGACAGCTGTCAGCCAAACTGCTGAGAAACTGTCCTTGTGGAAAGAATTGCAAAATATATACCAAAAAAGAAACAGGAACAAGGAGTTAACTTCAAAGGAAATTTCAAATACAGAAGTGAGAGGTGAAAGACACAAAAGTGTTTAATGGAGTTAGGATGGCCAGATCCCAAACTGGGCTCAGTTTATTTAATTCCTTTGATTTCTGCTAAATAAAGCCATTTACAGAAGCCAAGCCCCTTGCTTCATAACTTTAGGTTATACCCTGACTTGATGAGAGGTTTTCCTGAACTTGGCTCAGCTGCTAAGAAACAGGGACGTGGGATTTGTAATGAATCCGGTCTGCATTCTGTGTTAAGGTCTTCTGGTACTTTTATTATTATTATTTTATTTTTCCTGAAAGGGCAAGCAAATAACTCAAATCCAGTGACAGGTTTATTGCAGAAAGAAATGGTAGTATTTGCATCATAATTTTTTTTTTTTCTTGGAATGCAGTAAAGTTCTACAGAATAGTATTTAAGCCATTTCTTTGGCTGAATTCAGTGGAGAAAAAGAGCATGTTGATTTATACACAGGCAGGTTTTTTCCCACTTCATTTTACTTAGAATAAAGCCAAGTGGAAAGGGAAGCTAATAAAATAGGCTTAAAACAAAACAGCCCCCTCCCACAACACTTCACAAATTCCAAGATTTGCTTTTCCAAGATATATTTTTTTATCACCAAAGTGCTGTGTAATATATTGCAGTAATAAAATTATTGCATTGGAATGATCTGGTCTACGTAAGAATTCTTAAGCTTTTCTTTGCCTTTACAAAGAATATATGAAAGCAAATTAAGAATTAGCTGCTAGGTTTAAAATAGTTGAGTGTGTTAAGGAAAATGCAGATGTGTAATCCTGCAAATGTATGATAATTTAACATAAATAATTCTTGAATTAATTAAAGGATCTACAGGTTTGTCTTATGGTCTTTTTTTCTTGCTTTTCTTTTTGAAAGCATGACTCAGAACAATCATCCTACACATCCTGGCACATGGAGCCTTAGGGGTGGGTTTAGTGCACACAGCTATTTATAGGCAAAATTTCATATGACTTGGACCTCCTCGAGTCCCAAAATCTAACACTTTTTTACTAAAGTAGCCCTCATGGCTCTACAGTCTGGTCATCATCCTCAGAGCCAAGTGTTGGATAAATCAGAAAAAATCTATTCCTTTACACAGGTCTTTAATTGGCCTGAGATGATCTTAAGAAATGAGGGGCATGTCTCTTCTCACTTGGAGCAGAACGTATGGATTCTGAAGTACTGTTAGTCCTTGCCAAATTGTGTGTGTGTCAGAGGGGAAGGCAGAAGAGAAGATGGATAATTTTTAATGTTCATAAGATCTGGATGTAATTTTTGACTGTAGGACAAAAGCAGTGCCTCATTCAGCAGGATGACAAAAGGTTATTTGGCACCTGGCATAAAATACACTTCTTGCAAGAACCTGGCATGAACACCAAAGCGATAATGAGTAAAATGTCAACGTCTGTGCAATAAAATCATTGATGCTGAATGTTAAACAATCATAAACAGAATACTAAACCTTCTAAGAACATTATGCCTTTTCTGTGAGCAGCCAAAAATTAGTCAAAACTAAACTGACATCTTCTGTGATATTAAGAAAGTAAACAAACCTAATGTCCCAAGACCATTACCTTCAGTGTCCTAGGACATCAGGTGAACTGCAGGAAACACACACTGCCACTTGTTAATGAATCACAGGAGATGGAATGACATCAGTCCAGTTAATGGATACTGTTCCTTGCCAAATCTATGTCTTTAAATTTAATTATAGTTGAGCTTCATCAATCATACAGAAAAAGAACATGGTGATGAAGACTTGAACTCCAAGATCAGCCCTTAATCAACAGACATTTGCCTCATTCTCATCTAATACACTTTCCTGCAGAAGCCACTTGGTAGAGAAAAGGGAGCTGTGATCTGTGAAACTCTATGATTGATCACTGCATTAGGAGAATTCAGCCCTTGCCCTATATCTATAGCTTCTCGCCACAAATACAGATTAAAACACAATGTTTGGGCTCAAACCCAAGAGTTCTCTGATTCTAAAATTACTTTACTCTATTGCTATTAAACCATGTCTCTGTGGGACAGTCATTTTTGTCTAGGTTTCTTCATCCTTAGAAAAAGTTTAGTATGGTTTAAGATCTTTCACTGGATTGCAATGATTAACCTTTACATTTTGGGTAGATTGAGGGATCCTGAGATGAATGGAAAAGGTTCCATTCACATCATTAGTCTGGATTAGTGCTTCATTAGGAGAATCTCCTATTTGTGAAACATTCTTATTTCTATGTAAAATTCACAGGGAGAAATGTTGGGGATTTTCCTCCTCCTTTCCATTATGTAATTGTATGAGGGAAAAAGAAATAGAATTTTTAAAAAATACACTTTAATAACTGCTGAATGTAATATTATAAACACACAAAATACCTCCCGGCAATTTAGTGAGCCCAATATCAGACCATGGAGAGGGCAGGCTGTGAATTAAACACTACTCTTCTTCCTAGAAAACACTTTTCTGATTCAAAAGTGGTCCTGACAACCATGGTCCTCGAACATCTCTGAGCATCACAAGATGGAAAATGTTCTTCATGCAACCCCAAACCTCCCTCATCCCCACTCAACACCCACCAAGGTTCCTATTCCTGCTTCTATCCCCAAATACACAGAGAGGGAAGAAAGAATCTGCAAGTCTCTTTTCAATAACTATGCACATCCACAGAAATCTGCATCTTGCCTGCATACAGGCAGAGCAAAAGAACAATCCTGTTAAACACTCAGCCAACGTTTCTACTGACCACAGGTACTTGCTCATCAAGCATGGGGTTCACTGCAGGAACACTCTCAGAAAACAGGCAGCCACTCTCAGAAAAATGTTTATCTTCTTGGCACTAGGTTTTGTGATATTACTCCTCTTCTTGTGTGTAATTAAAAAAACATTTTCTTGGTTTTTAATAATTACATGATAAAAGAAGAAGTGTCCACTTCCCCACACTTCAACCACAGGGAAAAAATTAGTGAGAAGAGTGTTTTTGTTTTCAAAAGATATTTGTATTAAATCAGCATGTAACAGCAACAAAAATGTGCTCTTTCAAAAAGGCACTTGCTAGGTCAGGATGCATTTCTGAAGAAACAGCCATCAACTGGGAGCTACAAAAGTTTAAACAAGCAGCACTTTGTGGATGTCACTTCTGCAAATCTTCATACCAAAGACAGGGTGTTGTATCTACAACACTAATTAGTACCTAGCATGAATACCATAAATTGAAAAGTGTTAATTAATCCTCACTGTTTTTCCTGAAAAATAAGGGGTATTAGTTTCTTTAGAGTGGGAGAAACTAAGATTTGAAAGTTGTGCTAAGACTGACTCATGACAGGTCTGAGGACATCAAAGCAGGCTGGATTCTCAGACTTCCCTTTCTGACTCCCAGTCTCTGGCAGATCCTTATCAGCTGTGTCCTAATCTCACACTGCCCTGAACAAGAGATCAACACTGGTCATCAGTGATGCCATTTTGCAGGAATATTACCAAAATCTCCATCCTTCCCCTCTGCCAAGACACGGGGCTGCCCAAAGCCCAACCCTCAGTGTGTGCTTGTATCCGAATTAGGTGAATTAAAGGAAAATTTGGGTTGAGTACAGCCACAGTCAGGGATAAATAACCAGGTATCCAAAATCACAGGTTCAAAAAACCCCAAAGAGTATCACAGAAAATTCAATGCTAGGATTCTGAGGGACCACACTGCATAATACCCTGCTGAACGCCACAGTGATGAGCAAGGACTGATCAAACCTCAGACAACTCTTTTATGCAGCCTTATTATGTTTAGAGCAGACTGAGCACACTGAAATTTATTTTAAAAAATATTGTTTTAATCACTAAACCACATCTGTCTCTGGAACAGCAACACATTCAAGAGAGGGAAAAGAAAACCAACAAGCATAATGTAAGCTGCACAAGATCAAAAGCAAGAAAGAGTGCAATTAATTTCACCCATTTTTAGAAGTAATTGTCTTTGCACCTTACCCAAAATTTAATGAGCATTACTTCTCCAGCATGGAAAAAAGCTTTGTTCTTTTGAGTTAATTGATTTGTAAATGCAGTCAGAGAAGTGTATCTGAAGTTCAGTAACCTTGATAGTTGAAAGAAATGGAGCATTCAATGGGTGTAGTGCAAAAGACTGCTGCAAACCCTGGAAATGTAACTATGGAATTGATTTCCTGTTCTCTGAAACTCATAGGAAGTATGTGTGTGTTTCACAATTTCAGTTATGCTCTTTAAATAGCCTCCTTTTATAATTATTATTTTAAATCTTTTTCTATTCCCTCCTTGTTGCAGAGCTTCTCATTTCCCAGAACTTCATAGCATAGAGTGGCTTCCAGTGACAGAAAATCAGTGAGGACTGAATGGCAGGCAGAAAGCATTTCCCACAGAAAGGGAGATTAGCACTTTTTGGGTGACAGAAAATGAAGATTGGACAGGTTTGTATAAATTGCACCACAGAGGACTGGTTTGAATATGGTCAAAGGCCTGTGGGTTCAAGGCACCAGAAACACAGAGCCAAGGCAGAGGAGGAAGGAAAGGAATGGCTGTGGCTGCTAAGATGAAGAAAAATTATTTTCATTAATATCTTAAGGCTGGAAGAAGCCAGGTTTACATTTCATTTTTGCCCCTTAAGGCAAGATTTAGCACAGTATTGTTCAGTATGTAAATTCTAGTTACAGCCTAATGAGATTCCTACAAAATATTCTATTAATGCTAAAGGCTCTGTTCTAAGATTGTACTTACATATGTTGCTTATCTTTTTCTCATCAGGGCTCTTTTATGCTCCTGGATGAGTTTCTCAGCTGGATCATTGTAAAGTACACAAATTATGGGATTGCTTACCTGCACTTCTAGGAGATTAACTCACATGTTCTACCACCACCCACCTGGAACACGAAACACCTTTGTGAGACAACGCACAAATCCTCTTAATCAGTGACCCAAATGTGAAATGCAGGCGTGGTATCACGTATAATACCGGCATAAATATCACCTCCTCGCCTCTCCACCACTAAATTCTGCAACATCAAAGCCAGCTGATCTCTTGGAATAGTTTATAGGAGGCCAGGGAATAGCAAAACCATCTCATCTCTGCAGAGCTTTCAGCCTGGAGAGGTGGTGTGATACGAGACTTCCAAATGAGCCTGGTGTCCCTGGAGGGGAGTTTGCATTACAACATGCAATGCTTCATTACCACGTGTATCACTGTAATGAGGAGCTACTTACATTACTGAACTTGCTTTATACAGAATTATATATGCACCATGCAGATGTGGATTGGAGGATTGCTCTGAAGAGTTTAGGCATTATTTCCTTTCCCAATTCACTTTTACCAGTATTTGTACCCCAAGCAGAAGTGAAAATCAATTTGGAATCAATGCTACTTAATTTAGGCTACAGGCAGTTCTGTTTTAAAAATTATCACATCTAAATTTCTACGTGATACTGCGATTAGCAATGCTAAAATATAATGTTAAAATATAAATGTCTGATAACCTATTAAAATCCTTTAAATGTTCATTTAAAACTATACTGAACCAGTAGTGCCTCACAAATCTTAATGAGCTGAAGAATATCTTCTCATTCAGATTAATTCCTTGAATGTTGGAGAAATGGCTATGAGCTGAAAAGCCAGCAGGCTTCCTCTTTCAGTTTATGACAAGAAACTAGGAGGAAAAATATGTCATCTATTAATTCAAAAATTTAGAAGTGGTTCCAGAATATCAAGCAGTTAGGTAGAGTTCCCTCTGTACTCGTGAGGTGCTCAGTCTTTGCACAATTCATTTCCTACCTCTTTAATCTAATTTGGGTCTTCTGACAACTGTGCTATGCATGCACAGCCAGTTTCTGATATCAGAATATCATGAAAATTCTGTCAAATGATGACCAAAAAAAACCATGATTGCCATCAAAACTGGAAATGGAAATTTTCTTTTTTACTAATAGGTATGTAATCCAGAATAAATTTTGGATAATCTTGCTTTTATTGATTCTTAATGCATCTCAGCACTCTCAGGACACTTTTATGCAACAAATTAAAATTATATTTTATATGTTATCATCAAAACTAAATTCCTACTCACACATGGCACGACAGAACTAGAGCAGGAAGTTAATCTACTGATTTAAGTTATATTATTCATCATTTTTAACACCTTAAAACTAAAATAATAAAAGTTGTGTTGAGACTATAAAATTAATATTCTGAATAATTGCATGTTAAGTTACATACAGATAGAAGAGTATGAGCATGTGGTATGTATTTCTGCCTAAGCAAAACCTACTCCCTATTTAATAAAAGATACAGGTTTTGAAAAACACCTTTTTGGTTGTTCTAATTATTAGCAAGTCTTTCTGTAAAAAAAGAACTAAATATTTACAGCCGAATATTTTTTGCTCGTTTTCAGCTTGATATTTTCAATTTAAACCCAGGGGTTTAGATCACTTCCTTTTGTCAACCAGTGGAAAATCTACCTATGGTTTCATCCCTGGGACATGGCACGGGCCATAATTTTTCTGTCAGGAAGGTAAATCTGAAGGCACCTCTTTGGAAATGGGCATTTTGAACACAATTAAAGTACATAAATACTGACTAATCCTGTCCTCTTCACAAGATGTACTTCTTGTTCCCAAAAGAGGTGTTCCTGGCCCTTTCCAAGCTCTGGGACCGGTGTCATGAGCTCTGCCAGCTCATTACAGATTCAGGCTGGGGATGGGATCTCACTTCTCTTCTCCTGACCTGGGACATCTTCTGGATGCCCCTTCCTCCTGAGCCATTGGCCAAATGGACTCCTTCAACACTGGCCTCTTCCAACATGGAAAGCTCAGGATAAATGTGCAGGAATTTGGTGCCAAGGCATTGTCTGGAGCCCTGGCTGAGGCTGGGGGTGAAGCCTCCCTGTGCCACCCTAAAGCTTTTCCTCTCCCCTCCGCAGGTCTGGGAGAGGAGAGCACCAGACACACATCTCTGCTTGGAAAGGGGGAGGAAAAAAACCCCATCCCTAACCAAGCCACATAAATCCTTCATGCAATCATTTCATCTGTGCATCTGCAACCTCATCTCACAGCCAGAGTGTTTAATTAACAGATTTTAGTTCTGTCCTCCCCGTTCATCAGAGGAGCACTGGCGTGTTGGCTCAGCGCTTGCACATCCCGGCTGGTTAAAGGGAAACACTCCTGGCATGTTAGCCCCAAATCTATTGCATTTTTACTGCCCCACAGATGCCCTGCACACAGAGCTATGGGGCTAAAAATCGTTAAAAATTAATAAATTTGAAAATTTTCCAGATGAAGGAAGGTGGCCCTTAGTTTCTAAGTGGCCCTCAGTTTCCCTAACACAATACAGGAGGCAAACTGGCGAGAGAAATTGGTAGGAATAAAGAAAAGAAGTTCTAGAACACAACTATTTCCCCAAGTATTTAGTACTCATTTACCCTAAAATCAAAGCCAATTAATATATTCTTTTTAAATATACTTATTTTTCAGTTATATTTGATTTTTTTTTTTTTGTGGAATTGTGACTCACTGCAACTTTTACTGCGCTCCATGGGCTCAAAATAGATTAAAAAATTGCTGCCTTCTGTATTTTAAAGATATAAGAAAACTGTATACCAGAAAAAAAAAAAAATCCACCTAACAGTGAGGTCTAATATGCTGTGAAATAATCTTCCAAGGAAATGGCAGACTTGAAATGAGACTGGAAAAAGCAGAAGTAGCATAAAACAGAGGGATAGTCATGAAAGAGATATACAAGATGAATTAGGTCATCTTTTTATCTCTATATTCAAGTAAAATATCAGTGAGAATATAAAATCCAATAATTCTGCACACAAATGTCATGTCATATGCAATATAATGCTTTAATCCTATTATGTCTAAAATTTAATTGCAGTTTTTCAGAGAAATTGAGGGAGGAAGAGCCCTTGGTGTACATACAGATTAGATCCAGTTTCCACTCAAACAAAGCAAATAAATAGGCCATTCAGGTCTCAGTTTAACAACTCACATTAAAAGATAGGCATGTTTTCACTTGGAAACTCCAAAGAGTGATTCTGGCTTTTTAAATGCAAAAAAAAGACATCCCCTATCACTGCAGATGAAATAAAATAACAGATGAAATTAATACTTGGGAAATAGTAGGTTTGATTTCTGTTTCTCTGCAAGGCAATTTTCATTTCATACATATCCAATTAATATGCTCCATTTCCAATATGTGGATAAGTTGTTCTTCTGTAGCTGAAATTTTATTTCAGCTGTACTTTTACTGGAGAAAAGAAAATTCCAGTAAACATGGGGGCACATTGGCACTGATAAAAATTGCCATCATTTCATTCACATCATCTCAGTAATAACAGAATAGAGCAGCTGAGGATGAGCTCCATAAACTCGTGTTGAAAACTCAGCAGAAGGAAAAGGAGAAGTTCCCACACTTGTCTGCTTTTTCTACATTAATGTGAAAATTCAGCTCGGGAACTGTCTGCTGCTTTGAGTTCACAATGTTCCCAGTCTGAAGGAGCCCAGCTGATCTTTAAGCACACCTGAAATAAGCAGGCTGCACAATAAAACTGGCCAATTTTGCTTCCTCGTGCCTATGGCTGTGATATTTTTTTTCTGTGTAGGTAAGGGAGCAGGATGGAGCATAAGCTGGAGCACCCACACAGATCCCTACGTGCATCTCAGGGCCTTGCCAATGTTAAGCATCCCTTACTTCAGGAATTTTAAATATTCCCATATGAAATCTTCGCCTATTTGGGCACCCCAGGAAGACATGAGGATGCAAGGAGGCCAGTTCTCAAGTGCTGTGAGGCAACTCAAGCTCTCCATGAAGATTTTTGTGACATGTGTGGCTCACTGACAGAACAAATGCTAAGGCACCATATAGAGCATATCTGCCCTTACAAGGAAAAACCTGACAGGCACATATCAACTTTCTGTTCAGTGACCTCTTCCAGTTTTCCTCTCTCTTGTGCTCCTCTCAGAGCAATCCATCTCCCTTTTTTTGCAAGCTGTGTCAATTTTCAAATGTTTTTATTTACTCTTCCACATCCACAGTCTACAGAAAACAAGATTTTTCCCCATGGTACATCCAGCTCAGGGGATGTAAATGCTCACAATATTATGATATAACTATATGAATAGAAAATCTGACTCCTACCACATCTTTCTCTTACCTCCCTACAGACAGATAATAGATTAATGCCATGGAGCATGCAACATAGATCCCAGAATTTTAAAAAAATAACTTTGGTTAGTATTTAATAAGAATAATTTGGTATAAGAAGAGTTTAATAAGTGCTCGCTCTGCAAGCACTGCTATGGGATGCATTTTTTTTGAAGTAAAGCAAATGCCAATCTCCTTTACTTCAGGTGATAACAGACAATAACAGTGGAACTGGAATCAGATGGTGACCTGAACACTTCCTTAAAAACATTTGTGGCCAAAACCTGCACCTCACTGGTTATTTCAGCCAGAAAACAGCATTTGCCAGAAATGTCAGAGCACAGTCATTCAAATATGACAGCACTGCTTTTCAAGAGGACTGCAACAGGGAAAAATATCATGTATTGCATAATTGAAGACTATTTAACTCCAATATTAAAGAAATAACCCTCTGAATGACCCACAAGGTTATAAAAATCATGTTAAATCAGCTAAAATACATTCTATTTACATATTCAGAAATCACAATATTTCAGTCAAGAGAGATGGCTATTCAAATAAGACATGTATGGCCAAGGCCATTTCTTAACAATTACAATTGCCTAAAACTTTTGTTTAAAGAGAGAATCCAAAACCTGTTGATGCTCCCTTTTGGGAGGGAGCAACAATTTGAAATCCAATTTGAAACTCAATTGTGAGCAGACCTGGAATGCCTATCTTTATTTAGAAGTAGCGTGGCACAGAGAACCCAGTGCATGCTGAAGTCAGATGATTTGTTTCAAGCTTCACTTTGTCTTCTATTTAGAGCACAGAAAAGCTGGAATGATCTGTAGGTACAGCAGACAACAATTTGCAACCCATCAGCAGGGTAGAGTCCTGGTTTAAAACAAATTAAAAGCTCCCTCTTGAAAGCTGAATGCCACGTAATATAATTTTCATGGTATGTGCATGCATTAGATTGCTCCAATTAAACTTGTAAAAAGATTAAAAAAAAAAGGCTGTTTAAAAAACGGTTTCAGGTGTTCCAGCTATTATTCATGAAAATGCTGCGCTTCCCAGCATTGTGCCTTATCAAGTATAAACTGGAATCCTACATTTTAAATGAAATGATCTGTAAAAGCTGCTATCTTTGTGAACATGAGATATTAAATAATTTCAGAGAGGAATGTGTGAATCAATTAGATTCAGCAAAATAGGTTCTGGGTATGTGAATATTGCGGATGCACCGAGACACCGTGTCAGAGAACAGTGCTGACTCCAACATTTTTCTAAACAAAGCACTCAACATCCCTGCTAGGAGATATATAACTTCATTTATACCTAAATGCCACAAACCCAAGGATATTTAGATTAATTAGCTCTGCTGCCTACAAACATACCTCTTAAGAAAAAATTATTTATCCAAACCAGTATTTTTGGAAGTGACTTAAAGATGAAAATTTTTTTTTCCTACATGTTTTCCCAAAGGAAAGCTTAGCTATCATAAATTATTATATTGTTAAAAGGGTCTCAAATAAAACCAAATTATAATATCTCATGCTGCTCATCCTTTGGCTTCTCTCCCAGCACAGGGTCATGGCTCTGCACAGAAAACACAGTGGGGTAATAAAACTGCCTGGAGATAGTAAAATGCTTATTGTACAGCAAGCAACTATGTAGGACTTCTCCTGAAAAAAAAAATGATAATCACTTGAATTTACTGGTGGAAGATTCCAGGGATTAAGTGCTCATCTCTGATGAATAGCACAAAGGTATCAAAGGCAACACTATTAAAACTATTATCACAGTTCATACTAAGTGATCTGGCTATAATTATAAGGTTTGGGTCTCAGAAGAGAAACACCTTGAAGTCATGTCACGGCTGTGTGTAAGTCCTATATATTTGTTGAGACAAAAAAAAAAAAGAGAATAGTTTTAATTGAATATATGAAATAGACTTACACGTGGTGAAGTTTTGGGAGCTAGTCCCAGGTGTTTCTAATTTTGGTTGTGTTTTAATGCTCATTATAGTATGTTCATGTATATTAGATATTGGAACACTATAATTAGCAGGTAAAATACTCAAATACAGAGCATGGATAGTGCAGTGAAGCACTGTTGATGAAGCAGCACTATGAGTGGTTAAAAGCTGATGTATTCTACTTTGCCATCAAAAGAATTGGCCGAAAATCTCACTGCACCAGAAGCAGGGCCACTGGCTTTGCCCTGCTGCCTGCAAAGAGCTCCAAGGTGTGGGGAAATGACCTGGCACTGCCAGAAACCTGCACCACTCTTCCTGTGGCTGTATCTCCCAGGGATATTGCAATGGTACCCGATGCAAGGATCCACTCACAGGACCTGGCCAGGGGCTCAGAGGGTCAGGGCTCCAGCATGAGGTGAAACTTGGTTCACAAAGAGGAGCTGCTCCATAATTAGGGCAGTCATCCCAGTGCATGCTGCTCATCCTCCCCAGCTCGAGGGTATTATCCCTTTCCAAATGAGATCCATGCTCTATTGGGCACTTGTAAAATGAAGGAGATACATACATGTGTTTTCTGTGGTGACACAAATCTATTACTAATAAGTATAAGGTACATTCACTCACAATCTGTTTATGGTGTTAGGGAAGAGAACGACTCTGGAAGCAGCAGCCTACCCTTCCTTAGGGAAATCTCCTAGACAATAAACCTATTACTAATATTTTTTTAATTTGGTGAGGCTTTGTGAGCAGATATTTATTCCTAAGTCCTGCTTGCGCTGAAGTTTCACTGACAGAGTAATGGCATTATGTTGGTAAGCAGCATAATTAAATGCTCTAAAAGCAATTAACTAAAGTGCATGCCAGTACCGCGCTGCTAGACATGGACACAAGGTCAGCCTTCCTGAGATTTTTATTCCACAATCCTTGGTAAAATAGCACACAGCACCACAGCTCCTAAAAGTCCATTCCCCTGATCTTTTCCACCTGCCCCTGAGCTGCCTGAGGTTTGTCCGCGGGCCCTGCCTGTGCTGCAGCTCAGCCAAGGACAGTGAGGGCTCCCCAGTGTCTTAAAACTGGGAACTCAAAGTTCTTTCCACTTTCCCCATGTCAGTGCTCGTTAGTTAATGACCCACCACAGCAGGAAGGCTTCAGAGCCAGGACAGCCAATCCTCCCAGGAGCAGAGACTGCTTCAGAAGAGGCAAACTGCACTAACAGGGAGAGGAGGAGGAAAAGAGGAGCAGAAACAAGGCTTGCACAGGATCAGAACAAAGGAGGGAAGATCTCTCCCCACTCTAGCAAGGGAAAGGAAGCTGCACTCTCTTACACACTCCCTTTAATTAAGCCATAAACATGCTCATTACCCTAAGCACATCCTCCCACAATTAATCTCCACACAAGGTATCCTCTTGCCATTGAAACCCATCAGACTGGACACTGGGCTAGATTTGACGTGGGAAAATTTACCAGGGAGGGAAAGGATTCAAATCCTTTTTACTGTCTGATGTAATCTGCAAAACGACTGTTCAGATACTATGTATGTATCAATATTGCTTTCAGACAGAGAAAGGGGTTTGCATGTAAAAAACACTGGCTTCAAGTGGCATTTTAGGGGCTCTTATCTTCTGACATTTAATATTTGCTTCTTAATGACTGCTGTGATAATCAAACAAAACTGACAGGCCAACTAACTTGTCCAAATAATATCAGAACAGATCCTCTGCTTTCACACTCATAACACCAGCTCTGCTGGAGGTAGTCTTTTGTCATTATGGAAAGAATTAACTGTGACCTATTAACACTTCATCACTAAAATGATGCAAAACCAGTATCAAAATAACAGGTTATCTGATGATCCTGAATGCTACAATTCCAAACTCAGGAAGGAGAGTAGTCCTTGAGACTGGCAAAAGATGTTCAGCCCCGAGGGATTTACTGAGGGTTAGCGTACATGATGCTGACAGGTTAGAAAGACAGAGCAGCAGGAGAGGAAAGCTTGGATTTCAGCAAGTGTTGCCCATGACTAAAAATTAAAATAAACGTCCCATGACCTCACTATAGCCACCTCAGGGAAGTTACAAAAATCCTGCTCTCATAATATATACAATATTTTGCTGTACAGGAAATAGCTTTTATATCTTCAAATCAACTGCTGGTTTTTTGCTACTGAAGGACCACAGACAAGAACATGGACACAGCCATGGAGGAGTCAGGAGAAATGGGAACAAACTCAGAACCAAATGAGGTTTCTGCATTACCACAAGTGGAGTAGCACCACAAAAAATTTGAAGAAGAACACTGAAGTTGTTGGCAGAGAATTCCCAAACAGTGTGACTGTGTGTTTGGTAGTCACCCTAAATAAGAAAATGCCAGGCTACACTATTCAATACTAAGTTTGCATTTCTTTGGGTCATTTCACATAAGTATTGATTTCTCTCTTTGTAAGGTAGAACAAAAGGAAAATGAATGAGCTTAACTTGTAGGAGACCAAGAAGGTGTCAAGTTTCTCAAAGGTAATAATTCAAGGGTAATACAGAAAAGTTATTTCTTTTTTAAAATTAAATAAAAATACAAGCATGTTCTTATAGCAATTTATCACAGCTGTTTAACAAAATGAAGAAAAAATAGTCTCTGTAATTAAATAGAAACTGAAGAATGAAGAGGAAATTCATTATTTACTCATTTCTGTTACAATCTTCTCTGGTTGTCTCTAGAAGTGTAACTTCTGTTGCCAGACAGCTTAATGTAAGCTCAGCTATTTTATCCCTCATATAAATAATAAATTATAATGATGGCTACATGACATTAAAGACAGATTATAAGGTTTTCTACACTGGGAAAATGAGTGAGCTTTTTTTTTTAATTTATCAGCAGTTTTTATATGAAGGGAGAAAATAGGAGTGAACAGTTGTCTTGAGTTATCTTGTTAAACTTGCATATGAAAAAGGAGAAATGTTTAACTTCTATAAGATGTAAGGTCACAAGTTACCATGACTGGGAACGACCATGTCTTCATTTTTTCAGGGGCTGTTTTAACCAATTCATCTACTCTCATGCTTGCATCCAGCTACAATTTTGAATTTGATCATGTTTAGGTGATCTTTAATACCACAAAATTCATGCTGACACTGTGAGCATACACAAGTCACTGCATAGCTGCAAGAGCTTTGCACTTTATTAGCCCCATTTATCTTATTGAAATCCTGCTCCATTGACCAATAATGTAAAGAGCTCCATCTGGCAGGGATGTGCCACTCAAGCTACCTGGGTGCCATTCATTAATTAGTAAATTGTTCATCATTTACAACCCTGCACACATAAAAATTTCAGAACCCACCCAAAGGGGGTCTACGTGCTCTGCCTTTACCCAAAAGACTTTTTGCTTTGCTTGGCAGAAAATAACTCACTGTTTAACTGGAGGGCAGGTAATCCAAATAAGAAGGGAAGTTTCCACCTGAAGTGTGGCTATGTCTAATTTCAAAAGAATTTAATGCTTATTAAGAGCAAATTTTATTCAGCCGAACACACTCATGCCTCTGGCACACCTTCCTGCCAAAGTAAAGACTCAAATAACAAGGTATCCCAACATTTAATATATAATACATTAAGTGACACTGTATTTCCTAGAGTTATTGTGTCAACACCTGCTTGTTTTGCTCTTAAATCAGAGGGTGATAAGACCCACTCCTTGCTGGACCACGACATTTATGCTGATTTTGTTGTAAAAGCACGTGTTCAAAAGCCTGGCTACAGAAACTCACCCAAACTTGTTAAAGTTTCTGATTTTTAGTGCAATCCATATTAATTAGGGGAGATACCTCTATTTTTTGCACTACAGCATACATCTTTATGCCTTTTAAAAAGTCGAGGATGAATACCAATGCTCATCAAACCACCAAACTGATAATTTTGGCTACACTCTGGTATCATAAGCCAACAGCTGCCTACATTTGCAGCCAAAAAGGGCCTATGCAGTGGAAGTGTACTGAGAAGTTGAATGGCATTGCAGGGATAAAAAGAATGATAATTTGATACTGTTTTGGGAGATGATTTTTCAGGCTTCCTGATATTCCATGTCCTGATTAGATGAAGCCCTGAAATGGAGCATCCAGTACAAGCTGGGTCTGTGTTTAGGAAGAGTTGTGAACTGTTTGCTTTTTCTGTGGTAAAGATACAAAAAAAAACACCTTCCAGAAAAGGAAGGCACTCAGTGGGTGTTTCTATTTTAATAGTACAATAGTACAATAACATATCTTTAACAGGCTTTCTTTATCTCTCCCTAATTCCATTTCATTCTTACAACTCAAAAAAAACCCAAACAAAAACAGGCTCCAAAACCCAAGAAAACAAAGCAGCAGAAATACAAGAGTGAAGAATATTTTTTCCTAGAATTAAGCAGCCATAACACAACAGCCTGGACAGGGTCTGTGTGGGTGAACAATAAATATAACCTTTTTTAAAAATGTACAGTGAGCTTCTTTTATCTTCAGTCCTCCACATCTCCCCAGCAACACCCCAGTCCTGGGAGACTGGATTCTCTCACCCTTCCCCATACAGCACCTGCTTTTCTTCAAACCCCAGATATTTACAGAGCATCATTCATCCACATGGGAGCAACCTCCCAATGGTGACAGGATCAGGATCAAAGCAGAAGTGCTCACTAAACCAGCAAGAACTGCTAGTAAATAACAACTCATCAATACCTGAGAGTGCATATCTAAGTAACAGCCGTGCAAAAATGCCTCCTGGCCAGAAGCAAGGCCATCATGAACCCTTGGAGGCTCTTTTGCAGATATATATACACTCACACACCAACCTTAAATGCAAAGTAAGGAAGAGCCTTGTGTTGCTATCAAAGGGTGAGCTGGAATGTTCAGCTTTGAAACAGTACACAAGGTATGAAGGACCTTCAATATGGTGTGCATCACACCACAAAGGAGCTCAAAGGTGGCTGCAGGGATGGGCAAAGTATGAGTGACACACATTCATTTCAAAATCATGTCCTCTTAGGTGCTTCAGGGTGGGGTAGTTGCAATACTTTCACTTAATCTGTTTTCTTGATAACTTTCTGTCAAACTAATCAGCTCAAAGGTTGTATTCCCCTGACCTAAAATTGCCTTTGCTCCTTTTTCACAAGGCAGTCAAAGACTCATGAGATTTGTGGGCTAAAATAAGGAACACCAAGACTGCGAGCAGAAATATTCCCAGAGACAGCAACACATCTCTGCAAGTAGTTGTGGCCCAGTCAGGAGCAGTGATTGTGGAGATCAAAACACTGCAGACATCCAAATCCAGCAGTAAAAGACACGAAACTCCCACACTTCTGAGGAGCTGTTACCTGCAGTGTGTTGACCTCCTCATTCCCAGCAGTGACGCAAAGCTCCCCACACAGTGGCCCTGTTCTCTCCCCCAAATTTCTAGGTAGGAATAGCTCCCTGAGGAGTGCTGTTCTTTGACTACAGGATTTCATTTTTTCAACCTAAATTTATGCTGTATGGTCTTATCTTCATAGTGCTACGCTGCATAACTTATTAGATGCAGATTTGGGTAAGAAAGCTGAGATTTTATTTAAGAGAAAGAAAATTATGTGAAAATATCAGCTGATATATAACAGGTGTTTAGTCATTGTGTGAGAATTAAGTGTGTGTATCTCTGTGTGTGCCTGCTATAAAAACATTTCCAGATTTTTATATGCTATAATTTTTATGCTATGAGCACTAATCATCTTTTAATATGGAAAACTGGAACGAGTAATAAGTTTAACACATAACACAAAAGCTTGGTTTTGCAAGATAGCTTGCTTTCTGTTTATCCTCATTGAGATGTTTAATGAAGTGGCTGCCATACCACACAAGTAGATGGGTTAAATGAATCAAACACAATGTATTGCCTAATGAGAATAATTTACAGAAAACATATGCAAAAGGTTAGATTGTTTTTTGAAAGACAAAGCTGTAACAGCTAGAATTCACAAAGGCCTCTGTTCCTGAGAAAGCTAGAAATCCTTATGGAAACAAGAGGATCAAGTGTCACACAGAACTCTTAGTAATTATCAAAAACTTCAATATTGTCTCTAAGCTGTTTCACTAAAAAGCCTAACACCTGCATCTCTTTATTTTCACGCTTCTCCAAACGTACAACTAAAGACTGAAACTGCTCCAGGACTTTTTACAGTGATGCAATGAAATTATTCACATGAAAACAGCTGAGATTTTTCAATCCACCAGTACAGGGTGCTTAAGATTTTCTTGGTCTCATAAGTCCTAGCATAACCATCAGTGACACCACTGGTATTAATACATTAAATCAGTGTTATCACTCTATGGCTGAGGAGAGCAGTGGGACCGTGGGTGCTTTCCCAGGGGCTCTGGGCACAGGGAGCCTCAGGCTCACATGTCTACCTGGGACCTCTGCAGGATGCAAGAGAAAACTGTTGCTGTTGCATTAAACCCTGATATGTTCCCAGCAAAGCAAGCAAACAAATCCATGAGCAATTGGGACCATCAGCAACCCAATAAGTTTTGCTGTTGGTTTTTCTGAGCACCAAACAGAAGGAAGTGAGAAAGCTTTCTTAAGGCCAGGGGAATTCAGCCACATCTGCACTCTAAAGCTGCCTGAAACCAGTTTAAACTGATTCAGCCTTTTGCCAAGAATGAAAGAAACTTAATTTTACAGCATGGTAACATTCAAACTCAATTAATTACCTTTGGTAAAAGGGCATTTTAAAAGATCTGCTGACAAAGCTGATGCTTATACACAGAAATAGAAGAGCACAACCCATAGCATGCTCTCTGTGGCCTGAAATCTGGCATGTGTCATGTCCTTTGCCTCTCCTCCAAGGATCTGTCCTGTCTGGAGGGCAGTGGTTGCCACCAGCCACAGTTTGTGCAAGAGCCTCTGCTCCACATTCCAGCACCCACACTGCCTGGAAATCCCTGTGAAAGGTGGCTTGGGTATTCCAGCTCTGTGGCAGTGTTTCTCAAATATCCTTTCAGAAATTTCCAAGCCAGGTGGAACATGCTGACAGGATTTTCCATGGCTATCACCTATATTAAGAAGCCCTTTTAATCTTCCCAGATCACAAGCTGATGTGCACAATCTCTGTGAGGCTACTGAGCAGTGGAGAGCAGGGAAAGAACTGAAAAAGCCACTTTCTCCTTTTATCCAGAAACACTTTCATCTGCCTATAACTTCTCACAGAAGCAACTTTACATCGTGAAGAAAATACAACATAGCTGATTAATTGCAACAAAAGCAGAATGAACTCAGCACAATGCTGAGCATTAGGTAAGTACACACTCTAAACAGTAACAGACTGGAGCAACCAGCCGAGTGGAAGTGATTGCCTGTAATTGTAGGTTGACACCAAAATTACTGGCTTCAAGATTGAATTTGGTGATAATGTAAATCACTCCCTGTTATTCTTTTCTTAGCAGCCTCTCTTATGAACTGCCTGAAGGAATATCACTAGATTCCTCTCTAAAGAACTAAATTCAAAGCATTTCCCAACTCCATTACAATTTCTGATGTGACTCATTTAAGGAGATGTAGAGTTCAGAGCTTGGTTTTTGACATCTCTTTTACAATCTGAGTTGCTAATATAAATCATAGACTCATAGGATCATTTCAATTGGAAAAAAATTTTAAGATCACCAATCCACCTGTTCACACAGCACTGAGAAGTCCACCACTGAACAGTGTCCCCAGCTGCCACATCAGCACATCTTTTGAATCCCCCTAGGGATGGTGACTCCAACACTTCCCTGCCTGCTCCAGTTCTCAACATCCCTTTCAGTGAAGATGTTTTTCCCAATATCCATTCTAAACCTCACCTGGCACTGCTAAAGGTCATTTCCTCTTGTCATGTTTCTTGTTTTCTGAGAGGAAAGACCAACCCCCACATCACCACAACCTCATTTCAGGGAGTTGTAGAGAGGTAAATTCTCCCCTGAGCCTCGAATTCCTCAGAATGAACACCCCCAGTTCCCTCAGCTGCTCCTCATCATTCATGTGCTCTGGACTCTTCACCACCTCTGTTGCTCTTCTCTGGATGCTCAGGCTGTCTCTGGAAGCTGCAGGCACTCTTGCTGTCACTAAAAGCATGCCCTGCTCACCTTTCAGGTTGTCTCCACCCGTAACTTGCTTTTATCACTGCTTTGTCTTTGCAGGACAAATATTTCTACACAAGTTAGTGCTTACAGGTGCCTCCTGCAATGGCTGAGGATCAGGTGCAATTAAACGGGCTTTTTCTTCCAGCTTTTTAACAGCAAGCAGAAAACCAGTAAGCACTTTGGAGGACCTAAAGTTTTAGGTGCTTATTATTATTATTAAATTTTAGATGCTTTGGAGCATCCAAAACTCCCTCAGAGTCACTTTTCTCGTGGGAGCTCCTCATAACCAACCAACAATCAAGCCACAGTTAACAAACTTGTGATCACAAAGCCACCTCCCTGTCAGACCTGATTTTCCTACAAGTAACACAAAGAGAAAAGGAAGAGAAGACAGCAGAGATATCAATACAAAGGCTGTTTTCATATTCATATTTGGGCCCAAAGCAGCAGAGCAATTTTGAAGCAAATCCCCTGATCTTCCCCTCTTACTGGAGGCTGGTGTGAGAGCTTGGTCTGGGGAGAGCGAATTGGGCTCCATGCAGAGGAAAGGAAACCAATTGCTCTTGTGCAGGTGCAGAGTAAGTGCTCTCCACCCCTAATGGGTGCTTGCCACTTCGATAGCCTCTAACCACAGGCCTGGTGGAGATGTTTGGCCACCAAACTAAATATTTTAAACAGGATAATGCCATATTCAGGGTAAGAAAAAGCAAAATAATTTTCAAGGTCTACAGAGCATTTTCCTGTGCACGGTTCAGCATTGCTGGCAATCTGCACAGCTTGGGTCCTGTGGACCAAGGAATTTATTTGTTACTGCTCTCCATTAATTAGTTACAACACACCTCAACACGACTGAGTGCCAGGATACAGCATCTTTCTAATGGAGGGTACTGAAGAGGCAAAGAGCCTTTGGAGATAGCCCAAAATAGTAATTAGTTAATACTCAATTGATCAGAACATGAATGAAATAAACAGCATGGTTGCTGGCACCATGATAGGCATTATGAAAAGCACCTTAGTTATTAAACAATCAAGTAGCACTTAGCTAAGGAGCTCACAGCACCAGATAAGAGATTGAATAACTAAAGAGGAAAAGGCACAGGAAACAGGCAAAAGCTATTATCTTGTCAGATCTCTGAGATTTTCTGTAGATGAGTTAAAAAATATTCTGTATTATCCTGTCAAAAAGAAAAATAAAAGTAAATACTCTGGCTGTAGACTGTGCTCTGTGACTGCACATCAGGAAACAAAACCAGTCAGGAAATGCATGCACAATGCAAAGTTGTTTTAATCATAAATCAGACAATGACACAACACATAAATATAACACTACAATTCACACACAGAAAATGTAACTTGATTATCAGCCCTCTTATTTATGAAAGTTAACTTAAAATTAGCACTTCAATAATCGACTACCAAGAAAAATTTGGAGCAGAACTGGAGACATTAAGTTCAGACTTAAGGTATTTTTAAGTGACAAATAAGGAGATTTTGACTCAATTTTTATTCTCAGAAAACTACATTCAGAAGCAACTGGATCTCTGTTTCAGCTAATTCAAGGTAAAATGATGAAACTTTGAAGCTAAAAAATAACCAGTTGGCTGAATTTATCTGGTCAAAGCAATTTCAAAGGTATGATCTTGAGAAAGAACAAGCACCTCAGAAACAGAGGATATCCCCAACTCTGTAGAATTCAAGACTATATATAAGAATTTTGTAGATCAACCTTTTTGTAGGCCTGCACTTCTCAGACCTTAACAGAATATATTAACTTTTATGAAGGTTCAGCCTGGAAGAGTTTGCCTGGTTCTGCTCTCGTAACTACATCCAAAAAAGAAGGAAATGGTACTTCTGAGTAGTCAGACTGGGTAATCCAAGGATTTAACCATGCATGGGCATGTTGATCTTAAAAGACATTGTTGGGGTAAAAACTCCTATCCTGTGCTGGCAGTGGTCAGGGATATCCTTCAGAGCAGAGATTTGCCAACACTTTTTTTCTGTAGCAATAGTATTTGCACCAAAGCCATGCTCAGCTCCAAAAGAGAACCATTATTATCTCTGGTATTGGGCAGAAGTATGGAAGGCAACAAAAAGCCTTTAACACAAAAAACCATCTGAAAGTCAGGTGGGAAAATGCACGATAAATAGACAAAGGATTAGTCATAAAAAAGGCTTGAAAGCTTTCCTTGACACCTTCTATGAGGAAAAAAGTACAAAGAAATTGTACAGAAATATGACAATGTCCACCTAACTTCAACAGACTTGCTAGCTTAAAAGTTATCCACCATGAAAATGAAAATATTGTAATACCAGAAAGGTAAAAAAGATGCAGACAAAGCACCTCTGAAATCAATATCAAAGATATACTTTACTGAAAAAGCAGACAAACTAGCTTGTTCATGTAGAGCTGTAACCTCACAAAGAAACAAAAATCAACTGGCATAATATCATTTGCTTGTGTCATCTACACAACTGATTATTTTCACACCTCTCTGTCCCAAATACTCCTCAGCCTCACTTTGCCGTGTTGGACATTCACCATCTGAACGACTCAAGTATCAACTAACTTTAAAAAAAAAAAGAAAAACATTTGCAATTTCAGCACAAGTCAACACATGCCAAACTGAAACCAATCCCAAAGAATTTTAAAATATCATTTCTTCGTTTCTGCACAATTCTTGAAAATCATGTGTATAAGTTTGTATATTCACATGGTGTTTTACCAATATGGAATAATATAACCTGCTGTCACAAAAAGCCTGAATGCAGAGGGAGAGAAGAAGAACCAACATGAGAGAAAACACAGAATGACTGTCAGAACATGTTGAATGAGGAATGATTACTGGCACACTCAGCTGAGAAAGAAAGATTTCTGGCATGACTACATTTTGAGAAAAAACATGGAAATGGCAGGAGAGGGATGAGCACAGAACTGTGTACAACAAACAGACAAAAGCCACACACATTGTAACCACAGAAAAATAACAGTAAGGGGAGATCATTTGGAAAGTCTTGCTCCGTAGTGGTGGAGTTTAGGGTAAGGTTCATCTTGCATTTAAGAAATAAAATATACATTTGAAAAATGTTTCTTATCAGCGAGGAGTAGGTTAGGCATGCAGGAAAACACAGAGTACAGTTGACACAGCTGAACTGTAAACATAAAGCTAGTGAAAACACAATCCAAGATAAGCTGAAAATAAAAACAGAGAATTACTATTTCAGTCAGAATTTCATTTTCATATTGAATTCATCCAGAACTGTCATTTTAAATGTAACTGAAATTGTCACAAAATTTCCCATCTGCCTCACAGGAAGGCTGAAAACTCTTGCAGACTTGCTGAATCAATGTAGAAAAAGTTTGCTGCAAAGAGCACAGGTTTGTTGGTTTTTTTCTAGAGCAGAAAGCATTTGGTAGAAAGAAAAGAGCGGGAATCATTTGAGATTATGCAACTACATCAGCTGGGACCTTGAGTGATTTTGTTTGATGAGTCATGGGGTTGAGTTGGACAGATTTTTGTAGCAGTGCTTTGGATGGGATAGAAGGAGGGAATACACATGGCAGAGAGAGAGAGAGAGGAAAAATTCCAGTGAATAAGTCAACACAGAACCAACATAGTCAAAAGGGCCTGTGGTAAAAATATTTTTTGGTTCCTGGCATGGATTTAAATGCATATTGTCTCTTAAATACATTCTGAATTATTAATATCAGATTGAAGAATGAAAACATTCAGAATGATATATTCAATGTGTTTTCCCATCCATTTTACACTAATGGCACAATTGATATAAGTCAATATGAAAATCAATGCTGAATATTTGGCACAGTTCAGAGCTGCATGGCAGAATCCACTGGGAACTGATACATTCCAAAAATTATGAACGTGTGAGGAAATAAATACAAATTATATATAAGTAAATTACATAAAGGTTTATGATTGCAATGATGAAAAAGAGTGCCATCTGTTAAAATTAAAGAAGCTCTTAGCATGACAGGACAGTTAAACATTATCAGTGGGCAAAACTATAAATTCACATATTTAATCACACAGTAATTTTGTAGTGTCCTCAGAAATAGTCCCTTAGCCTTAAAACCTGTTCTCCACTAGGAGTTCTTTAAACAGTGAGGAAAAGAAAAAAAGAGGTGCAAGCATGGAAAGAGGAAGGAAAAATGCACAAGAGAATAAATAGCTGTAGTTATTGAACTGGAAGTTTCTCTGCCTTTCTTTTAATACTTAAGTACATTTGTATGTCAGGCTAGATTACAAGGAACCAAGAAGCTCCATCTTTTCTACAGAAGTTACTGAAGTCTTCACGTCTTCATTGTGCTGAGCTGGTCTACCCTGGGACTGAAGAACATCTGTTTTGTGGATGAACAAAAAGGACTTCAAGGACAAGGACAAGCACCAAAAGAAATTTCTCTTAAAATGTAATTATATGATGAAAAAATGAGCCTGTAAGTGGTGTCAGCGAGTTCAATGTTCATTGCTGTGACTCCTGATGAGATTTAGTCGACTTACAAAGTTTTCTAGTTTTTACCACTAAAAGTCTGCCTGAGATCTGAACATCAAGTTGAGATGTTTATGGTCCGTGCGCCATCATCTACAACAAAGAGTCTGCATTTGGGACTTAATTAATACAGCCAGGTCAGAAATCAGCTCATCCCTTCCCAGGGATGTGATGGCTCTGCAGTGCTAACTGGTGTAAAGAATAGCACATACTTATTTTTCCACAAGAGTCAGCAGAAAGAACGAAAATACACAGGACATAGATCTACTGTCATTTCTTGCCGTCGCTTCTCTGACCTCATGCATTTTTTAAAATAACAAGTATTTTCTTTTCACTTGCCACAGCATTTGCTGTCCTTACTCAAGGGGTGTTTTGTCAGACAGAGTATGCCAGATCCATGTAAAATTATTGGCACTTTTACACTGCATCTTGCAGCATCCTGCTTTTTCTGAGTCTTGTTAGTTTAGATGTGCAAGTAATTCTTCTAAGTAAAGGTTGATTTAATTTTTCAGCATTCATAAGCTGATCTCTTTGGTTTTGCTTACACAATGATATGCATATTCAAATATCTACAGGCTGTGGTGGGGAGGTGATTAATGTTTTATTTATTGTCTAGTCCTTCCCATTCCTATCTGCCAGTTGTGTGATATTGGGCAGAAATACTTATGGGAAGGCCTCTCTCACCTCTATAGGTTAACTGCTGATTAGGGGATGAGCTAGAGATATATTACATATAGAACTTCAAGTTCGATCTGGGCTTATGGATAATAACCACACTTTGTTCTTGCTGCTACTGGAAGAGAGTGATATGAGCAGAGCTACCTCATGCCAAATTGCTGCAGACTGACATTCTTAATTTTCAGAGGTAGGAAAACTGCCACCTCATTAAGAAGAACACTGTGTTATTAGTTTATTGGCATGCTACCAGCACTGGAAAATGCAGCACGCCTGTCCTTGTGGCTAAAGGCAAAAACCTGGAGAAGCTTACAGAAAATTATTTCTTTGGACAAGAAGCAGAGAAATAGTGGATTTAAAGACTTGACACAGAAGCTAAAAGTAAAGAACTTTCTACTTGTGAATATATCTTTCCATTCCAGATTATCGTCCCAATCGAAGCATTTTCATCCACTTCAATTATTTTAAAGACCCATGAATTTGAGACAGCTGATTGACAATCCAGCATGAAAAACTCCACAATCCAACAAAGGAGATGATATCACAAGCAGGTCAAAGTGCACTCCTATCATAATGCAGATTCCTCCCCGTTTTTCCCACCTTCTACATTCTAGTGACACATGGGAATAAGATTAATAGAAAGGAAAAGCAGCTTTCATTCTGAACAGTCTTTCTGAAAATCAGCATTTCCAGCATTTCAATACTTATTTGCCACAGCAGGGAGCTAATCCTTTAAAAAACCCCAACCCAATCAGCCAATCCACCAACTGAACTGAAAGCATAATGACTTCTTTGAAGTTTTCTTTCATTGCACTGGGAAAGTTCAGATGCTCTTGCTGGGACAGTTCAGATGTCCCAACCCACACTAATTACCAGACAAGTCCTTCCCGTTCGTTTTCATTGTTAAATGCCAGAAGCCAAGGAAGGTAGGCCCATAATGAGGCCACTGCTGATTTCTGCAGGTATTAGTCTCTAGCCAAGAGCTAATTCTCCATCTGAAAAACTTTGTTTTCCGGCTTCTGAAACTGCTCTTTCATTCCTAGCATAGTTTAATTGACATGTAAACTATCATACATTTTGTTTTCCTTTCACATGAAAGATTACTTGCGAGTGGAATGTATCTAAAATGAATGGCTCAGCTCCATCATTGTGCACTGCTCTTTACAGGAGAAACAACTAATGGGAGAGATGCATTGTTCTGGTTGGGATTTACAACCTCACACTGTCTAATTATTCACAATGCATTATCCATCATACCACAAACCTCTTCACAGGACTTGAAAAAAATACTTGTTCCAGTTAAGGATCAAAACCTAAAACAGAGTTATCAAAAATATGTGCAACCTGCAGTCCTTTATTAATTTTTTTGAGTACAAAACCTGTTGAAGTTCACTTTTTCTTTTGGGGGGGGGGGGGGGGAACAGGGGGAGGAGGTTGAGCAATGAAATTTCTCAAAATTAATATGATCAGGTACTGAGGCGAATTAGGTGTTGACTGAAATGATAAGATGTTTCTAATCTTCATACTTAGGAATTATTTAAATATCTTTCAGGTTGAAAAATCCTAATCTGCTTTAATTGGCCATTAACAATTATAATGCAGTTGTAGAATTACACTGGCAATGAGTAAAAAATATTACCTAAATATTATGAATTGAGTACAAGTAGATTCCAAAATACCAGCTGGGATTATAAATCAACTTCCTGATTATAAAGCACTTTAGATCAGAGATTAAATACAGAAAAGGTAAATAATGAATGACAGTGTTAACATTAATAAGCATTTGGGGTTATGAGGAAATGATCTGGTTATTTTCCAGTACAGTGATATCCATGTTCCAACCACAACTGGTAAGTGAATGGTTTCCCTTGACAATGCAGAGAGATTTTGGGGTTTTGAACTAATATTAAATTCCAGCATCCCACTCTTGATTCTCTACGGCAATGGGGTGACATTTTCACATCTGCACATGAGACATAATCCTCACAGTGCCTCATGGGCTCTTTATCACACCAACCAGCATGGTGAGGCTGTCTTGGACATCACTGCGAGGGCAGTGGGGTCACCTGCAACTCCCTGGTGACTCTGGCTAAGAGCAAAAGGTTTCTTGGGGTTTTCAGTTCCTGAGCAAGAAAAATATGATAATCAGGATTGCTCCTATAGAACAAAACCTTCCAGTGAAGGATACAGTAGATACATTGTTGTGGTTGACATACATCAACCTTGATTTATCTTCCTGTGGTGGATCCCTGCAGTAGGTCTCAAACAAACACTGCATCAATAAAAGTTATTTTTATTGCATGGGTAAGAAAAGTAAAAAACTGCAGTGCCAGAAGATACATATGGTGCCTCTACAGCCAGCCCTGACTGCAAGTTTCCCACCAATCCCACCTGAAATATTAAGCACTTTTACCACCCAGACTCAGAGGAATAAATTCTGAGTTTCTTAAGTTTAAATGGATTTCTGATCCCACAAGCAAACTAAGGCATTCTTTAGGAAAGTTTCATTTTCCAAACCAGGCACACAGGATGGCTTTTCTCAGCCACCTTGCAAAACTAATGCTGTTTAAACTGAACCACAATTTACATTCCTGCTCAACACTACTGATAAGGAGGAGTGCAGAGTGATTAGGCCATCACCAACAGAGTCTCTTTCAGCAATTTCCATGTAATGAAAAGAACCGTCTCCACTCATTTTCATGCTTTTCATTATTTCACCAGAGATTAAGATATGCAACATATTCCCGTACGTGTTGCGACAGGATGAGACCACACACACAAAGATAATCAAGAAGAGCAGGAAGTCACTTCAAGCTTCCTTTAATCTGTCTGCTAAAATCTGTCATGTTCTGCCCAAAGTACTGTCATTTGTACAGAGCACGCTGTGTTAAAGCTTCAATCATACTACCCAAATATGAGAAGTCTAGAAGCAGCCATAATGTAACTGGTGTCAGATCACCACAGCTCACATGTTTCCAGGAACCTGACATCTCCAAATAAAAAAGACAGCTCTTTATTGCATTTTCTGGAATAAAGTGTCCATGATTCAGACTGAATCATATACATATCTTGGTATTTGTGGAGATCTATTTTTCTCCAAAACATTTGCAAAATATATGAAAACACAGCCCACTGTGCAGTTTATTTGCTGCCTCAGAGAGGTCTGAGCCAGTCCATTGAAATTCTGTAGAGTTTGCCTCACTTACTTGACATCCCAAGCATAAAGGAAGAAGCACCATCAATAATCCACTGCACAAAAAGTTGGCTACAAATACCTTCTCAATGATAGATTAAAATCACATCTCTGTAGGGACAAAGTTCATATCTGTACAGGTTACTAGCACAGATTTATCAGCCTAGAAATTCACTTTGAAGCAGAGGAATAGTTGGTGGGTCAACTCACTTGGCTTGTAGGATCACACCAAGAAGGTGAGCTCCACATGATGATACAGACAGATTGTTGTGGGTTTATCTTAGTGGAAGATAGGAAGAAGGTTTCCTAAGCCCAACCACATTTTTAATAGTTATTACCACTTATCTAGGAGAAGAAACCCCAATGCAAACTGCATCCAAGTTAATGGGCTGCTTTGGGAAGCGTGGTACACCAAATACAACTCTGACATGTTAGATCTATACTGGAGTGTGGAAAGAGTTAGAGGCCTAATTCTCCTCAGAAATCAACAAAGAATGTATGTAGTGTGTTCATGGGGGATAGAACCTTGTATACTGTCTCCATTGTCTCAATTTTTATTCCAATTTCTAATTATTTATTTAAACCTCAACACATAGGTGCACACACAACAAGAGATTCTCTGCAGTTCCTGTAATAAAGCCAGTCAGAAATAATGGAGGGGCTGGATACTTGCAGTACAAACCTGTTTTAAGTGGAAAATATTTCTGTGCATCAAAATAAATGTAAGGTCAAATAAAAGGGGTAGATTAAAACTCATTCCAGAGCCAAACTCCTACTTACACTTTCTGAGTGTAATCCAAAGCTTTGATTCTGCATACGTGCATACGTTTAACTTTGAGCTAGGAGGACTGAAATTTCTTGTAAAAATTAAATTATACATGTGCGCTTGGAGACTCAGATTCTCATATACTCTGTTTACTCAAAAGGATAAAAGAGCCAGAAAAACATGCTAGACTGGAAAGAAACAAAGAGCAGATTCCTCCTGGAAGAACTACAGCAGCTGCTTACATTAGAATCAGATTGGCTTTGGCTGTTCAATATTTAGACTCTTCTGTAGCACTTATCCAACCTGGACTACAACTTGACTAATTATGTGTGAAGGGCTTCCACTGAATCACATGCCCACATTGAAACAGTCCTTAAATATTTATAAATAAGGAATCTTATAGACACCAGTAATAGTTCCTTAGAAACAAAACAGAGCCTTCCATAAAATAGTAAAAATCTTCATATGTCCTGAAAATACAAGGGTCAAGGATATATGACATCTTGCAGAATCATGCCCTATTGCAATTCTATTGGAAGGCTTGACACCCTGTTCCACAACTGGTAAAAAAAAATAAAAAAGCTTTCTTTCGTATTTGATCAGTAGAATTTGTTAATAAATGTTTGAAATTCTTAAATTATTAGTGATATGGTCATAGAAATCTTACACAAATCAAATCATCATCTCTTGGGAGAACCCTAAAGAAAAACCTTCAAGGAGTAAAGAATATTATATTTCTCTTTCTAGCAAATTTCAGCTGCTCATACTTTATGGAGGAACTCGGTGTAAATGCAAGGTTTTCCTGCCAAAGTCAAAACCTTCAGCATGTATTTTTCCCAGCTTCACTTCTAATTTATTGAAAAGGCAAAGTTTGGACTGAAGCTGACTTGCAGTGAAGTCAGTGTGGGCTGAGGAGTTAATGCCATATTTAATGCATCCCTGTAGGTAGATATGTTCTTTGGGACACTAGGTAATATCCTCTCTGGGACTTTTCAGCAGCATCTATGTCTCCCTCTATCTTAGTTTTTACACCTGAAAAATGTGAATGTGAGAATATCTGTGCTCTGCTGCACAGCACTTTCAGATTTTAAGGGTGAAAGGTGGGAATTAATGTGAGCTTCAGTCCTCAAACCATGACAATAAAAACACACAATCATGTCTGGTAGTCTGAAAAAAGTATCAAAGTACTGCTAAAATAAGCACAACAGCTTTTGGGTTTTGTGTGTATTCGTGCTGTGCCATTAGAATCAGTGAACTGCACAGACAGAGGATGTGGAAGGGTTTTGTTCACAAATTACAGGGCTGTTTTTTTGTTTTTATTTTTTTTTTCCTTAAAAGCAGTTCTAGTGAAACAAACAAAATTAAGGGACATGACAAATTTTTTTCCCTCATCATGGCAGTAACAAATAGAGATTTATGTCTTTATTCTTTAGGGATTTCTATGACTGCATGAAACTATGAAAACTATATCCAAGGTAACAAAATATAGAAAAACACAAAATAACTTCTACCATCCAATCAAAGCAAATGTAACCTGGGGGGAAAACCACGAAAAATCTGTGGACCAGGAATCTCCATCATTTTACCTTTGGATCACAATAAATAGTTAATTCCTTAGTTTCCTCAAAGTATACAATAAATGCCTCCATTTATCTACAATGCCTGTCAAAATCAGCCTGGCAAACCATCAGGAGCTGGAGCCATTTGTGGTGGGACCTGGGTGTTATTTTACTGACTGTGGCAGAATCCCTGGGCAGTTCTGCTGGATTTATTTCATGCACACAATATACAAGAGTATCTCTAAGGCAACAGAGAGCTCCTGAGCACACACCAAAAGGCTTTATAAAAAAATGTTCTGAGAACAGCCAGCTCAAGAAAACGCTTTATTCTGAGGTTTATTGGAAAGAAACTCTACCATCACAATCATTAACAGCCTGCTGTAGACTCAAGTACGGGCTTATTTTTATAATTTAGGCTTGACTTATAAAGTGTTTGACTTCTGAAGGTGTACACAATAAATTCATTTCAACACAAGACAGGGCCTGAACATATCAATGGTGGCCAGTGGGAATCGTGGTTATCACTTCCACACATTTCAGATACCTTTTTTTGTGACTGCTGCACCTCGAGAGAGTAAAAACCAAGCCTCAGTCTTGAAACTAAAGGTCCTGTTTAAAGGATTGACTGACTTAATAAAGACAAAATTTGGATAAGAACCAGTGCAAGCACGCCTACAGATAAACACATTTCTGGCTGGGTAGGTTTCCTTTTCCAGCATTATTTGTGTGTGATCTGGTAACAACTATTGAAATTCTGAGCAAAATCTTGCCTGTGCAGTTGGGTCTGGCTCTGCAAGGCTGTTTATTTCGTCCAGTGATGTTCTCTGTAATCCCATAGGCCAATATTTTGCTACTAGAGTGATGGGCTAGCTAATTGTAAAATCTTAATTATGGACTGATAACTTTGAAAACCTTAATTTCTTTCAGAAAAGAAACATAAATCACCAGAAAATGAAAAAAACTGCTTTCAGATCAAAATACTAAACCTAAAAATGTCTATTAGGAGCCATAGTAAACTGTTCCAGTGTACTTTGAAGTGGAAATTCAGAGAATTTTACGAAATTCTGCAAATCCTGAGTTACACTTGGAATGCATTTACACTGGGTTATCAGAACTGAGCAGCTACTCTATGAACAGTAATAGGTACAGATAAAGAAAAGCAATAAAATTATTACCACTGTGTGGAAATTATGAAAACCTTAAAAGTGCTCATCTGGAAAAACACCCCTGCTGCATACATTTCAGCAGGGTTACAGCTTTTCCTGCAGGCCTGCATATGGGGACTTCACACCGATCATGAACTTGCTTGTGCTTTTGTTGTTGCTTTCTTAAGAGAATAATATTTCCTTTCCTATTCCTCTATCAGCCAACATCTTGACTTGTATGCAAAAGGAGTAAAAACTGCAACACGAGTTTTAACTTTAATCTCGTGATTTTTTGAGCTGAAACCTCCCTCCAGAGACAAGTATCGATTTACTGCAGGTCCAGCTGAGGTACTAAAGGGGTTCCAGAGCTCCCATTAGCTCCTGACCCTGCTGCCCTGCAAGGACAGTGGAAAAATCCCAACACAATATTCTGTCTTTCTGTTCCCCAGCTTAAAGATATCCTCCTCTCTAAATGCAGATATATATACAGGGCTGCCTGAGGCTTTCAGGGAAGATGCTTTCAGAAGGCTCAGAATTCCTGCATCCTTTGTTGCCTCTCTCCTGATCTCTGGGATAAACTATAGAGCTACATTAAATTTTAGTCACTTACACTTAATCCTGGAACCCAGGAGAAAAACAGCGCCCTATTTTTAGTTGAAATTCATTTGTAGTGGTAAAAACTTGGGTGGTGCTCATAAATTCCTAGAAGAGAAAGTCCAGCTAAAGTGAAGTGTGAGCAGCAGCCAAGGCTGCTGCCTATCAAAGTGTTAGAGCATAAAGCAACCCAGTAAAACTTTGTCATCCAATGTAGTGGTGGAGCTGCAGGGCAAGCAGTCTTCAAAGAACATATTGCACTGCCTGGGAAACCCCAAATCTAATTTAACAATAAAAAACAAATAGAGTTCAAGAGAAATTACTCAAAAATCAATGGAATTGAATCTTATCATTTAGGGGGGTTTTGAGCATATTAGAGAACTCTGGTTAGGGTATCTTGTTGCCTGTTGTTTTATATTTGATTTTGCTAAAGGGCATGAGACTCTATTTTATTCTTTAACAAGACACCAGTCTTAACTTGGTCTTTGTTCACTAGAGTGCAGAGGCTGCAGACATGGTCTGCTTCCATTGAAGGGATTGGAAGGGGAAAATGTTTACGCTTCCCTGCTCCACACCCACATGCCAGAAAACAAAACACATTCACTAACATCAGCAGAGATTCAATTACAGAGTTAATCCTTTCAAGCAGGTGGTTTCTGGTGAATCCAGTGCCAGAAACAGGCTCCATGTCAGGTAAATCCAACTTCTACTGCCAAGGAGTTAATCAAATAGTTATTATAACTTATTACTTGTTTAATTTGATGCCTGCAAAGCATTGTAAACATTTCCGACTTATGAATAAGTAGCACACCAATTATCTATGTCCAGATACCAGGCAGAGAGATAAATTGATTATTTTGCAATTTAATACATGAATTAATGCATGTGTGTCTGTTTCTGCACACACTGTGCAGAAATTCACCAGCAAGTCTGTTTCTTACATCATTTGGCATCTTTTCCACCAGAAAAAAAATGTCAAGGAACCCTTAAATACATATGTAGACTGTCACATAAACTGCAATAACTCTTACTAACTGCTTTAAACCATGAAGTAAAAAATAAGGTTGTAATATTAATGTTCACTGGCGCTGGTTACACATCATTGTACAGACAAAGGAGCTGTCAAAGGGGATCAGGAAACTCTGGCCTTTTAAATGCTTTCACTGAGGGTGGCTAAGTTTCAGAGAAAGTGAACCTCCCTTCCAAATATAATGCACTAAGCCAATTATGCCAAACCCAGCAGGTGATTAGCTTATGCCCTGAAGCATGAGATTTGATTATTCTTATCTTGGTTTGCATACTAGAGCTACAAATATTATTAACGGTCATAAAATCATCCAGCCTTAAAAAAAAATTTAAAAAAACTAGTCTGAAATTTTGATTTGATGACCTCTTTGTGTGTCAAATTCTGAAAGTTGTTTAAGCTGAATGCCTGAGGTGTCATGTGGTCACCTGTATTCATTGATACCACAGGACATGAGAACAAAACCTGACCACTTTGTGTGCACTTTGCCCTTGGAGAGCGGGAGGTGTGAGCTCCACAGCTTGCTCTGGGTAAGAAGACTCCATACAGATTTAAAATGATAACAGAAAATGTAATTGTCCTTGAGATCTTTTTAAAGGGAAGCAGTGAAAAAGTTTCTTCCCAGAAACATTACAGTTAGGGATGCAGGATTCTTCATTATTAGGTCAATATTTAATGGGAATGTAACACTGCCAGAGCTACTGAAAAGTGATCCAAAGACCCCTGACAGCAATGGGAAATTTTCCATGGATTTCAATGGACTTTAGGCTAAGCCTCAGATGAGCTGGTTCACACTGCCTAGTTTGGGCTGGAGATGATTCCCAGTCCTGTTTAAATTAGGGTGAGCCACCAAGGAATGAGATATAACCTCTCTAAAGATCTTTCCCCAGACAACCCACAAACCAGGCTCTGTCTCGAGCACTTCCACCAAGGTGTGTCAATTTACAATTACACTGCTTGGATTTCAAGTACCGTTCTGCTGTCCTGTTATTCCACTGTGATTTTTTCAAAATCCTCCAGATTTTAATACATTACCCTGCACTGGGAAGCATGTTAGTGCAGAGTCATTTTGTCTTAGTAATAAATAATTTCCTCTGAGACACAAACAACAGCTCCTGCTTTTTGAAAGCTTGGCTGGGAGGAGGTTCTTGGATAAATAGCCTCACTTAGAAAACATACTTGCAAAAGCCTTTGAGAAAGTGCCATGTGTATGACAGTCTCAAATGGTGCTTTAAGAACACTGTACTCGACCTGACACAAAACTGAAGACTTTTTATTGGAACTTCCAATCCAAATGTCCTTCGGGCAACCAGCTAAATCATAATGAATTGTTTATTTGTGTTTAGTCTTTGAAACAAAAAGAAAGCAAAGACTGAATCAATGACCAAAAACATTAAATCAATCACATTAAGGACACACTAAGGAGTGTCTCTCAACTGTTTTGGGTTGCTTAGTCCATTCCCAACAAGCATTTAGGATCTGAACTTGCAAACAGAGTGAAAGAGTATATTTGAAAGATCCAACAGCAAAATTTGAGACTTTAAGGTTACAATTCTTTTATATTTTTCTTTTTTTAAAGACTGTCAAAGAGTACATCTTTCTTTTGTTTCAAAATGGGCAAACTTTAGCTCTTGAAATTTATTAAGATTGAAAAGGTAGTGAAATCTGCAGTTCCTCCATTACTGATCCTAAGGCTGCTATGTTATCCAGGAGCATGGCTCAAGCTATATTGACACACAAAACACTTTCCAGGAGACTTTGGAAAGAAAAGGAACCAGTTGGGTGAATTCCCTGGTGCCTAAGGTCAGTTTGTTGCCCTGGCCAAGTTTTTCTATGCAAGTTCATTTAAGGACTTCATTCCCAGCATTCAAGATGTCACCAAGACCCAAATTTCTCTTGGCACCTGCGTTCCCTGACCCTGTTCCAGCCACGGAGGGATCTCACACTGAGCATCATTATAGGACCATGATGCTGCCCCATTCTTGATTTGCATGTCAAACTAATTGAATTATCAGTTACACTTACTTTCCAAGAGTGTAATAAGGGAGAAATCTCAGGATGTAGAAAAGGGAAAATGCATTGTTGAAACAAACTTTTGTTCTGTATCTTCTCAAAGAAGGAACTTGAAAACTAATTTAATTTGCTATTTATATCTGGCAGCATAACTTTTAAAATATTGAACAGAAGAAGAATTTTATTAATTTAATCCAAATGTGAAATTGGGAAGCATGTCCATTCACTCAGGCCCTAGCAGCTCATAAATTGGACTTTTCTTATTTCTCTTATCAAGTAAAAGAAAGCCAAACCACTCTACTAGTACTGAAATTTCTCAGCTGCTCCACTTCCTTCAATATCTCAGCTAAACTCAACTCCTAATTTGGAATTTGAAATAGCCATTTGTATATATATGTTTATACATACATCCTAAAAATTCATGTATGTATGTGTATACATACACCTACTCCCTACATACATACTCTCTGAGTAGGCACCTGCCTTGGCAATCTCTTAAGCAGACAGATTGAATACACTTAAATTGCTACAGCTTAATAACTTTGAAGCTCCACATGAATTGATTTTAGTGCTATTATAGTGCCTTATCAGCAAATCCCCTGTCAAAGGAAAGGATTTGCGTGCGTGTGTGCCTGCCTGTGTGCACGCCTGTAAATAAAGGAATTTTACTACAGGGGAAGTAGAACCTACAAATCTAGCTTTAAGAGTATCATCTCCAGTGCACACAGGTCATGTTTTATGGTGGTGAGGAGAGAAGGAACATCTTATGGACAAGGTGCTGGACTAGGACTTGATAGGCTCAGGTTCAATTTCTCACTCTGCCAGGGGCTGCTTCCATGACCCCAAACAACTCAGAGTTAAGCAATGTTCAAATCATCTCTTGTCTGAAGGGCAGTGTTGGCTTTCCCTCCTCCTTTGTACCTGCACATAGATTGCACACACTTTGCACCAGCTCCTGGGAGGTGCTCTGGGGGGAAGGGTCCTCTCTGAGGATTTTTACTCTGGGTAAATAGAGCATCTTACACAGCTCAGCCCTGCACCGATGAATTTCAGTGTGCACAAAAACTTAAATAATTATACTTTACAACTGGGGACCAGAGTTGTCATATCACATTTCAGCTCTCAGTATTCTGAGAGAATACACATTAATACCATATAAAGTAGGGGAAAACGAGGGAAAAAATGGGCAATGGTAGTTGAGCAAAGGATAATTAACAGGATTGGTATTCCTACCAGGTATCACACTACACCAGCTAAGAATACAAATGGAAGGTCACATATGCAAGCATTGTATTTACATTATTATAGCAAAGAGAGATCCAAAGTTACAATTTTCATTGACAATCATCATTTATTTTTATAATAGTCTATCCATGAGCCACAGAATATTTTTCTGACAACAATCTAAGAAAAAGATGGCCAGATTAGAATTTGAATGCAATAAATTAGGAGTACTCAACTGAAAAAAAAAATCAGATTTGAGGGAAAGATCACCACCAAACAAAGATTCAGCTTTCAAATATTATTATTCATGCATGGGCAATGTCTAACAAATTACCCTTTTTTCCTTTTTTTTTAATTTTTCCATTTTATCGATTCTTTCCTTTGAGCTTGACATGGCCAAGAGCTGGGCAAGCGGCTCCCTCTGGTGCTGAACCAACAAGGCTCTCCAGGTTTTACAGACCTTGCTGTCTGCATTTCAGTTTGGAATCTCATTGCTCAAACTCAGAATTAAGTAAGACTGGCTCTGATAGTCTGCAAAATTATTCTTTTTCATACCTAGCTTTAGTTAAGCAGTGAAATTGTCTTCAGAGAGTCCTGAAAGCACCACACCCCTCGCTGTGGTACCACTCTGTGACATATCTAAACCAAACACACTCCCCTGGTTTGATTAAGAACCAGCTTGAATATTTGAAATATCAAATATTTTCTGAATTAAAGTGAGACAGCAGCTCAAGTATATTAATCAGACAAATGTCAAGTAAATTGCACTAACACCAAGCACAACTTTTTGTGCTTAGAACTACACAGCTTGGTGTTTATTTATTTTTTAGTTCTACTAGAATTTTCACTCTAAACTAAGTGAAACTAAGCCACTGTAGTACTGCAGTTACTACTTCTCTGAATTTTTGACCCTATATAAAATATGGAGAAGAGGTGCAATAGCTGGCATCACAGACGTTATCATTGTTCTATGGTAAAGTTGTGTCAGAATTTTCATTGCATTTTCCTTATTATTCAGAGCTATTTTTAAAACATGAAAAAATTACACATATAAATTTCTGCCTAGAAAGTTATAATTCTCAGGGAAATATGTTTATGTCCAAGGACAAAATGAAATTTTAAATTATTTTTCACAAAGTATTAAAAAAAAAATCTAACTGGATTCTAACTCATCACAAATACTGTTTTCACAAATATAATCTAGGTTCAGAATAAAGTTATTTTGTTTAAGAAAAGGTCATTTTATGAGTGTCCAGACACACATACATAGGGGTGCTTTGTTATTTTGGAAAAAACATGCTTAAAAAGAATTAAATAGAGCTGCTTTACAAGAGCTGAACAGCATCCATCAGGGTCCAACACGATTTCCCCAAGTCAAACTCTCCTCATTTTCAAAGATCATTACAAAGGGCAGGCCCTCAAGGGGAGATCATTCTTTGCACTGCTGGTGTCTGAACCATGAAGAGATGCCAAATGAAGACAGACCTGTGGCTCCCCCATTAATAGGAGGTTTAATATTTTCTTGCTTCATCTGCCAGAGCCTTTATACAAGTTCTCCCAACTTTTGAACTATGCAGTGTAATACACAATGATTTGAAGAGGCAGCGCTGTATTTTTTCCATCTGCAGTGAGCTTTCCAAGCATTCATTAATCCTCACAGCATCTCAGGGTAGCAGTTCAATTTATGGATGGGAAAACAAAATAGATTGAGTGCTGAAATTCATTTTAATGTAAGTGCCAAGCAAAGGAATGAGAGTGAAAGTGCTCCCAGTGTTTCTTCCTTGTGGACAGGCAGCAGCTGAAGCCTGGGACATGGGGCTGCTGCAGAAATCTGGCACAGCATCATTGCTGCATCTCAGCCCCAGAAACTGGGTGGAAAATGGAAAGCAAAGCCTCTGCATCCTTCTGGTGAAATGGGTATGGCAAAGGGGGGAAAAGGAAAAATAGAGGAAAAAAGGACAAAAAAAAAATTGAGGTAAGAATTATGGCGATGTAAAATGTTGTTAAACAGTCAAAAAGGAAAGCTGTGGCATCCTTTAAAGCCTTCATTAAGGTTCCAAATGATAGAAAATTTATGCTCAGGTAGCGATCTTGTTCCTCATTATTCTAGCAAATTTATCAAAATATGGAAAGTTAAGTGTCAAGTTTGGCCTCAGCAACAAGCTTCAAAAACATCAAGAGTTGCAAGAGTACAAAATGATGGATGTGAACAAAGAGCAATGAAATCAGTAGGCTTTGCATACTCTAAAAATTGCTCTGCTCTTAAATGTTAGTTGCAGCATATGCTCCAAAACAATAGAAAATCTCTTTTTCTTTAATAGCCTCTTTAAAGGAATGTTTTCAGTTCAGTATTGGTCAATCTGTGCTAAGGCTTTCACTTGCCAAGTGGTATTTGTCTCTGCATAGGCTAAACTGTGCCAAACATAGGCTAAAAATCAATCTACATTTTCATATTTGGGTTTGGGTTTTTTTGAGAACAAGCAAATTAAATAGCAGAGAAAAGTAGTGTTAGCCATGCATTTCCCATTAATTCACTGAAGACTTGATAAAGTCACGGTGATTAAATGAAATTCTCTTTCTTCACATACACTTGCTGCATCTTTTGTTGTACCTGTTAACTCCAATAAGTGTTGCAATCTCTATGTACTCACACTGAAATTTGAATCAGACCCCACACACCATTTCTGTTGTATTTCTGCATTACCATAAAGCATAGTGCATGTATATATATCTATATATAATTACTTCTCCTTCAACTGAACCTACCAAAGATGAGGAAAGTTCTCAAGTGCTTGATGATTTTCTTTTCAGAAGTGTCTCCAGATGTTTATTTCCCTGAGCAAGCTGTATTTATCTTTCTGACCACTGTACTTTCACACGATATTCCAGTACTCCCACAATTTATGGTGCTTTCCCATGTTGTGAACACCCAGACTCAGTGAAACTGTGGTAAATCATGTGATAAGAACTCAGAGTGAAGCCTAAATCCCTTGGAACACCAGAAGTATTTATATTTTCACCTTTGTTATATATTTACCTTCTTGTGCATTGTCTTGCACAGGAAGGTGATGGTTTTGGCTGCATCTCCTGGTTGTACAAAGAATACAAACAATAACCAATAAAACCTCTGAACTCAACCCATCTATAACTTAGTAACATCTAATTTTCATTTTACTGCAATATAGATTGGCACCTAGTTATATCTTTCAGTAAAACTTCACCTGCTTCTAATTTTAATTGTCTAATAAGTATGTTCAATTGGCAGCAGTCCAAATTTTTCTGAGTTCAGGAGTTTGGATTGGGTTTTTTTAACAAATTCAAATATGTCTCAGCCAGATGTGATGTTTTACCAAAAATAAGAGATAAGCCAGTTCTGAATAGCTGTTGAGTAAAATAAAAGACAGGAGTCAAAAATAAATACCTGTAAACATATCCCTATTTCCTTAAGATAAACTTCCACCATAGCTAGTGCTGAAAAATAACTCTATGAAACATTAACAAAATTTCTACATCAAATTTCTCTTTCAAAATTCAGAAACCCCCTGTGCTATTTTATGGCAACTGGGATGGAAAGTCTCCCATCCACTTCAGAGGAACAATTCACTCTCCCTCTTTTCCTTCCTGTGAATAATACAGTTCCTCTTGATAGGAAATGGATCAAATCCTAAATAAATAAATAAGCACATCTGGTATTTATTTATCCCAGTCCTTGGAAATTTTATGCTAATTGCAGTTCTGTTACTAAGGCTCTGGAAAACATAGCTGGGTTTATGTTATTTTACTGGAATCCACAGTTAGAAATGCTTTCTTTCCCCGTGTGTCTCCCCTCTGTATAGTATATGAAGTTACTAAGCTGATTAACAATATAGCTGACCAGTTCCTACTATTATGCTCAATTAGTAGCAATTTCTCATTACAAAAATTCAATATATCAGCTTTTCTGGCACCTTTTCTCTCTAGCTTCATCCTCCTTATTTTCAGTCCCCTCATCTTTCCCATCCTCCACTTCCACTGTGTGACTTCTCCAGCCCCCTCCTCCACAGAGAAAATATATTTTAAAACTTACCCCAAACCACAGTCAAGGGACTGTTCATGTTGATAAAGCTCCAAAATTTCACTTTGGAAATATACCTCGAGGTAGACGCATGCTCAAAAATCTAGAAAGATTTCAGATAATTTCATTCTTCTTCCTGACTTTGCAAAAAGTTCTGCAGCCCACAAGACTCATGCACAGGTATTGCTGTGCCTACAAAGTTGCAGAAATCAACTTCACATCTGGTATCAAAACAACCTGGTCTTTTCCACAACTAAAATTGGTCTCTTGTGGAGCTTTAATCCTGTTTATGCAAAGCCTTAACTGGATGTACAGCAGATTTCTGGCAATTACTCCTCTTCCCCACATGGACCTCCTCAGACAGATGTTGAACTTAAAGCTTGGACCACCAATACAGGAAGCCCAGGAGAAATCTCTCCAGCTGCCAGCAGTAGCAAACTCATCCCGTGCACTGAGAAGTTTTGATATGAGTGAGACAGAATTTTCCAACTTTTTACATGAGAAAATGAGTGTTCTATGCAAGCCTGAAGTTTTAATCTGGTTTCCTAACTCAGCAAGATGTATAGAACTAGGCTTTGTATGCACTTCTACACATTTCTTAATCAGTTGTTGATTCACTCCAAACTCTCTAAAAGCATCCAAATTTGCTGACAGCTAAGTGACAGAACAGGTACAAGGAACTCTGCAAGACTCTGAATGCTTCAGTCAACTGCTCTTAAAACAAAAAAATAAAATAACTGCAGCACATTACTGGGCACAAGAAAGAGAGAGAACACTCATCAGTGTTTAACTGGGGAGGGGTTTGACTCTAGTAGATATAAATCTCTGGGAAAGCAGCTTTCATCAGTTCTGGCGTTGCTGAACCAAGACAAACACCACATGGAACCTCCACAACCACTAAGTGAGCATTTGACTTCCCACACCACTCATGGAACTCATAAAACCACTGGCAAAAGTAGGTAAATGTTGTTATGCCCTTCCATTTCTTTCAGTGAAGTTTATTTCTGCCAGGTACCAAACATTTTATTTCTTTACACAGTCATTCTTTTTCCTTAAAAACATTTGCAACTTTTGCAGAAGTTTCATACCCTTCTGGTGGCTACAGCCTGGAAGAGACCAAGAAAGGCCACAAGTCCACTACTTACATTGACTATTGAACCACTACACAGTCTCAGATTATTCTCACTGAAGGTGCTTTCCTTCACAAACAGGATATTGGTAGCTCCTCACTGCTGAAAAGCACTAGGAGATTTCAAGTAAAAACTGAAGTGTGATCAAACTGTGCCATTAGTTACCACATGGACTTGGGTACAATAAATTAATTTCTTCAAAAGACTCTATCTCTGGTTTTCCATTGCAAAATTACTGACTCTCATCCTATGGATTAAAGTACAAGAGCTCTGTAAACACTGTTTATCATCTGAAAAAAAATATATATCCCAAGGCTAATTTAACAGCAAGAACCAAATAGGAAGTGTATGTCACCCCTACCAGAAATTATGGTTGTAGGTTTAATTTGCCATACACCTTGATCCAGCACCAGGATCCAACAGTCACGAATCACTCTTGACTCATGAACACAAGCATTGGCTTGCAACCCACTGCTGCTTAAGGAATTATTATTATTATTATTATTACAGTGTATGGGGACAAGCATGTTCAAACAGAAAAGAAATCAGGAAAATAAACAAAGAACTTATTCAAGCAATGACCTGTCAGTTCAAGAACTAGATTATGCTCAAATGCACACACAACACAAACGATAATGAGCAGTAACAAGGGATGCAGACAACCTGTCTAGTGAGTCACCAATTCAATTCTCTAAATGTTCCTGATGCTCAGAGGAAAGACATTTTAAAAGCTCAAATGTAAGTCTGTTCTCATTGAGTGGCTGTTCCTTGGCAAAGAGGGAATGACAGGAGCTGTACCAATGACACCACAGGAAACAATCCTTGACCCTTTTCCAGCTTATGGAGATAAACAGCAAACTTTCTAACCCTGACAAATTAACTTTAACTAAGAAAGACTGGCATCAAAGTTACCATCTAAATTGCCCGATTGCACAGTTGGACATTCTTATTGAAAACACCTTTATGTATAGATTCATGAAGGCTATGAAAATTTTTGCTTGAATAAGGAGAGTAGGATTGAACTCAGCATCTCTGAACTATTTCATGGTAATAAAACACTCCATTCAGAGGAGCTCAGAGAAAGCACTAAAATCTACATACATTTCATGAAATAACTTCTCAGATTTGGTTCCATTAACTTCACTCAAATGCCTACTCAGCAGCCACAAGAAGTTCAATCTTACCAGACTGAACAAAATAAAACCATGGCAATGATTTCTGGCAGACTCAGCATATCCATATAATGGTATTAAGCCCAGCAACAATTGACCCAAAGATGTGGTGAACTGAACCAGCACCTGTTCAACCTCTGGTTAATGTTTTTGCACAGTGAAGGATTTATGGGCAGCTTTGTGTGGGTCTCTAACTGAACACACAGTGAGCTACATAGTTGATATACGTAATTACAGATGTTCTTGCATCACCAGTTGCAGACCATGCTAAAGGCAGTGGAAAGAGAACTCAGGTAAAGACAAACCCTGTGGCTAAAAAAAAATCTGTTAAAGCAGCCAAACTTGAGTCTTTTCCTCATGGCACATTTCCCTTTATAAAGAGATCACCCTTATTTTATTCCAGCCCTTTCAGTACATCTTGGCTGTAAATACCAGCTGAAAAAAAGATGTGTTCATGAAAGCAGAAGAAGGTGGAAATAAAGCAACAGAGAAGGATAACATGAAAGAGGAGCTTTCCTCACAGCACTGCAGGAACACTGCTCTACTCTGCCAAAGGATTGAACTCCACAGCTCCTGCTTGTTTTTAAGAGGGTTTAAAAAGCTAATGATAGAATAGTCAAATTAAAGAAAAAACAAGAAAAACAAAAAAAACAAGGAAAAAGAAAACCACCCACAAACCTCATTTGCTTGTCTTTTAATCAAAACGTGCAATCAGAAGGCCTAAGTGGTGATTACCTCCTGCTTTCACCCTGACTGGAGCAGCCTGTTCATGGGTTTCACCCTTCCCAGAGCAAGGGAAGGCGTCCCTTCCCCACACAGGTACACTGGCACAATTCACTCACTTCCCAGGGACCTGCTCTGATTCCAGAGGAGGGGACAGCAGACAGCCCCAGCTCAGACACTCCATGGGAGTTCAGTAAACACGGGACCCATAGCAAGAGAGCCACTTTTTTAGTCATGGCACCTTTATTAGCGCAAACACGCTCACAACTGTTAATGCAATATTAATTATAGGGACCAGGAGATACCCAGCAAAAGACTAAAAATTGCCTTCGCTGGAACACAATTCATTTAGATGATTTATGGAGTTCTTTATTGTTAGCGTCACAAGAGCTTTTTCAAAACAAGAGAAATCATTAAATCCCATAAAACACGGGCTATCGCCGCCGTTAGCTGGTAATTGATATCCTTGCTCGTGCCATTTATATCCCTAAATGGGGCTGATAAAACAAAAATTAGCAAAGCGTGCTGACAGAGAGCAGCCTGCAGCATCCCGGAGGGAAGCAGGGGATCCTTCCCAGCAGGAATTTCTCCCTCCTTGCATCCCACGACCCAGGGGAGCCCAGATAGGGCCAGAAATCAGGCTCAGCCCTGGGGAGCTGCTGAGTTCTGAGGGGGAGGGAGCAGGGAGGGGAGCTCATTTGCTTTTAGAGGGAGAGCCTGATTATTATATACCACCCCTCTCACCCGCCCCGGCTTCCCCTCAAGGAATTTTAACTACTTCTCTCTCCTTTTTAAAGGGAAATCTTTTTTTTTTAAAAAAAAGGTTTTGTGTTGCAATTTTCTATGGCTTTGGTGCGTTTTTTTTCAGGAATTCTGCTGAGTAGAGAAAGTGCAAGGTAAGAAATAATTTTAAACAGAGGACTGGTGGTTTTAAGCAGTTACCAAATAACAGCCAAAACATGTGCACAGTCAAGAAACTCCCAAATCCTGAGCAGCCAGGGAGAAGGAATGTATGTTTTAGTGATGGAAAGCACGCAGACGTATTAGAAATGACTCGGAAGGACGGGAGAACTGCACCGAAAATGCAAATAAATCAGCTCAGATTCTACAGAAGAAAAAAAAAAAAGAAAAGCTGCTGATAACCCTGAGCAAACGCTGCTGCCTCAAAGACAGAAATAGCTCCCTTACCTTATTCCTAATCCTTGTTTGCACCTGCTCTGCAATCATAAATACTTCGAGGTGCTTAACATGGAGCTAAATTGATGGCTGAATTTAAGAATTTCTTCGTACACCTCATTTACAGATTAAAAGGAGATTTTTAAGATCGTCCTCCTCAGCATCCATTAGATTCCCAAAGAATTCCCGTTTTCTTGTAAAAATTTAAAAAAAAAAAAAAAAAAGGCAAAAAAATACAGTACGTCTATATACAACCGGGCACTGTAACAGATCCAAAAAACCGGGAGCGGGGGAATCTGAGAGGTGTCACTACAAACTTGGCAAGCAAAACGTATCCTCAGCAGGAAGGAGAGAGAGAGAGAGAGAGAGGAGAAAAAACCCTGCAAATCAAAATTCCCAGGGAGACTTTGAAGGGAAAAAAAAAAAAAAAAAAAAAAAAAAAATACACAACGCAGGGAGGAAAGACGTGTGAGGAGAGCACAAATGGGATGGCGGGATGTCTCCCAGCCAGCCATCCATCCCATCCATCCGCCGAGCGAGCAGCCGCCCCCCGCCCCGCCGCTGCGGTGAAGCCGCGCTCCGCTCCCCGCGGCACCTGCGCGCTCACAGCGCGGCCGTGCGCGCCCCCGCGGGGGATGAGAGGAGGATGAGAGGGGGGATGAGAGGGGGGATGAGAGGGGGGATGAGAGGGGGGATGAGAGGGGGGATGAGAGGGGGGATGAGAGGGGGGATGAGAGGGGGGATGAGAGGAGGATGCGCGGGGGGATGCGCGGGGGGATGCGCGGGGGGATGCGCGGAGGGACGCGCGGGGGATGAGCGGAGGGATGCGCGGGGGGATGAGCGGGGGGATGAGCGGGGGGATGAGCGGGGGGATGAGCGAAGGGATGCGCGGGGGGCTGAGCGGGGGGACGCGCGGGGGATGAGCCGGGGATGCGCGGGGGGATGCGCGGGGGGATGCGCGGGGGGACGCGCCGAGTTTGCCCCGCTCTGGGCTCTGGGCTCTGGGCTATGGGCTATGGGCTCTGGGCTCGGTGCGGGGGGTCCGCGCTCCCCCGGCCGCAGCTGGATGCGGTCGGTGCCCCGCGCTCCGCTCCTGCGCCCTCCTCCCCAATCTCCGGTGCTGCCGAGGCAGCCCCGGGCGCAGGATGGGTTAGGAAAGGTCAGAGCGACACTGCGGCCTCCGGGCTTTCACCCCCGCGCACAAACACCCCTCGGGGGCTGACCCCAGCAGGACTGCCCGCCCTCCTCCGGGACTTCCCCTGCCCGCAGCTCTCACCCCAAGCTATCGGGGCACCCACATGCCATAGGTGCGGGCAGTTCACCTCATCTCTCACTTCCCCCTCTCTCCTTTTTCCCTCCTGACCCGGTACGGATTTCATCTGAGACTTTCCAAGACCTTTAATTATTCTATTAATGTGCACCCATAAATCTTCCAGAGCAGCATTTCATTAGGCAAACAGCAGTATACAGTCCAGGGATGTAAACACAGGCACCAGGGGCTAGAGAGGGAGCAAATCACACACTGAAGGCATAGCAAAAGCTAAATCAGAATTGGTCAGTCTTGTTTTCCAGGACTTTGCTAGACAAGTTATTATATGATTTTTTAAGCTTTTTTTTTTTTTTTTTTACTTTAAAAACGAGTTCCCTGGAAACAACTTGTGTCAGTAGATCACCAGGTTACTAGAGCAAGCCCCAGTTTACAGCACCACAACAAGTCTCTCCTGTGGGCCCTTTACAAGCTTGCACTCAGAGAGAGAAAATAGAATTAAAAGTTCACAAGCATCTTAACTACTAGTTGTTTATAGCCATATCATTTGCATATTTCAGCAAATGAAAAGCAGGTGTTTGGGTTTTGTTTTTTTTTCCTTGGCAAATTGGGAATCACAAAACAGCACCCTGAGCGATGGAGACAAAATATGAGTCCATCCAACTAGGGCAGGAAACTTGGGTCATCACACATGTACTGTACAGGCAGTGGGATTTATAACTTGTTTTATCCCTCACAAGGTGAATGGAAGAGGTTATCAGGGATGTGGAAAAACCTCAAGGGAAAGTATGAGATTCTAAACAGGTCTTTAAGTGTGGGTGCAGAGGAAGCAAAGACAAGGAGGGGGGAAGGCAGGAGGTGCAGTGAGGTCTTCCTAGACAAGGGTGGAAGAAACAGAGGCAAAGGGTAAAACTCTTTAGGGTTTCCTCAGCTGGGAAATATGCCCTTGTGAAGGACTATTTCACACACTATTTTCCAGTGAGGAAATCAAAATCACTTCCCAGCAATTGCATATGGTTGAATTTTGAGGGCTGAATGTGAAGGGCATTAAACTCTCTTAAACCCATTTTCTCCAAACATAAGAAGAAAAAACCCTCTAAAAATCAACTATTCTTTTAAGGCTGAGTCCAGGGAAGATTCTCCACAATTCTTGTATGTTTATAGCAAAAGTCAAATACCACACCTGAGAAATCTGTGCAAGTGGAAGAACAGTTTTATTCCTTAATGGCCATGTTGGATGCAGAGCCATCTGGCAATCCTGTAGAGATTCCAAAGACAGCACCTGTTTGTCCAACACGATGCAGTTTTGAGGTCCTCAGGTAGTATAACCAACAGGGTTCCAACCCAGAATGCTTTTCCCAAAGTCCAGTGCATGAAAATATTTGTCTTGTTTGTGTTTTCAAATTGAACAAGGCCTTGATTTATCCTCTGGAGCAATGTCTGTGACTTTGGAATATGCAATCTCATCTTTAGCTGCTGCTGAATGGCTATGACAGTAAGGGCAGATGCTCCCATCTGCCATGTGGCATTGGGCAGAACAGAACAAGCCCCAAAAATGGGTTGGCAGATGCAGAACCTTCACTGCACCTCTGAGGGTCTCTGGGAAAGGCAGCCCCCTCCCCACGTGTGCACCACAAACATAGGTGGGCTCATTTTTCCACACGCTCAGGTGGAGCCATGGATGTTGTGAGGACAGAGCACCTCCAGAGAGAGAGGACAGAGCTGGGAGCAGCTGTTCCACTCAGCACAGCACCTTCTGCAGCACGGGATTTCCAGCTGGGAATCTGTGCAGCTGTTTTAGCTCGGGAAAAGCAGCCACCAGCCCTTCACCTTCAGTCCCAGCACTGGCAGCAGGGGAGGCCCTGCACTGGGGCAGACACCAAGGGGACAGGAAGGCAGCTGTAGGGGGGAGCTCTGTGTGTCAGGAAGGTAAATCAGACACATTTCTGAAGTGATTGTTAATTTGGCATTCCCATCTTGAGAAGCAGATTTAACCTCCTGGCCAAAAAATTATCCACATAATCCCCACCACTGCAATGCCTGAATTGCTTAAGAGCTTTAAACTGGGCACCCAGATGAGCAGGTTCACAAAGTCTCTGCGAAAGGCTGGCGGCTTCAGGTGGAAACTCGAATGTAACACGGCCTCACATATCAGTTCTACCTTTCAGAATGAGGGTGATTTGTCAGGATTAGCCTCAGGGGTATTTCTAATACCTTCCCTTTACTTGCAGTGATTAAACAGGATTGAAAACATATTCCAGTCTCTTCTAACTCCTACATCTTTTGCTGGGGATTTATATGGAAGGGAAGATGCTGTAAGGCAGCAAGTACCTAATACATCTCCCAAGGACAACATAAAGTCACTTCATTAATACAAGTTTACCCTTCCCCAGCTTCTAATAGTAGTTCTTTGTTACCACGTGGGTCTTGCCACACTAACACTCAACCAGAACCACCCCACCAAAATTTATGAAGAATAATGGAAAATAATTCCATGGTTTACTGACCAAAAGTAAAAAAAGATTTCCACACTTAATGTAATAATCTCTGCTTCCGTGAGACAAGAGGAAGTGAAGGTGCCCTAAACATGACAAACAGAAAATGATATGTACAAAAATAGGGGAAGAGAACTGCATAATAAAGCTGTCTTTTGTGACTGTCCAAGGGAGACTGAAAAGGCTGAAAATGAATTGCAGAAAGGACGACTTTGAAAAGAAATTGTCAGCTTGCTTAGCTCCAAAATTCACATCCTCATCCACAACCTTTAGACAGAGAGCAAAGTGAAGATGCCCAGAGTTTTGAGGCAGATGATAAAACCTTTATGTTTTCTCTTTGGATTAATTACTTATTCACTACATGGTTGTAGCTTAAAGTTTCATAACAGCAGGAGTTACATTAATAAGAGATATATAAGTATGCATATTAAATATCAATAAGTTATTGGCAAATATAGTAAAAGGAGTGCAACTTCATACTTTGAACTTTTGATTTTCAAAAGGATTTTGATTTTCAAGGGTTCTGTGCAGCTGAAGACCTCCTGACAGTAAATTGTGGGAAACTGAGAGACAACTTAGCTCAGAAGCAATGCCCAACAGTTTCTTGAAGTGCTTAAACTTCAGTTTTCATTTTCCTTATTTTTATTTTGACTATAAACATTTATTTCACCTTCTTTGAATAACCCATACTAATCTCTAAAATAGATCTTATAATGATTCTGGTAGAAGTAGGTGTGATTCTCAAGATATTCTTTTTTTTTCCCCTTGAATGGAATCAAAGATCCAACTAGAGTAATAGAATGGATGAAATACTGAGGTGTTAAAATTCCAAGAAATTTATATATTACTAGAGGAGAAAATTAAAAATCTTATTGGAATTATTTTAATCCATTCTGAGATTATTTTTAATATCCAAGCAGATATTGTCAAGAGTTAAATTAACCTCTTGAGCAACCTTACAGGGAACTTCAAATAATTACTGAAATATTGTTCTACCAATATAATGGAATACACTGGGCATAACATAAAAAGATATTTCTGTGTTTAGTGGCCACTGTTTTAACAGTGTGAGATCATTTTCTTCTTTCTGTAGGTGTGAAGGGGCCTTTATTGAACACTAGGAAAATAATAAATAGAAACATTAAAATAAAGAAATTGCAAATATCCTAGTGTTGAGACCCTGGGGCTGCCTGAGCTGATTTGTGTTTTTTACTTTAATTCACTGATCCAGCAATTTGTCCTATTTCCCATATAGGTATTAGGGTTCAAAGTGGACACGTTCACATATGAGATATAACTCTTTAGATTCTTGTAACCCATAATCATATTAAACAATAATATTTTCCTTAGGTCAATTGTGTCACAAAGCTAAATTTCCATCTGAAATTTTAGGTACAGTAAGGGAAAAAGGAAAAAAAAAAAAAAAAAAACAACAAAAAAACAGGAAAAGGCTTCTTGTGGGCTGGATTTGCCTCCTATGTGACCAGGACTCTGCAGTCTCCCACTACAGATTTCAGGCACTGAACACAGATATCCAGAAACAAACATCACAGATGAATATTTTTCCAGCAAGGCAAATAGACACTTTGGGGGTTTTTTAAAAGTTGATAATGTGACCCACTTTCCACAATTGCAGGCACCTCTGCACCCAGACACAGTGCCCTGAGTAGTCCCAATCAGCATGAATCATTTGCAATCAAAACATCAAAATAAGACCCAAGGTTTTTACTGTTATATTTTAATATATTTAGATTTGGTGAAACAGTTAAATATGTTCTCATCTAACAAATCTCTACGAGCACAGCTTGACACCATGAGTGCTCAAGCAGGGGGTGTGAGCCTGTGAGGTGCTGGTGATTTCCCCATCTGGTTCTCACAAAGGACTCAAGTTTGTTAATAAACAAACTTAAATCAAGGCCAAATTTGATCTCACTCAAAATAAATCTTCTTTTGCATCGTGATTTTTAAATCACAGATCTTAAAATTCAAACTGGCCAATGGCTAAGCTTTGTCTCCCTATTCATTAATGATGAAAGATTTCAGCTGCCCAGCAGTGACTATAACATGGAATAAAGATACTCCAAAACCATACAAGAATATGTGAATAGAAAACTTTTCTCTTTTTCTACATCTCTTCTACATCTGTCTTTTCACACATCCAGACTCTATCTAGAATTAAGCACATGGGTAAATCATGGAGATGTAAGTAAATCTGAATCAATGTTATTACCCCAAACATGGATTTGATGTAACTTCTAGGGAGGTAGTTTTTGAGGACTCTAAGTTACATCCAATTGTGATTATTGAAATCTCTTCCTCCTCTCCTGTAATAAAACAGTGCTATTACTTTAAAAAAAGAAAAAAAAGAAAGGTGACCCTAAAGATTCAGTCACCATGATAGCAAAGGGATGAAGCCACAGTAATTATGCAACAAGTTTTAAAGATCACCAGTAGGGCTTGTGTGTAGCACAGAATAGTGCACTCAAAACCAAAGCATGAAAAAAACACCAGAGTTGAAAATATTATACAACATTCTTTGGTCTTTTCCCACTTTCTCAAACATTTTTGGTTGTCAAAAGTCTGATTTCCATATCTGAGACTACGAGGTCTACTGGATGTAAAGGAGTCGTGATTATCCTTAAAGTGCATCTGACATCACTATTAATGCTTTAAACTTGCTACCAGTGCATTTTTGCAGTTTCATCCTTTCAGCAGAACTGACACATACAAAAGCTTTGAAAACTCCCAAGTATTAATCTCCAAAAGCATATGTGTAGTGATTACTTAACCAATGGGATGGTTTTTTTCAGTTCCTCTACAAGTTGGCTCAGCAACGGTACAATATTAATAATGCTTGAGCTTATACTTTTTACAACCTGTTCTCCATTTCTTCCATCTGTCGATAGACTAAAATTATGTTTACAGAAACACTCATTTTCTAACCTTTTTTTAATTCATCCAAGACAACTCACAGAATTTTTTTCCCTACAGTGAGTACGAAACCCCAAAGCTGGAGGCCGAGCTCAGTTTTCAGAGCTGTTGATATGATTGTGAAGTAACTCCATTGATTTGAAAAGTGTTATTTGGGTTCCATCCTGTAACAACTGAGAAAAGTATTTTCCTCTCATTATAATTCCAATTAAATATATATCTTTAGTTTATTTCCCTATCTTTCTCACCAAACTCCAGCTAAGGGGAGTTCCCTAGGGCCTATTAGAACATTAATAGGGATATGTACATAAAAACTTGCAATATCTGATGGGGGGAAACAGCCACTGGTGCCTGCATTGCTAACCTGAATCCTCTGGGTTTCTCAAATGAGAGAACAAGAAATAATTGCAGTGCTGGGTGCTGCTCACTAAATTTGCACAATCCTGTTTCAGTGCCATATCACCCTACCAAACATTGAGCCTCCAAGGTTCTGGGCAGGAAGCTTTGCACAGAAATCATCTAATGTTACTATTTTAGACACTGGTATTTTTTGGATAGTCAGAATCAGGGAAATGGAGAAGTCCATTCTCCCCAAGATCCTGCACCCTGCATGTAGCAGGGGGATGTTTGCATATGAAAATTAAATCTTCACAAACAGTTCTTGGAGCTACAACTTAGGCCAGTGTTTTCACTCCCGTTTGACAGACTTCCCAGAGTAAACAGTGGTTTAAAACTTGTTCAAAGACCTCAAGGTTTGGCCCCAAATCAATGTGTACACAGATGACTTCATTCACAACTATGTTTTTGTGCCAGATTTAATATCAACAGCCTAACGGTGCGTTGGATTTCGTTTATAGGATTTACTAATTTTTATCTAATGAACAATTTCACAAGGCAATTTAGATGATTACAAGTGTGAAATGTTTGCAGTGAGGACCAGATCTTGCCAGCCTCGCTTGCCTGTAGTGCCACTTACATCAAAAGTAATTGAAAACAATTGTACATGAGAAACACCACAACAAACAAGTTAAAAACAGTCTCCATGAGCAAAGGAAGCAGAGTGGGTATTTCAGTCAATCCTGAGCCATGTGTTGCCTCCATACAGGCAAGTAGAGCTGAACTGACTTGATAGATGGATTTACAGGAACAAGAATGGCACACTGATGGGAGGATCACACCTTTGGGTAAGAGCTGCCAGTGTTTTGATTTGGCCTCAACAGATTGTCCCTGTGACAAATTCCCCACTGATCACAGTAGGAACAGAATGAGGTCAAAGCTAGACAGCCTAAAAACTCACCTTGTCCCCTCAAAAAAATTTGAAAATTAAAGCAAGGGAACATCTCTTTAGTTACATGTGAACCAAACAGTAGATTATTTATCAAAATGATCATCTGCTGAGTAATGTTTTTTTGGGTTTTTTTATTGTTATATTTGATAGTAGGATGTTGCTTTCTCCTTCTGATCTTGGAATTATACTACAAAGCTGTCTATTTATAATTAATTACATTTTTGAGATTTTTTTTGCTTAGGTGGCTGGAATCTTCCCAGCATTGGTGCCCAAAAAAAATTAGTGGCATCCTGTTCACTTTACTTCCAAATCTCCTTCACCCTCCACCCAGCAATAATTATATTTCTTCTCTGTGTTTCAGAAAACAGAGATTGTTTGCCATAAAATTAACTTGACATGATTCAAGAGGAAATTCAAAGCATTTTCTAAGAAGTCAGGGAGAGTGAGCTGCCATTGTGAGCAGAGGACGGGGAAGACTTGTGCTTTCAGCCAGGGGAAGCTTCATCACAAATTAAGTTTTGTTTTCTTTACTTGCTGCAGCACAATGACAGCTTTGACAGACATATGGGTTGTTTAGAATCATAAAGGCTTTTTAATTTAAAGTGCTTCAGGAATATATCTAGCTGCAGTATATGACGTAGGCAATTTTTATTTAGCTGTATTCTGCTAAATGTAGTTTGTAATTGGAACACCTTTCAGCCCAGGCATGGGAAAATCTGTTTCACTCTCCTGCATTGCTGAGCTGCTCTTGCAGCAGGGTCCTACCTAGGCCATGCATTCAAACACCACACATATTATTCTCATTTATTTTTATGAAAACTGGAAGATACTTGAAACTGTCACATCCCCAAGCAGACAACCAAAACCACAAGGTCTTGATGTGACTCGAGCCTTCTTTCAAAAAGGGAGAGTGGATAAGGCCACACTGAGCTGTTGATTTTTAGGTTTTCTCTTGTTGCAAGGGTGTGGCTTGAGGTCAGTTATGACACTGTAAGGTTCTTCCTTAAAATGTCATATTTTGTTATCAAGGAGCTGGTGATTGTACTTTTTACCCAGGTTACAGATTTTGCTTAATTTAAAAATATATTATTTTGGTTCTTTGCTTTTTTTAATGTCAGAGCTGTATGCTTTGAGACAGAACTTGATTTCCACTACATTGTATAAGACCCAGAATAAAGCCATTTGCTTTGGTGGAAACTACATGACACAAACATGGCTGAGGTGAGGCTATGGCTGACTGTGGGGCCCTCAGACCAAATGGTTCTTTCTGGCTGCTGCATCAGTCACTGCCATAAAGATGTTGCAGCCCCAAACTCTGCCAGTTCAGGATGCAGAAACCACCTCATGCTGCAAATAAGAGATGGGAAAACACCAGGCTTGTAAAGAGCTAAGTACTGAAAACTAAACCAGAACAGAGATTTGGTTTCCTTTGTCCAAGCCTTATGGGTTCTACCAGTAGGACAGAACAGACACAAATGAAGTAATTCCCAAAGAGAACCAAATGTCCAGGAAAAATCTCTCTGTTAGATACAAGGCTGTGCTTTCCACAAACTTGGCCACTAATTTCTCCTGCACAATCTTACAGACTAAGCACTGGCCCACCTTCTATCAGTCCTTCATATCCACCTCTCATCATCAACCCTGTGATGTGCCCTTGCAGCCACAGTTTAATTACAGCTGTAGTAAATGACCCCAGCCATCCTGACTAACAATCCCTTATTACTGTGTTGAATGGCAGGTCTTGTAAGATATCCTGGCACTGTTAGTGCTCAAAGAGTTTTTATATCCTCACCATTAACAGCTTGGATCTAAGAGCTCACACAATCCATCCTCTAAAGGGTCAATCAGAAGTTTCTCCTCGAGCTATTGTGTTCTCTGGAAAAATCCCTTTGAGAGCTGGTGCTACATGGTACAGGGTGAAGGAACACCTGCTTTATGCAGGCCTCAGCATCAAAGATATTATTGTCAGTGAATTAACACTACATTAGGAAGGAGGGACAAAAAAGACAGAAAAGGCTCATCCATAAGAAGGTTGGACCCAGCAGAGATAAGACAGATTAAAAAGAAATTCTGAGAAAGAAACAAAAGTTACACTCTGACTTTTCTTTGAAAATTTAAAAATATCTTCTGCATGAACTATTCTCCTGGGTATCAGCTTCAGAAGTAACTTAAAGAAAATTCTCATGTCATTTGTGGTTGATGTAATGTAAGAATCCTTTCTTACAGTCTTTCAGTGAGATACAGGGGAAAAACTGGACTCCCACTCACAGACAATTTTTTTTTCTCTTTGCACACTTGTCAAAGAATATGTCTTTTCCTCTTCAAATAGCGAGAGCCTATTCACAGAAATTCTGTGAACAGAGCCTCCATTTCTCCTTCAGTGGAACATGAGCAATGTCAGGGGTGTTTCAAAAGACTTATTAATAATAAGTAGTTATAAACAGTAAGTTTGGATAAACACAGTAAAAATCACAAACATTAATTCTGTAAGAATTAAGTAAGGGTCACACATCACCAGGTATTTCCCCAGCACTTGATTATTTTCTTTTCTCTCCCATCAACAAAACTACATAGACTGGCCTTGTAATTCTGGGTTTTAATTAAGCCTGCATTCAAAGGCAGAAAACTAGATGATCCTGGCAAGCTTCTGCAGCACCTCTGTGCTCATTTGTTCCCAGGATTGTGCTGCAGATTATTTTATTTTAAAAAACATTATGATAAAATACCCAACAAGTACTTCTGCCAGGGCATGGTTCGCATTTTTCTCCTTAAGAAACCTTTATATACATCTGAGCTCTGCTAACTCAGAAAGATAGCCTGCTGTTTTCACTCAGCCAAAAATTGCCGAACGTCAGAGATACAGCAGGAAGAACATTTTGCTGCTTCTGTCACTCCCAACAAAATCTCTAACATTTTGTTTTATTTAATGGCTTCACTTTTCATAAGATGATTCAAACCCCTATAGGGGACCTACATTAGTCTGCTGACATTTTTTCTGCTGGTATAATTATTATGTCCTTCTACAGTCTGCTTTTCATCTGCACAAAATTTCTCCCTGGCACAGAAGAGTTTAGTTAAAGATCTCAAAGTAGAGAGCTAGAGAAGCCAGAATAGCTCTTAAGCATAAGGCAAGGTGGAGGGCAACTTATTTGGTATAACTGTGCATGTGCTGGGATGCCTGGCAGCAAATAGCAGATGGACACAATGCAACTGAGAAGAAAGATTATTCCTACGCTAAAAAACAAAATATTGGGGGTGATAGGAAAGACATGTTTATCTCTCCTTTACACTCCACCAGGCAAAACACGTTGCATGATTCAGCCACTTAGACTATAGCAGGAATGGGGATTTCTGACACAGTACATACTGTAATATATATATAGATAAATATAGATATAGATCACTCCATTTATCATAAATCATACCATAAATTTGGTTACTCCATGCAAAGGCCAACACTTAAAGAGTTTTGTATGCAAAACAAATAAGTTTTTTTAAGAAAGAAATAGACCACCCTGGGGTCTAAGGGTCTGATATAATTCTACTATATGGATGTACTGCTAAATACTGTGAGGCAGGGCTTTGGTGCTTTAAGGACAATCACATCCCGACTCAGCTGCACTTTTAAGACGAAGTTACAGCTGGCCCCTCAGACACGTCTCGTTGCTAAGCAGGTGCAGATCTGAAATCAGAATAGAGCACTTGGGATATAAAGAAAGCAAATCCACCTCCTCATATTTAAAGACAATATTGCCTTGGTAACAGGTAACACATGTGAGGTACGTGGTTAATTACGGCTTCCAGTTATAACAGCGACAAAACAGAAATGAAAATGAGAAACACTGTAGCAAAATATAGACAGCCCTTAATAGTCAGGTAGCTTAAAACACCCTCATATACACCATGAAGCAATTGAAGAGACAACTGTGAAGGTCAGATGGAAACAATGAACAGCAGTCTGGGAAACTTAGTTAACCAGAGTGCTCTCAATAGAACAAGAAAGGGCTCCGAGAGCTCATGCCCTGCTTGCCGGTGAGTGAGGAGTAAGGGGATGAGAAGATGAAGTTATCTGAAGCTGTTTTAAAGGAAGAGTGCAACTGCATCCACAGTTTAGAAATTCTCCACTGCCATTATGTACAAAGCTTACACAAAGCTGAAATGGACACAGATGCTGTCACCGAACGCCTTTCGTCCTTCCTTCCCACCAAGTGACGCTGACCTCGCCTGCCCCTTTTAGAAAGAGCAGGAGATGTGAGCGCATTATGGAGCTGGGAGAACTCAAACAGAGCCTTTTAGCACAATAAGTAACCACTTTGACAGCAAGAAATGGAATATGAAAACAATCACATAAATAGCAATAGATAAAACAGACCCAGTTTTCACGGTGGAACACACAGCTCACTAAAACTAAAGCTTGAAGAGGCCAGTGAGTAATGCATAAGTGTTAAAATCCAAATAATACTGCAATAAAAGCATTTGAAAATCTAAAAGCATGTGTAACCTAAAGAAAGGAGGAATATCTGTCTCTACTGGTCGCACTGATGGATATTAGGTTCCCATTATACTCATAGCAGACAGATTTCTGACTCAATTAATTAACAAAGGAGTAACTTTTAAAAGCTTCTTCTGATTGAAGAGGAAGCTTTGAAATAGAAAATATTTCCATTTATGATACACAATGTCTACCCCAAACCAGACGAGGTGGATTAATCTTTTTAAGAAGCTTTTCATTACAGGAAATTATTCACTTCCCTGTTAGGGATGTTTAGATACTGAGTTGACACTTGGGACCAGTAGCACACAGGTACGGACTGAAGGGATTTTCTTGTATGAAAAGGACATAGATCACCAGGAACAGGCAAGTCACTTGACATATGTCCATAACTAAGTGTTCTAACCCAGCCTGGGGGAAAACCACTAAAGTCAAAGCAAAGCAGGCTCGTAGTATCTAAAGTCAAGCTGCTTTTGTTCTAATATATTCAATTACATGCCTTAATTCTTGCAGATTTTGACTCAGTGCCTTTATTATTCTCCAAAAGGGATGATGAATACTTGCCAGAGCCTCAGAAATCTGCCTAGGATTCTCCTTTTTTTTGGCAAAAATGGTCTCTGGTCGCCTGTGATAGAAGGCATGAACCATAATTCTGTGGTTAAGCTAAAGTTGACCCAGTAGCCTACAGATGAAAGTGGATCAATCTATCCAGTCACACATCTTTTAAGACAGCCAGCAGGTTTTGGATGTCTCCAGAGCCATAATGATAAAATATCAGCCATATTCTCTTACTCTGAACTATTTATATAACTTCTACAGCAGAGCTTTTCAGTAGATGCAGAAATCTAGTTATTGATCACTTGTAATGCTTAATTTAATTCTGGGAGGAAATGGCCTACATTTCATGGATACATTTCATTAAAAGACTGTTTACTCATTTTGCATTTTGTAACTGCTTTAGCAGAGAGATATCATTGCCAGCTCACAGGATAGTATGATGAATTGGAAGATTTTTTACCAGTCTCCAACAAAATGTGAAGAAAATTGTATTAAAAAACTATGATCTCCTAGAGTAATTAATAGAATCACAGAAATGGGGAAAGAATGTACCCAGAAAGGTCATCATGTGTATCCTCCTTGCCTTAAGGAAGGCTCACATAAACTTACATTGCATCAGATAAACATTTGTCTAATTAAACATCTCTAATGACACTTTACAGACTACCTCAAAAATCTGAATCATTAAAGAGTTTGCATATAATTTTTTTATTATCTAGGCTGAATCTTTTTTGCTGCTGTTGATGCTCCTTGCAATCTGCCCTGTCACCTGGAATACAGATACAGCTTAGACCCTTCTTTACTAAAAGGTCCTTAAAGTTTTCAGAAACTATTCCTCCAACCCTCCTTTCCTGCATCCTCTAAGCTCTGGTTTGTGTCAGTCAGTCAGTCATTATGCATCTTGTTCTTGAGGCTCTTGTCACTCCTGCTGCTGGTCTGTATCCTGCTCCAAGTGCAGCACCCAAAATTAAACAGTAGATATCGAGCCAAGTTTTACCAGGGCCATTACTTGTACCTGTAAGAGTTAACTCTAAATCTTACACATCAAAGCCTTGGCTTGCTCTGTGTATGACCCAACATAACTCGTACCTCTCTCTTTGGAGACAAGTTGTCCCCCATTTTGAAGTGAACTTTCGCTAAGGTCTCTGAGTGCATTAATACAGCTGCTCTTGCACTCCATTAAGCACAGCTCCAGCATTTCCCTGCCTGCCTTTGTGAGAATGCCATGAAAACAGGCTGGCCTCAGCAAAGTCCTGTCAGTCTCTAACACCTACAGCTTCTTACCTGTCCACAAAAGAAGCTGCTCGGTTGTAAAAGAAAATTAGACTCTTTCGATGTGATGTGCTCTCAGTAAACCCACACCAGCAGTTATGTATTTCTCTGAAATGTTAGAGTTACTTCAGAGTACTTTAATTATTTCTTTCCCTTTTTTTTTTTTGGCAGCTAAGGCTGAGCTGCATCATTTTTGAAGACAGACACTGCATTTGGTTTTTTGTCTGTTTTCTAGTCTGTTTTCATCCACCGTCTGCTAGCTTGTTAGACCTGATGACTAATGGCTCCACATCTCCACAGACCACTTGTCTGCTGTCCTTGATAGAAGTTAAACAGCCCCATCTGATCCAAGAAGTTCCAATATCTTTAATCTATTAAACTCCTTTTGCCTGTCCCCCTCCCTCTTTTTCCCGAGATTGCATCTGCCAAATGATGGAAGTCAAAATAACACTCTCCTTTTTTTGCCTGACCTTTCCAAATAAGATTTATGTCTTTTCTATCAATATTCCAGCATATTTCATTAAGGATCTACAACAGTAAGTCAAATATTTGGTACGTATTAAAAATTCTGGGGATAGATCTTGTGCAGGCCACTAAATCAGATATTCAGGCACTAACACAGGATGTGCTCAAACAGATGTGGAATGGAAAGGGAGAAGCTGGAAAGCTTTTGAAATCAAAGAAAAAACTGCATCTTTAACTACAGCCAAGAAGAAAGCCTGCAGGAAGTTTCAGACACAACTGGGCACCACAAAATGGAGCCTTCATCGTTCATCTGTTCATCAACTGTAACATCCAGTTAAGGCCACTCAGTTGTTCAAACTTCTGATCTTGCTTCAATTTTCAGGGCAAGCCCTCTTTCAAACTCAGCACTGGAGATTTTTGAAATAATTTATGATGAATAACTGCCTATTTAATACTTTTAGTACAGAGATCGTTAGTGAAAATAAATTTGCTTTTGAGTTCTAGCCTTCATTCACAAAAGCAACAATATTTTATTCATACACCTATGTTTTAAAAGCTTCTGATTTCAGATTCACACAGAATTAAGATCCTTTTGTTGCCACACACGCCTTCTACATTTTATGACTTTTCCTATTTTAATAGTGTAGCTGTATAAAGTGCCTCATGACTTTGTAGAAAAACTCTATCAATATTCATGCTATTAAAAGCATTATGAGTTACTGAAAATTTATTTACATTGCTATTATCTCTCTTTAAAAGTTGAAATTAATCACATTCCCAGGTTCAGAGAGAGTGGGGCATCAGATCTAGAAAGTCGTGACAGATCAAGCAGAAGGCTGTGGCAGCCACAACTGAACAATTAATAAAATAGAACAGGGTGAGTTGGAAGGGAGGAAGGGACATTTAAAAGTCATTCATTCTCACCCCCTGCCACAGGCAGGGACATCTTCCACCACCCCAAGTTGCTCCAAGCCCCATCCAATCTGGCCTTGGACATTTCCAGGGATGCAGCAGCCCCAGCCTCTCTGGGAAACAAATCCCAGTGTTTCACCATTGTGAAAAATGTCTTCTTTTGAGCTAATCTGAAATGACTCTCCTTCAGTTTAAAGCCGTTATTGTTGTCCTACAGCAAGACCCTCTTTTTCCCTCCTCTTTCCTTAACAGGAGAAAACAACAAGTGGCAGCCCCCTAGCTCAGAGAGATGTGCTCATGGGTCTATGCAGAGGTGTGTTCATCACCTTTGTCCCTTTTGTAACTTATATTCCAAAGTATTATGACACATAAAGTCCCAAAAATCTACTGCCATCTGTATGTTCTGGTTTTGCTGCAATTTGGCTTCTGGAAAAAGAAAAAAAGTGAAGGGATTTTATGCTAAATATATTGGTGACATCAAGCTGGTGTATAATGAAGATATCCCCCCCTCACCAGCATAACGAGAACCAGCCTGAGCTTCCCCACCAAATGACTCTGCACATTGCAAGGAGGTCCAAAAATCTCTGCTGCTTTCCCTCTGGCCTTACAGAAAGGAAAACCTAGATGAAAACTTTTCTCAGACTTTATATGGATGGTGTCATAGCAGCTATGAGGAAGGAAGATTTTGTGAAGAAAATAAACTTGCAAGATTGGAGGTCATGTCCTGACAAATGTGTAGGGAGGGGAACTGCCTACAGTTCATGAAACATCGGCACACGTATATCAAAGAGGAAGTTAATTCCATAAATACATTCTAAAGTCACTGCATCCAAACACTTAATTTACTTCTATGCTCAGCCACAATTTATTTATAATCTTTATAAATATGAGGCATTGGGGAAAGCAGGTCAACATAAATTATTATTCAATCTATAACCACATCAAAAAGTAGATTAACATAGATTCTTAGCTTTAGATGTCTTTTACATTAGTTACCTCAGCAATTTGATGGCCATGTATTTGTGGGCTATCAACTGTTTTCCCTGATTTTTTTTTATTCTTAAAAAGAAATGGTAATTACAGGAGCTTAACAGAGGGAAGCGTCTCTTTTATAACAGAAGTACAAGCAAGGGAGATGGAGTCATTAAAGCCAGGTTTAATTTGTTTGATATCTGGAATCAAAGAAATAAAGCCTACAATCCACGGCTGTTTCTGTTACAGTAGCAAAGCCGTGCTTTTCCATTTGGAAAGGTAATTGTGATATGGTCACTTGCAAGATTTAAGGTCTATTATTTGCCAAAAGGCCCAATGTTCCTTCCACTGAAGGCAAAACTAAAAAAAGCTGCCATTGATTCTATAGAGTCTCTTTTTCTATGGCCCCAGAGATGACAGAAACAAGAAAAACACCTTTTCAATATTTGGTGCTATGACGTATTTTCAAACACTAAACATTATCCAGCCATTTTCAGCTGCTGCATTTCTAAGGCTCAATCTTTATTCTGTACATGAAATAATCTCACCTTAAAACCTGCATCAGAAACAGCCTCTACTGACACACTGTTCCCAAGGGCTTTTGTTCCAGAGGGAAAGCAATGCTGCTAACCATGAACCCAAACTGATTAATACACAGTCCCCCCTGATCAGAGCATGCAACTATTGTCCATGTCTCACAGCAAAAGACAAAGTTGAAACCATGTCAGGAAGATGTGTTCATTATGTCAGCTCTTGGAATAATGTGTTTTTCTGGCCAGCAGAAGCCAAGGGATATAACTTCTTTTCAGGGATACCAAACAAGCATGTGGAATTACCTCTTCACTGGTGAAGCCTTCTCTTTGCATGTTTCTGGCCCATTTTCCTGCCTTTTAAATAATCTGCAATTGGAGATAATGGTCAACAAATTTCCAAGTCCTACGCCCATTTCTCTCCAGCACATTCCGTTCATAACTGTGCAAAGGGTTTCATATGCCCAAAACCCTTGTCTGTTGTTTTCAACCATTTCATTCAGGTTAATAAAAGTTTTCACTTCTTCCTATAAACCCTGTCTGTAAAGAAATATTGGAAGATGGGAGTCAGAACTTTGACTTGCCATCCTTCCTTCAGCAGATGATTTGTATTCAGGGAGTTCATACATTTTTAATAATATAGTTCAAATGTTAGTCTGAAAGCAGAATAGGATGTTCACTTTCTCTTAAGTATTTTTCCCTTCTATATTTTGTCTAGTTTTCAGAAGACAGGAGTTTGCACAGACATTTGAAATCTTGCATTCAGTTATCTGTGAAGAAATCATTCCTGAAGTCCATTACACAAACCCCTTCAACCCAGGATCTTTCCCATATTGAGAAAGATTAAGTCTATTTTTATACTAATGAGTGGCTAATCCTCAAAGAAGGAAGATATGGTCTGGATGGATTTCCTGAAGTCATGAATTATATTTCAGCAGCTTGGTATGAAAATTCCAGATATGTCTCCAAGCACCAGTTTTCTTGAGGGAATACAGACTAGAAAGTTCCACTGAAACACAACTTTCTTGACCTTCTGTTCTTGGTTTTAAACTTCTGTATGCAAAAAGTACAAAATACGAAAAGAACTGTGAGCTTCTTGCAAAGGCATGGATAATGAGGGAAAAAAATCTAGTACTGAAGCAGAAATCCAGTCTCTACAGCCACTGCAATGTTCAGTAGGATGGTGCCGTTCTTGAGAAAGCCATTCCATGAAATGGAATGTGAAACGTTCTAAGACACAGAAGTATATCATAAGATGTCCATCTTTTGCTGCTGCTGGAAGAGACACTTCGCTTCCCCAACATCAAAGGATTGTTTCACAATCAATTCCCATTTCTTCATATTTTCCTCCTTTTTGTTACCAACAAAGCCCTGCTATCATATTTTCAGAGTCTGCTTTGAGAACACATGTTCCTTATGGGCCAGACATTTTAAACAAGATGGAAGATGGCAGAGAAAAGCAGCACTGCTTAAAGCATGGGATGCTACAGAAAGAAATGCACAAGAATTCGTCTTCAGCCAATGGAGAAGAAACCTTCCTTTTATTACTAAAAAATTCCTGCATTATATCCATGATCACTATTACATGCAGCATCGTTCTAAAAAGTTAAGATAACTTCTCTTTACCTGAAAGAGAATTGGTAGCTCAACAAATATTTCTGAATGACAACATGCCCACTTAATTATTTTCTGCATAACTTCTGGCCAATTATTCCATTCTGTCTTTCCTGCTGGCCCACCCAGAGTGAGAGGGAATGCCTCCACAAGATCTTTCACCCGCTGGACAGCCTTTCATGAGGATTCCTCAGAATAACAGAACCCATTTTCAGAACAGATTTTGAACAAGAACCCAAACCATTTTTGCTGTTGGATCTCATCTGCATCCATGACTGAAATATTCCACCATCAATTAAAAACCCAACACTTCAATAACACTTAACCATTAATTAATTACCAATATATACATACTATCCTTTCAGCACTGGAGAGAGAATACAAGCACAGAAACAGAAAGATAAATCACACAGCTGACTCTGTATCTTAGGTAAAAATAGAGGATATTCATGTTCAGCTGATAAACTCCCTGAAATGAACTTTTAAGGTGTTTAAGCTTATGAAATTTATGACATCAAAGGCAAAATATAACAACTCCAAGGAAAGCAAATAAGAGGAACTGACAAAGCTTTTTTACAATTCATACTAATTCTAGGTAGTACAAAACCAGATTCATTACGGAGGTTCAGAGAACAAACAGATATAGATGTCTGTAAGAAGGAATCTTTCCCAGGATGACTAAACAGGCCACTGCATAAAAATACAAAACAAGAGGTGTGATACACATTCTGTACTGAAATTCATTACAGTTGCATATATATTTCAGTGACAGACAAAAAAAATACGGAATGGAGAAAAGCACAAACCTACAAATCACGTAGGTATTATTGAATTAGTCTGAGAATTCAAAGGGGGGGAAAATGAAGTAAAAAAAAAAAACCAAAACCCTCTTCTTTTGTCCTCTCAGTATCACCACAGTCCATCAGGGACAACAAACAGACCAACAGATACCTTTTATTTTTTTTTAACTCCAACACACCAAGTACTGCAGCTTTCCATCAGCAAAATAAAGATATGAATTTCCAAGCCCCCTGTCCTTACTGTCCAAATCTGACCCTTTTCCTTCTTCAGGTATGTACACACAAGGACTCCTATCCAAACTCGAGTCACATAAATTAAATAAAATTATATATCTGTTCTTTGGGGAAGAAAAATAATATCAACAACAACCCCGCACCCCTCCCTAAAAATAAAAACTGAACAAAACTAAACAAAAGGAGTTCAGATTATTTAAGCACAGAGACCTGGTCCTGGATGTTTTGTTCAAGTAAAGCTTCTGCTGTGACATGTGGTTCTTGTGCAGCAGCCTGATCTCTTTATGGCTGTGTTGCAACCCCACACACCAGCCCTGGAGAGGGAGGACTCACTGTTTCACTGGCAGGAACAGCCCTGAGAAACACGATACAATCACAATCCCAAGAAACATTGTTCTTCAGAGACACACTTTTCCCTTCACTTCTACTTTCTGTGGCTGGAAACCATAATTTTTTTGTTGCCTTGTATTAGAAGAATTAATTTCCTTCTTGGCACAGAATCAGTTGTTCTGTCCAGAAGGAGGGGAGATGAATTCCTCCCATGCCCTTTACTGAGAGCAGTCGCCAACTTACCCTGAGTCTGGACCTAAGGAAGTTAGAGGATGTACAAACACAAGTTAAAAGGAATATACAAGGGCTTTTTTTTTTTCTCCCCTAAGTTTTCTGCACTCCAAGCAGAGCCTTAATTTTTTATTTTTTTTTTAAAAAAAGGGTTAGAAATTAAATCTAATACCAATGCGAGAGTTGTGACTTAGCAGTGTCCATTCTTCATCTCAGAAATCATGGATAAATGCACATAGCCTAAATTCCAGCTATTTCTACCCCCATGTGATCCATTCACTGGGTTCCCACAACAACAGTCAGCAAGACAATGGAAAATAGTAGTCTAAGTGTCTAACGTTATTTAAATAAAGTTTCATAAACCTGTAAGACTCATTTAAAAAAAAAAAAAAAAGTGGAAGAAAGAAAGTAAGGAAAAGAGTTTCTCAAGGTTTTGGTGAAACCAGGAATACCACCTGAATCTCCAGCCCTCCAGACAGTACTGCTGCACTTCATTTCAGTTTCACCACACAGCCTACCTGAGTCATACTAAACACAGAATTTCTTCAAACTAAGACTACACCTAAGGAGCTGTGAAGTCTCATTGAATATGATTTAACTTTAATAAGCTTCTGGTTAATGGCTCAACAATTAGCAGCACAAGTCAAGCTTCTGTTTTATGCTATGAGTTATATACTCCTGATCATACAAAGACATTTTTACGCATTTTTCTTGTGGCAAAACTGTTTGGCATATTTGGTGTTTTAATATTGTTTTAATGTTCTGGTAAGGACAAGAAATTCTGTGGGTATAGTAGAGCACCTCATTCTCACTCAAATCTCTCCTTCCTCCTAGATTTTTTGCTTTCTACAGCATACCACTGATGCTGTTCCTGGATATCTGTGTGTATCTATCTCCAGAAACAAATGAGGGGGGAAAAAAAAAAGAAAGAGATGCTGTTTGTAAGAGATAAGCTCTGATTTCAGACTTGCTTTCAATTTTAACAGAAATTTGGCTCCACTCCATGTGTTTTTACCACAAAGAACTGTATCTTCCCATTAATATGCACAACAGCTTTTAATGAACATGTAATGACCAATATGGTACCCAGCTACAAGACTTCTCAGTATTATATTGCATACATGACTGTTCTTTACTAATGCAATCCATCTGGGTCCTGGAAGGCAAATGTAACTGAAAACAATTGTCTACTACTTTTATTTGAACTGATTTCAAATGAATTTGTGCATGTGAAAAGGCATGTCATGTCAAAAGGGACTTTAACAGAGGAATAAACGCTGCACCTATAAACAGACTTTGATCCATGGCAGAGAAAACATCTCCAACAATTTCTTAGTGCAATGACAGTGAAATAATGAGAATGAAACCCAGACTGAGCATCATTCAGTATGTTGTTTAACTCCAAGTACTTAAACAGTTGCTTGTGAACCAATTCATTCATTATCTATTATGGATAGAGTTGGAAGCTATGAGATAGGTCTGTAAATAATAAGCTGAGTGGGTTTGCTTTCTCTCTCTCCTATATGGCAGGATAACATTTGCTTTCTACTACTCTGATGGAGAAGTTCCAAGATGCAGTGATAAATTGAGCATATAGGTGATAGGGCCCTGGTATTACATGAGCAGCCAGTTTAAAAATTTTTGGAGATACCCCAACAACACATCCCATCAGAACCTGCTGCTGCCATTTCTACATTTGCATAAGCCAGGCTGTCTCACAAACTGCTGCTCCTGTTCCTACGGTTTTCCCAAGCCAAACTCCTTCAATCTGTTGCAGTTTTGAAGGCCAAACCCCTTCAATCTGTTGATGCTGTTTCCAAGTGTGGCTGATGCTCCAGCAGTTGCCCAAGCCAAGCTCTGGAGTAGGCTTTTGCTGATTATTCTTAGCTTGCTCAGCTCTGATCCTGGCTAGCTTTAGGCGCCTAACAAGAACCCTAAATCATGAGCCTACTCACCTCACACCCTCTCTATTCAAACAGGAAGGAAGGGCCAACCCTAAAGGTTTATTCAAATCTCAGATAAGTGCAACTAGTGAGGCATCCAAAGGAGATGAATCAGATCCCAGGCTCTCCACCAGGCTCCACAAAGGATTGTGTCTTTCCTATTGAATCACATAATCCAGATGGAGAAACAATTCTCATAAGATGCATTTATAATAATTCATTTACTTAACACTTTTATTTCTTTTGACATTCCCGTTGTATCTCTGCTATGAGGGGATGAGAGCTCTGTGTCCCAGTGCTCCACAGAATCCCTACTGTATCCCATGGGACAGGCAGGGACACCATACACCCCTTGTGCATTCCGGGGTTTCATCTATTCCCTGGCAGTGCTTTTAGAAGCATCATTAGCCTCATTCAATGGTTTTGTTTCCTTTCTGACTTGCCCCTATAGAAGCAGCAAAGGCAGTATCCTAAAAGAAGCCTTCCAGCAGCCCTTTTTCCTTCATGGTTAAGCAAGACATGGGACAAAGAAAGGAAATGTGTGTTGTATCTGAGCTGGGATGGTTTTACAGTGGTTACTCTGTTTCCCTTGCCAGTTCTGGATTTAAAGCTTCTACAGGCCTAGTGCCTGTGACAACAATGCCTCCTGCCTTGGACTCTGAAAGGCCTACCTGGCCTGGTCTGCAGTAAATTTACATCTGTTAACACAAGCCATGCAGAAAGAGGCAAATGTGCCTCAGCCAGGGTTATATTTTATAATTGCAGAGGTGTCAGGTGAACAAACCACAGTGATTAAACTGTCCTTTTCTGCTGCACCTCAGCGTCTGGGAGAGAGGAGCACACGGGTGAGGCAGGACACAACTGCTGCAAAAATTAGACATTATCCCACTCCATCTTCACTTGCTGCATTCTACCTGCAAAACTATCTCATTCTGCATCTTGATAAGCACATGTCAAACAAGGAATTATAGCAGGTTTTACATCCCCCACCAGCATGATCCCATTTCTGTCTGCAGAGTGTGTTTATTACAGCTGCTGCTTGTTACCCTCAGAGACGAGCTTTGGTGCTGCTCCTGCTTTCACGAGGCTACACAATCAATGTAAACACCTCAAAACTTAAAAGAGGTTATAATTAAAAAGGAATATGTCGATTCATGATGGTCTGCTGAAACATTGGTTACACAGCTTGAAAATAATACAAGTAAATTGGCATAGAATCAAACTAAAAATATTCCACACAAAGTACTGTTGAGGCTAACAGCAGGTATGGCTTTAATAGAGTCAGTCTCTGTGCTTGTCTTGAAATACATCTCCTATTGCCATCCTTTGTTTTAAGTGTCAAAAACATATGTAGGAACTCAGCAAAGAAGGGTCTGGGCTTTGAACTATTTTTTTTTCTTTTTTCATTCTCTTCCCCCCCCACCTTAAAACACAATGCAATTATAAATAATGCTACAGATGTGAGAAAACAATAGCATTTTTTTGTTGTAATTGTTTAATTTTTTTTTAATCAAACCACCAGACCTAGCATTTTTTATCTACACAAAGCTTTAGAAACAATACACAGTAACGATCAATTGTTACAGCCCATGAATACTAAAGGCAGCAAATAACATTTTCATTGCTTTCATGTTTGAGGTTTTTTTCCTAAAAAGTTGTTCTTTGCAAGGTTGCAGTCATCTACCAGACTGCAACAATTGCCTGGTTCTGTAACATTATCTGTCACATTTGGGAACCAAGTCTTTATCTTCTAAATCCATCAGCAATTGAAAATAATAACTACTTAGAAACGTGTTTTTCTTAAATCTGGCTTGATCTGTTGTACCCATTTTCAAAGTGCGCAACCAAGTCTTAAAACAATAAATATATATATATAAATACACAAACTTTCTACTGGAATAAAAAGCTTCCCCAAGTTTTCTTTAGATTCCTGTACACCATTCAAGTATTATATTGAATTTTCTGTATGAATAAGTATATCCTGATACAACATTTAATAAATATTCATTTTTATTCATGAAGAACATGCTTAATCCCCTGAAGACTAAATGCACTGTGTAACAGAGAAACCAGAGCTGATCCTAAGGCATGCAGCACATTAACCTGTACCCACATTCTGAACAGTTAATACTCAGAAAAGCAGCAAGTGCTCCTAAGGACTGGAAGTAGTTTGATGCAAATGCAAAATACATATGTAAAAACACTGCTAGTATAACTGCAAATTAATTTATGTTGGGAGGATCAGAATGCTAAACACCTTTATTGGTGACAAATGATGTTTTTCTATTCTCTGAGAGTGTATTATACGTCTCTTGTCAAGCTGTTGCTGAGATACCACGTTATCCAAGCACTTATATTGTGATTTATAAAAGAAAAAGAAGACTATTGCATATATTATCAGGGATTGTCTACCTGCTGCTTTGCTACTTGCACCTATTGTTTACTAACACAAGCAGGTACTGGGGCTGCCAGCATTTCAGGGGCTGTATTTACCCCTAGAGTTAGTAACTCAAATTATAACAACTGCCTGATTTAATTCTGCATATGAGTTGAGTAACTTCAGTACATGCAGCTTCACTTATTCAAATAATGGGGTTTTTTTGGAAGAAAAACCCAAATGACATCCCTGCAAAATGCTCAAAACACTCAGAAAGTTAATTAGTACAACAACAATAGGGATCACACAGCCTCATTAAAAGAGAATATTTTGATCAAAAAAAAACCTCCAGAAGCCAACAGCAATGAAGTTATAAGCAGCAAACTGTCAGCCAAGATACCAAAATCAGAAACTTAAAGAAAACCAACAAACCAAAACTTTAAAAAAACTGTAAATAAAACAGAAAACCATCACCAAAGATTTCCAATACCCTACTTTGTTCTTCTTTTTAAATTCACACAAGCATTCTAGATGGAAAATATCCCTAAAGCAAATCAAACATATGATCCATCTCACATCAGTCTCAGGTTCTGCTGTCACAACACTTATTCTAGAGGGGAAATTTGCCATATTTATCACACAGACCTCTGTCCATTATGTTTCCTATCAGTTGAGTTGTAAAGCATGTGAAACTTAGCCTACACAGGTAATGAATGTTAGATGTGTCTAAAGAAAAGGACAAAAGCATTTCCTCAAAGGTATCTGTAACACATTTGCACAGAATCATCTGTTAAAATTAAACAGGAAGAAAGTTCATCATTTTTAGGAACAAAAATACCTAAAAAAGAAAATAAATCTAGCAGAGAAAGTACCTGAGCAATATAATCTGCTAACAAGTGATCTTACTGCCTTGGGCAGTCTTGAACAAGAGCTGAACTGCTGACTAACCACGATCAATAATACATCAACAAAGACATGGTAGATCTTTAAAATCCATAGTGCTTATTTGAATGGGGTTTTAGGGTCATGAAAAGCAACATGACCCAAATTGTATTTACTTCTCTCTGAATTAATCTGAAAATTACTTCAATATATACTGACTTCATTTTTACCATTTTGGGCCATTAAGTGGGATATTATAAAAATCACATTAGATAATTGTCTCTTTTGTTGTTATTATACACATCCTATGTTTTTAGGGTTCTTTGCAGGAGTTTTTCATTTTTTACTACTGGAGAATCATAGAATGGTTTGTGTTGAAAGGGGCCTTTAGAGGTCACGTATGTAATGAGCAAGGACATCTTCCACTGAGCAGGGTGCTCAGAGACCCATCCAACCCAGCCTTGAATGTTTCCAGGAGTGGGGCAGCCACAGCTTCTCTGGGCAACCTGTGCCAATGCCTCACCACCCTCATTCTAATGAATTTCTTTATGTCTGGGCTGAAAGCCTACACTGAGAGCTCACATGCAGCTTTTCATCCTACACTACCCACAGCTCCATCACTGTGAGGCTCCTCTCAATCCCTTCATCCCCCATCTTGTATAGATACCAGACTCAGGTGCAGCACCTTGCCTTTGGCCTTGTTAAACTGCATGATTTTCACACAGGCCTGCTCCTGGAGCTTGCCCAGGTCCCTCCAGATGGCATCCTGTCCCTCAGGTATGCCAACCACAGCACTCAGCTTGGTGTCATCTGCATCTTAGATCTGAGGCACACCACACATCACTGATCCCCATCTAGACGCAGAGCACTGAACCCTCTGGATTCAACCATCCAACCCAACAGCCATCCCACCAAATTCCTCTCTGCCTGTTTCAGGTTGTTGTGGGTACCGTGTCAAAGGCCTCACCAAAGCCTGGACAGATGGCACCTGAAGCTCTTCCCTTGTCCATTGGTGTAGTTACTCCATCACAGAAACCCACGAGATCAGGCAGCCAAGACTTGCCCTTGGTGGAGCCGTGCTGGCTGTGTCTCCTCGTGCTCCCTGTCCTCCATGTGCCTCAGCATAGCTCCCAGGAATACATCCATCAAAAATCACTCTGGTTTGCTGAAATTTTTTGTCACCATAAAATGACACGGCTTGAATGTTTTCAAACACGAATCACTAAAATAAGGAGTGTCATGCGAGTCTAAAGGCCTGGTAGCAACTCCTGCTCATCCCCTTGCTCAAGGGCTATTACACTGTAGTCCTTCAAAAAGACAGCAGAGGAGATGAGTCTAAAATGACTGTGTCTAAATAAAAGAGGAGTTTTGACAGAGTTAAACTCCTTTTAATACACCTGAAAAGTCATGCATCTCTCAAGTCCTAAGTATTCTCTGCTATCATTCACTCCAACAGGAGGCATTAGGACTTAGCAGGATCCAGCTTATAGTTCTAACAGCAAGAGGCATATCAAGAGCGTATCACTCTCCATCACCAGGATTTTGAAATGCTGAGCATTTTTTAATACAGCACCCCAGGTGTTTGCTGCTTAAAACATACTCTACATGAGCATCTGCAGATGGCATGTCAACGGGGAGCCATCGAGATTCAAAAGCACTAACATTCTCTTTGGGACCCCTCGCTGGGGCCCTAAACAAAAAAAAAAAACCACCCATCACAACAAACACAACACCAGGAGGGAGGGGGGAGAAATCAAACAAAAAGAGAAATCCCAGTATGAAATGTTCTCACGTCCACCAAATGCACGACCTGGTGCTGCAGTCCTTGTTAAGGTAAATCACCTCAATGAAAATAAACAAGAGAGGCGATCCAGGCAGTGTGCTGCACAGGTAATGTTTACCCTGGATAACTCAACCATTAATAATTCAGGCTAAGTTAAGCTCAAGCAAGACCATTACTAACTGTTTTCATGTATGAAGGATTGATTTTCTTCCATAATGAAAAGAGGCTCAGGTTGCAGAGCTCCTAAAATGAAGATGCAGCACATGCTGGTTTATTGATCAAAGGATGGCGCAGGTGATGTACCTGTTTTGCCTCATACCACACTGGAGCGTGGGGATGTGAGTCTTCTCCTTTGCAGGGTGGCACTTTTACGTAATATATAACAAAATCAACTAAGCATGGCCTAAGAAGGAAGAAAAATTATACAATTGTTTCTGCTCCTGTAAGCTGATTGTAAGGTTTAGCAGCTCTAATTCCAGACAGAGGTAGTCTAGCCTACAAACAACACTGATAGGACCAAAAGTATCAAACAGTCAATAATTGTTAGTAATTTACACACAGGTTGCACGGCCAGGAGGCACATGATGAATAAATGGCACAAAAATCGAGATCGCTCTGTGAGAAGAAGACAAATTCTATTTGACAGACATATGTAAAGCACTGCCTACAGAAAGGTTTATATTCAGAGATTTACAAGAACACACACGGAACTACAGTGTATAGATTATGTTGTCTTTCTGAGATAAAGAAATGCAACTAAGGAAAGCTGGGTTTTGTCAGCTCTAGATAAGGGTCTTCTTGATATAACTGTGAAGTAAGCAACAACAGCAGATTTTGATTCTCATTTGTCACTCAGAAACACTTAGGAAGAAAAACAGCTCAAAGAATATGAAAGATTAAAACAAATTAGGTGCTCATTTTCCATGATAACTTAACACAGCCATTTAATAGGATGAAAACATTTCAAATCTAGGACTATTACACTCTACTGTGACACTCAGACAGTAAAAGACATCCTACCCACAGTCATCATCACCACTTAATTTAATAACAATCTAAAATTAAGAGCAATTGACTCTCTAAATACTTGAAGAAGATTATGAGAGTGAACCATGATGGAAGAAATCACTTGCTTGAAAGCTGTTTTAAAATTCTTCGCATTATTACAGCTCACTTTCAAGATTTAGTTCGTGAAAGATTATCCATGAAGTAATTTTTGTATTTGCAGCTGTCCTGTGGCCATATACTCCTTTTAAAAAGTAATGAAAGCAAGCTATAAGTACTTTTTACCACTGCTCATAAAATTTTGAATTTTTGCATGTTAAAATGCATAACATTTTAAAAACAGATCAATATGAACCTGAAATAACTAGACAGTGAACAACAATTGTTGTGAACTAATTTAATTATGCCCTTTAGCCAGTTGTTTTACACAGGATAGTCTGAGAACTGCCAGCTTATGAGAACTGTCTTCCCTAATTTCAGCATTATGATTGAGATATGCCACGTGGTTTATCTTTGCATGTAAACACCTAATTGCACAAGAAGTTAATGAGAAGTCTGAAGCAAGTACTCAGGTTTTTCAGAGGAAAAATGATACTGCCTCACCAGCTTTTTTCTCACCTTGTTAATTATACTGAAAACCCAATTTTGCTAAGCATGAAGAAACCAAGTTTGATTCAGTCCTAATAACAGATAACTTACAGAAGTAAAGAAACCAGCTGAGAGATTCCTGTAAGCTTCAATAGGCTTTGGATCAAGCAAATGGCAATATTGCTTTTGTTTTTCTAATTAAACTTGATTATACCAACCCTCCTACACTGAGCAAACTGTTGGAATGTAGATATGACCTGCAGCATTATTTAACCTGCTGGGATGGTGTCATTTCCTGATCTAAAACTACACAGTTTGGCAACAAAAGTGGACTATCTACCCGAGTGCACATTGATAAAGTGTTTTTTGTGTTGCATATCATTCAAGCTGAATATGCACAGAAATATTTCAGTCAACTCTGACAGTTCAAATTCTTCTTAATAGTTGGAAAGAAAAAAGAATGGGTAATATGCCACTTCTCAGTCTCTTTCTCACATTTTTCCTGCTATTTCACTACGGGAAACAAACAAATAATAAATCATAGCCAGAAAGAACAAATTTTTGAACAAATTTTCTTTTCAAAACTTACACATAGTTACAGCTTTGTTGTGTGTTGGGGATTTTTTTATGAATGGAAATATATTTAATACAAAGTACTGGGAAATCTACATTTCATTTTTATCCTATTGCAGGCATAAATTGGATAATACATACTAGGCAACACTAAAATACATTTAACTACAATCAGTCAGTACCTGTCTTCTCTTTGGCTGCTGAAACATCAGATATGCTGTCCTGTCTGTACTCTGGGCAAAAATTTTACATCAAAAGCTCCTTAACAAACCTAAATATTACAACTTCATTTATTTGATGTCAATCTAATATGTATATTTGCATGTGAATTCAGTGACAAGTTTCTTGTCTCTGAACTGATTAGGATCTATGAGCAAGTTTCTATGTACTTATTGTAACATTTCTTTATTCCTATATAAACAATTTCCTGTTTAAAAACAATTTAAACATGAGATTTTTGGTTTTGTCATTTAGCTATTCCTTTAGGTCTATCCCTCAAATTTGAACAACGTAATTCAGCTTCTCTGCTGCTGAATGGGTCAGGACTTGTTCCTCACCTTCCTTCCAGGCTCACCCCACACTTTTCCCAGCACTGCCATCATTTGGTTTTCTCAAATCCATTCACAAATCCAGCATAAAATTATCCACCTTTTTGTAAGGGTTTCTTTTTTCTTTTTTTTGGCCTAGTAAGCTGAGCTAGCTCAAGGATAGGTAGAGATAAAAGCTACAGCTGACACCAGCTGTGCTGATAAGCCCGGAGAGCAAGAGTGGAAGAATGAGGACAGAGGAAGAAATGGAATCTTCCCTTAGCTCAAGCTCATGCAAAAACATCAAAATGTCACTGATGGAAAACCAAGATAAAGAGCATAAAGAAGAATTCCAGCTCAAACCAGACTAAAAGCCAAAGTCAAACACAGGGGGCTTGGGGAACTGTCCTGCCCTGGATCTTTAGAGGGTGGGAAGTGCCAGCTGACCCTGGGGGTGAGACCAACCACGTTCTCCCACAGTGGAAGGTACAGGCAGCCCCTGGGCTGCTTTGGCTGCTGCTGCTGCTCCATGGCCATAGAAACAGCGGCAGCCTTAGACAGGTGACAAATTTAGGATGGGCAGGGGAGTTTCAAATGTCATTTTAAATTGTGAAATTGCATTTCATGCTCTTGATTAGTATTTTTAATTTTAAACCTTAGGTGCATTTTGAAGTTTGCCAAACAGCACTGTGAACAACTATTTTCAAGGCACATACTGTCTTTTGCTTTGAAAACAAGTTACAGTGAAAGATGAAAAGCACTAAGGCATTTTTTCAATAAAGTGTCTCAAGAAAACAGATATTTTTAAGCAAGAGGAAAGCTTCAATATGATAAATACATGTGCATTTGCAAATCCTTCCCTGGGGGACTGAATGGTTTAACGAAATACCTCAAATTTTATTTTGCCTTTAATTTAATAGTTCAAATCTAGCTTAAGACAAGAGTAGAAGCAAACAGCTGTTACTATCTGGTAGCTGCTGGGCAGCCTGTGGAAAATGAACCATTAGTTTTAGACCTGTTCCTATTAGATAAATTCTCACTTTGTAAAATCACCTCTGCACCCAAACACATCCGTCAGCAAGCGCAGTATCTTTGGCATATGGAGGCAGTGAAACACAAAAGTTATTATTGATAAATTAGCTGCTTCTTTCCTGTTAGTGCAGGAATGGGGTTGCTGAAGATGAACTATATTGCAGCTATGCATAACCTATTCCGAAAGCACTGGTGTTTTGTCTAGGGGCTTCTACTGCCAAGAAACACTCTTTTCCATTATTTCCCAAGGGGCCCAGATCTAAGTGTAGTAGAGGATTTCACAATTAGTCTATTTTCTCATGAGATGCAGCCTAATTTTTCTTCCTCTTAACTCAATCACATTTTTCCAACTTAAAATCTCTTCTGCTCTACATAATTCTTGCTGCTTCTGTTGCCTGAGTCTTAGTAGTTACATTTATAACACCTTATTCTCCCCCTGTACATCACCAACCAAAATGTTTTTGGAGTTTTCTTCCAGGTTTTTTGTTTGTTTGGGATTTCTTTTTAGTAGGGTGGGGGTTTAGGGAGGAGGGAGTTGTTTTGTTGTTTTATCTTAACCTCACATCTGTCTGAGAGCTCCATGATTCATTTCCTATTTGCATTTCTTATTTTCCCAGATTCCACCTGATCACAGGACAGAGTGACTCTGGAGGGATGCTGGGGCTCCCTGCAGGAGCCATAACCCCACTGCAGGACGGATTATGGCTTCCACCAAAGGGACACCAAACACCAAGCCCAGAGCCAAGGCAAGCTCTAGGTTTGCACAACATGCCAGCCTGTGAGAGAATGCAGCCAGGAGAGGAAAGAACCCCAAGAATCAAATTCACACATTGCTGTCATTCTATACCTGTCCTGGTATGTCGATGAGCAGTAACCCTACTAGGCAAACTAGACAAGTCCACCGAGTTTTCCTAGCTTGAGATGAAAACCATGTCCATGGCCCACTGTTCGTTATTTTTCAGTAGTTTCAGTAGTTTCTGACCTCACTGCATGAGCAGAGCTGTACTTTCCACCACGTTCTGTACTGTGCACCATCTTTGAGCACCCAAGATATGAGGAGCCTCCTGAAACCTCCAAGACCATAACTCCTCCCAATCCATCTCCCTCAGGCATGACACCAAAAAAAATTAGCTCCGACCCGGATCTTAGAGGTGATCTGCAAAGGTTTTGCTGAAAATTAAAAGCTTGTTTGAGATCCCTTAGGAAGATAAAAGTACACAGCTTGGCTAAAATGGAATTACTGCAGTATTAAAGAGAGATGTGAGGCACAGACTACCAATTACTTTCACCTTCACTCAGGACACAGAGCTGTGGAAAAAGCAAAAGGTGAGCCCTTGGCTCCCTTCATCTCAGGAGCAGTCTGGAACCTGCCCAGTGCTCGTGTACCACCCTCATGGCAGAGGTGCTGGCTCACACCCCATCAGTGGGGAGCAGAGGGGAGTCATTCCTGCCCTGCCACTCATGGCCCTACAAAGCCCAGCATGGTCTGCAGGCCCTGGCAGCGCCTTTCCCTTCCCTCCACACCCTCCTGCTTCCCTGCTCCAGAGTCTGGGCACGAGCCAGCATCCAGGCATCACCTCAGCACCGTGCAGGCGTGAGAGAAAAATTGGTGGGATGGGCCTCCAGCTTCCCCTGACAGATGAATCTCACGGGCAGGATGTGCCTCCAGAACACACTGTCCCTAATTCATCCCCTCTGGAGCTCTCAAAAAAACATAGCCTGAAGACTTGACTTTTCCCTGCTTGCCTTGAAGAAACTTTGGAACACAGTCAGATCCCATCCGACCCACATCTGGAGTCTCTTCCTTCATTTCCCTCAGTTTTGTTTTTTCCTCCCCTTTTCACTTTTTAAATTTAACCTGACTCGACAATTTACAACATTCTTCACAGCTTTGCACCTTGTGGAGCCCCATCTGTGCATGCAAAATGCTTCCAAATCCAAATGTTAGTGCTCTGGATTGCGGTTTAACTGCTGGAGTTTGAGGATTTGTGTTTCGGGGGAAAGGGAAGGGTGCTCTGCCTCCCACAGTGGGGGAAACAAACCTTCTCTCTGTGCACTCTGGTTTCTTGTTCTTAACTATGAGATCTGATGGAAGGAAGGATAGAGGATAATACAGACAGTGCAGTGGTAAAGGAATGGGGAAATGCTGCTGAAGAAGGAATTAGAACAGCAACACTTGGGTTCAGCTGTTCACCACCATTAACACAGCATAGAGTCACAAAAAGAACCATTCAGACCCTGTCTTGAACAAATGGGAGCCCAAGATCCCTGTTACCACAGGCTGCCCTGGCCATACCTCCCTGCTCTGTGCCTTTTGTCCCAAACCCAAGTGCACGAAGGTGAGGCATTTATCAATCATGCGACATTCACAGGTGTGGCAGCAGCCTGAAATCTGCTTTGGGGTCTTTGCAGATGCAAAGCCACCTTGTACCACCAGGTTCCCCATCTCTTGTTTTTTTCACCTGTGAAATAGCTCTGACTGAAAGAGAAGTCAAATTCCCTTTGAATTGAAGAAAAAGTACATATTTCTAAGTAAAAGATGAAAAAGAAAGAGAAAAATGCAGAAAATTCAAGCCAATATCATCAATCAGCAATACTGATGTGGGGTGGAAGCTCACTGCACATGGTTCAGCAGAGATTAGGCCAGCCTTAGTCTGGAGCTGTCCTTCAGTGGTGTGAAAGGCGCAACCCGAGCAAACCCCAACTCTCCATCTCCTCCATTCTCCCCCCCCTCCAGCACCGCTGCTCCGAGAGGCGAGCATCAAACCCCGGCTCAGGCACAGGCTCATGCCCTGGGAGAGTGAATGGCTTTCAGAGTGCTGTGCACCCCTTCAGCACCGCCTGAAGCAGCACACTCATGGGGCAGAAACCGCCGTGCCCCACAATAATATACTGGAGAAGGGAATTAAGGGAGACACTTAAACTGTCAGCACTTTTTTTTCCTCGCTTAGGATGAAAGAATGAAAATCTGGATTAGTTGCATGATCAGCTGCTGGGTTTTCTTTTAAAAATTCCCTACAAGCTGTGTGGAAGGGAGCCAGCCACCAGCTTCAGCAATTCAAACTTGATATACTTAGGGAAATTGTACGTGCTTTCCTAATGAATATTTCCCCTGAGTCAGGGGAGCATAAGGAAACCTGAGTATTGCAGAGAATGAGGAGAAATGGATTTATAGAGTAAGCTGTAATTGTTTCAGGCTTCACATGTTAGAGACAATAAGGGGGTCTGTACCACTGTTGCCCTTACCATGTTAAAGGTTCTTTACTTAGGGCCAGTGGAAACTTTGGGAGTGAACTCTACCTGAACTTCAGTCGTTGTTTGTATGATGGTTCCAATGATGCGGGGTGACATATTCCAAAACGCACGCGTAATTTAGATTAATTGTGCAGCACACAGACCTTTTACAGCCTGCAGTGAGACTGGAGCTCTGTGGCAGCACAAAAAACAGTGAGGGAGGAGAACCCAGCTCAGGGTTCACTTAGCAGTGACTTGCCTTCTCCTGCACGTGTGATGCCGCTCTTGACAACAAATCCCCCCGGCCCTCCCTGCTCAGCCACAGAATCTGTCACTGCTCCTCACTCTCCTGAGTGAGTCACTCCAGCAGAAGGCTCTGACAGGAGCCCTTTGGTCCATTCACACTGAGGGAACAGCAGTAATTAGTCATATTGAACAGAATAAAAATGAATATAATCGACACGAAATGGGTTCTACAGAATTTGTTCCCAAACCCAGTGGGGCTGAACCCTGATATTGTGCAAACAGGCTCCACCGAATCAATAAACTCACTGATTTATATCAGCTGACAACTGCCCCGTTGAATTTAATGGGAAATTATCTCTTTTCTATAGATTTTCCCTACTGCTTATAATTACAGTTCTCTCAAATTTTACAGGATGATTCAATGATCAACATTCTTTGTCAGGCCTTTTAGAAATGGTCTCAATTTTAGAAAGCAAGTTCACAGGAGAGATTCAAAGCAGCTTTCAGACTAATTACAAACCTGAAGTTACTATTTACTACTGCAGTGCTGTCAGGAACACACACCTCCCTGCATACCCCAGCTCCCTGAGGGCCTCCAGCCTTTCCCACCCCTATTTCCCCACCCCAAGGCTGTGGTAGGTACACCACACATTCTCCAGATGGTGGGAATGAGGAGGGACCAGATCTCTTGGCAAACAGGCAGGGCACCCAGACAATGGGAGACCTCATCCCATAGAGGTTGTAGGGCCATGGCCATGAGTCTCAGTAGTGTTATAAACTGTGTAAATTCATCCAGATTTGGGTCATGCTCATGTTCATGTGTACCCCAGCATAAACCTATAAGCTGTTCAAGGCCACTGGAGCATCATCATGGTTACTCCCTGGTTTCTCAGCTTTGGCCACTGGTATTGGTTGCAAGTTAAAGTTTCTCTTGAATTATTTTTTTTATCTGAGTGAGGTTGCTTTCCTGTACCTCCCTGGGAAATGTTCAGCATTTACAGACTAAATTTGCTTCCAGTAAATACGTGGTAAATATGAACTCAAGGGCAATGGCAGCAGCTGTCAGGGAGAGCCACTGGATGCAAGAGCCCCCTTGTGAGCCAAGATCATCCTGAGGTACACATTTAACACTTTTCAACACCAGACAAATGTGTACATCACAGAATTAGAGTGGCTTGGTTTGGAAGGAGCATCAAAGATCATCCACACCTAATTCTTCCACCATGGGCAAGGAAACTTTCCACTAGACCAGGTTGCTCAGAGCCCCATTCAGCCTGGCTTTGAACATTTTTATGTATTTAAAAGTAAGGAAGGAATATATCAACTATACTCAGAGCAGAAGAAAAGTACAGAGTTTTGCTGCCAATATTGCCTTAACTGGGACAGAAGACGCTTCTCCCGCCCATTTGCTTTTACAGGAAAAGTAATTTCTTTGCAGATAGAGAGAAACTAATTTTGGGACAGAACCTTAGGTTATATCAGCTGAATTACACTAATCTACTGATCAAAGATAAGACTTCATTAACTTAAAACAAAATGGTGGAATTCATTTTTAAGTGATAATGCAAAACCTACACAGAGTAGACCCTCCAGTACGGTGAGAAGTAAGAGCTGTCTCTTCCTGTGAAGTTGCAGATTCATTTTCATAAATGTATGAAATACTTCTCAAGCTAGTGGGAGTTGCTGTGCAAAGAACTTCAGTGCATTTAAAACACTCTTAAAGGCATTAACCTCCCACATTTTATGTTACAGTGTTCCCTAGGTAACCTTGGGGCAGGAATATCTCACTCCATGGTGTGCATTTCCCCAAGAGGCTGTTAGAAGGAAAATCACCCCAAGACAGCAACAGCATTCAGACATCTTCTTTTTTGAGTTACACTCTCATATCACCAGTAATATCGATTCATCTTTCCTTCCTTTAAATCAGAGTCTTCCTGTTACTAGTACTTAGACACACACAAATAACCTTAACAGAGCACATATAACTCATAACTTCAAAAATAAACAAATCCTTCAGCAAGCTAGTGATAATTGTGTAGGCAGATGAAGATCGATGGCGAATCCCAGGGTACTGAAGTAGTAATTAAAAATAAACAAACAGGAGATAAAAATAGAACTTAAGCAAAATATTTTCCCATAAGGGGTATACAGTAGTCAAGCACCCTATCAAAAAAAGTAGAAGAACAAATTTCTTCCTATTTTAGTAAAATGAGGTTCATTTTCCTGTAGAAAACAAGCTTCAACCTCCAATTAAGTCAATTATCAAAGCCAGAAAAAATTCCACTTTTTGATATTGTTACACACTCAACGTTTTTTGAAACATTCAGAGAGATCCTGCCCTTCACTATGCAAAACTTGTGAGTGTGACTTCTGCAATGCACACCAGTCACACCCTCCTCTGCCACCTGAAAGACCATGAGGAACATGCTCTTAAATGCCTTAGCCCAGCTCCTCTGCCTGAGTTATTTAACACAAAATCAGAATATAAATACAAGTGTCTACTTAAAAGTCATTCCCTTGAAAATGAGAGAGGCATCACTTCAAACAAAACATAAATACACTGGAAATCTTGCTTTAGTTTTCTCTTCTTCTGTACTTGGAGAAATGTGATGATCGTGAATAGGTGATAAAAGCACCCAGTGACAGATACAGATCCACAAAAGGACACCCCAGCACAGTCCATTAATGTTCTTTGTGCATACAATCTTCGTGTTTTGCCTTTTGGGAGTAGGCTCAATTTTAATTCCAAGTGCAAAATTTAGAAATTAAAAGGAAGGGATAAAACAATAAGGAACATCAGCTTGCCATTCTTTTTACTTTTATGTATGATTTTTCATTACAGTTACAATGCTTTGTGCAGTTTCCCTTAAACAGCTTTCATCAATACTGCACAGAGTAATTTTCAGCCTTAGAAGATTCTAACTAGCAGTTAAGTATAAAAAAGCATGGTATTTTCTTACTTCAATTGAAAAACTAAGTATCATGTGGAAAAATCACACTTAAATATGGAAGGGGAAGGAGGAGTTCAGCATCTGTGGTAACAACTATTACAATACTTGGAACTATCTACATTTATATGAATATTGTTCCAGTTAAGCTGATGTTTGTTCTCCTCCATATCATGTTCCTCAAGAAATATCCTGGTTCAACAGCCATGCTAAAACACTGCATCACAGCCCCTGTAGATGCACCATAATTTAATTTTGCATTTTGGTACCATCTTTTCTTTCTATACACTCGCCACATTATCCATAAAATCCACTGTAGAACTGAGATGGAAAGCAGTATGGGACTCTGGATCACAAAAAAAGGGGGGGAAAAGAAATCATTTAGGAAAGCAGCAGCAGAGCCAAGTGTAATTCACAACTGAGCACCTTAATATCCAGAGTTTTCACACTCTGGTCTGAAAAATCTGCTCAATATATACAGCTTCTCTCTAATAAGATCAGGGCTGTGAGATCAGCCAAACCTACCCACTGCTTAGCTGGCACTGAATTTGCTAACGCATTTCTCAGACTCATACTTACTAATGGAGTCTTGAAAAGCTCTACTGAGGTCAACGAGGATAGGAATTCTGAGGTCTTACTCCCTAGTTCCACAGACTGTGGGTTTTATTTTGTATGCAATCTGCCCTTTCTGTATCAAAAACAGGAGCAGACTGCTTCAACAATAGAGTTGGTTGTAATACTGATGAAAAAAACACAAGTGTTCTCAAATTCCTCTAAAAATCACTTTTTTTGATTGCAAAATGGGGGCAATGAGAACTGCTTTATCTTAAACATGAAAAATTACCAGTGATCAAGCACAAAGTGCTTCAGAATTGATGGAGGTTGGCTGAGCACGAGAATTGCTAAAAACCCCAGTCACAAAGAGCCAGCTGGTGAGCTCTGGGGTGGGATTTCTTGGGTGAGCTCCGTGCTCTGCTGCAGCTCATGGCAGTTCTGTCCCCAGTGAAGCTCTTGAATTTTAGCTCTGGCCTTGGACCACACCACCAGAACCAACGGAGTGGTAAAATGGTATGAAAAGAAATTAGAGGGATTCAAGTCAGCAGGAACTGATTTAATTTAGAATCATAGAATCATTTAGGTTGGGAAAGATCTCCAAGATAATCAAGTCCAGCCTTGATCACTTTGACTGATCACCACCTTATCCACAGAATGGTGGCTCTCAGTGCCGCACAATCATTTCAGGAACACCTCCAGGAATGGTGACTCCACCCCCTGGACAGCCCATTCCAATGCTCAACAACCCTCTCCATGAAGGAATCTTCCCTGATGTCCAACCTGAACCTCTCCTGGCACAGACTGAGGCTATGTCCTCCTGTCCTGCCACTAGAATTAGCTTATTTTTAGGCAGCAGGAACTACCTGACATCCCATTCCCAGCTTCTAACATTTGTCTTTGAGACCTTCTGGAAGGGCAGTAGTATGGTAGAGGAAGGGCATGCAGCAACTCAAAGAAACTCATAATTAGAGGTTAGACTTGGAAAACTCAATGCTTTCCTTCAAAACAAGCTTTAGCTGTTGCAAATTTTTATTATACAGAGTGCTAATATAGTATAACTATGTTATGAAAAGCCTGGAGTTAATGGAAATACCTGAGCATGTCCTGGAGTGCAAAACAAAGGTGCAAGTAATCTCAGGCTTCAGAAGTTAAACCAAGTTGTGGTAGCAGGAGAAACTAATGCTGGTTAATGACAGCTTACTGCAGGACTTGCTCTATCTCCTTCCTGTGTATATTGGCGTCTTCAAGAGCCAGGCATTAACAGCACAATCACAGTCATTTCAGTGCCCTGATAATGGTCCACAGAAACTCTCCAGCAATCCAGGAAGTTATAGGTTAATTCACCTGAACACATGAATTGAGCTGTCTAGCCTGGGGAGAACTGGAAAACCAGTGAGTGGGCTATGCCTGTATTTCTTATCACACAATTGTGTCATTTTACCTTTGGTTATTTAAGCCACTGAGAAGATTCAAAACAAGTATGGAAAAATACTGCACCAATCCAAACCGTGCAACTGCAAGTGTCAGATACCTTGTCTGAATTAACATCCTCCAGCCAAAAAGCACCACTTAAACCTCAGTGTAATATTTTCTGTAATCTTCATACTACACTTGTATCCTTGTCAAAAGCTGTAGCTTCGAGTACGTTGCCTAAACCCAGCAACATAAAAACTTGGAGTAATGTAGGATTATATTAAATTATGCATAATAGAAGAGCAAGTGGCAGATGGTATTGTAGAGTATGCTGAGATACTGGTATTTATACAATAAGCATTAAAATAACTGTGTCTAGATAAATGAGGTTATTTGCAGGTATGACACACCTGACACTGAAATAAATGTTTATTTTCAGGTTGCATGCCTCATGCACAGGTTATTTTAGACAGATTTGCATCTGTCACATTGCAGGATTGATGTGACACAAATGCAGACAGTAGTAAAGGGAGCTCACGGTAGCAGATATTGGAGAGACAACGATCAGGAGACAAAGGCTTCATAAAACAACAGCATGGAACAAAAAGAAAAACCTACCAACATCAGGGAAAACAGGAGGGACAATAGGGGGTGGCAAAATGCTTCAAATCGCTTGAAAAATGAAAAATGAGACCAGGAAGTTAAAAGGGACCTGTCCAGGAAAAAGAATTACTGCAAGATGTAACAGCAGCTGCTACGGAGTGTGACAGCCACTTTAGGAGAGGGGGGAAAACCCTACTGCTTTTTGCTCTACTCATCCCAATGAATGGCAAGACTCAAAGACAGGAAATGCTCTCACAAATCAAACCAGTGTCCAGCTCCTCCAGTGTCTCTCTCTGGGCTTGCTCTCATACCCTGGTACAGAAGTGGCAGGTGAGGTGTGAATCCCTTTCACTGTCCTCATAAAAATAATATATAACAAAAATCCACTGCAAACAGCAGATATAGCATTGCCTTAAACCATCCTGGCAATACATCCCCACAGTTGTAAATAGATTTTGACCTTCAAATCTGTTGCCCAAAATAGATGCCCACATTCCTCAGCTTATAAAAGGACACAAAGATGGACTTACAAAAAATCTCCTGTATTTTTGTCACAAAAAAAAAAGAGTTCTAGGAGGAGATGGGTCACATTATATTCTGCCAGGTCTTACTTGGAAGAAATTCAAATAATCACATGGGAACCAAAGCAAGAGTTTGAGTGACAGGTGGTAAAAACTTGGTGGGGATATTTTGCTCATAAGGAATATTAATGATGGAGGAAGAATGCAAATAGCCCAGCTTCTGAATGGGAAGGGAGCACTCCCTTCTGCAGTGCTCCTGACACACCAACAGCCCTGCATGTTTGAACAGTTGTCCAGCCTTTCATCACTCTGTCACAATGTCACTGCTTAGTTTACCAGGCATGTAGCTCAGACACTTCGGGGTACTAGGGGAGGTGAAGTGTCTATGCACAAATTAAGCATGTTTTTTCTCTTTACAAAACATCAGAAATAAAATGAATTTAAAGTCTCGTTCCACTGGTGCATTTAGAAGCTCCTCAAATAGTCTATTCCAAATCCACAGCAATTCTATAAAATAAAATGAATAGCACAAATCCAGTAAATATATCTCCTGCCAAGTTGAGCTCTCCTGTTTTAAAATCTTTTATAGCATCTAATGTATTTATTTGCATCAAGAGGGCATTATGCCAGTTAACATCTGTGTTCTCTAGAGTTGGTAATTCTGCCTCCCATAACTAGTCATCAATTCTGCATGAAAATACACAACTGTCTTTCCACTATAGATTCTATCTGCTGCTCAAATTTTTTGTGCACAATTAAAGAAATATTTAGTAAAATACTCCTGAATAAAGAGAGAGAAACAAGAAAGGACAATTCAAACATCTTTGGACACCCACCCCCACCTACTGATGGTATTTATGGACTTTTGTATTCAGAGCTGACACTCCATTATGAAAATAATTAAAGACCAAATATCCTGCTAATATAAATTGACATGGCTTCTTTGAAAGGTACAGGAAATTTCCCAGATGTCCATCAGACAAAGAGTCTGTCCTGAAACCCTAGGGCAATTCACAGCGCACAAAATCAGTAAAGGCACATATATTTTAATGTGGTTTAAATGACCTTAACTAACAATCAAATCAGTGCAGATGTCTTCTCCTGAAAGGCAGATGTAATTTCAACAAAAGTAAGGAAATTTTTCTGATTTATAACAGAAAAACTAGGTGCCAGAATTGCAAACATACTCAAGCTCTTTTCAAATTTAGATGCCTGAATACCTTTCCTTATCTAGCATTAAATGAGCAGGAAGGAAACCCATCCTTTGCCAGTGAGAAATGATAAAGGAGAATCAAAGTCATAGGAGACAAAGAAAGGAACTGAGATTTGGCCGAGATGGGGAGCAACTGGGTGGATCCAAGGTAAGCCTTGTGCCAAGCAAAATTATGTAGGTCATTAGAATGCAATGAAAGAACCAATTTTCCTTCCTCAGCTGACCCTGCTGCCAGCCTGACCAACCCTGGGGTGCACCACACTGCTCACTGGCAACATCCCTAAAGGCTGCAAGATAAAACTCTGCTTAGAACTCCAAAACCTCCAACTCTCAGCCCTAAAATTCAGTTACTGGGATGATTAGCTTGTCAATGTCTGTGCCCTCTGTACCTGCTTTTATGAGAAAAGCTTCTAGCACTCTACTTTCTGTAAAGAATTACCTTGCAATTGGAAACCCAAGAACTCTGTATTCTTTGCACACAAGCATTAACAGAAAATGCCTGTCCAACAGCACAGTCTGGTGACTATCCTGCTAATTAGTGAACCAACTATTGCCTAAATGACAGGTGGTTCATAAAGGCCACTTACAGATGGCCTGGGGAGTATTAGCAGAAGGACAACAGGCCACTTTTCACTGCCTCTCTCAGCATTTGCAGTGCACATTTTATTGTCTGACTGTTTCCCCAGGACCCTTTACAACTTCATGCTTGGGATCTGTGCTTTGGTTTCTGCATAGCTTCAATTGTACAAGAAAATAGCTGTGTAACACTCCAGCAATCAGAACAAGGGATTTCAGATGAAGTGCTGTGTGCTCTGAATATCCACAGAAGAAACATCTTAGAATGATGAGGTCAACAACATACCCAGCGTCTCCTAGAGAAAACACATACCAGTTTTTACTGCTTCTTGAGAGGTTTGTGAGCCAAATTATAGTTCCTATATTATTGTCAAACACAGTACTCGGGTTCCCAGTTTATTAGTTAGAGGCAGGCATTTTATTTATCTGTTGCAGTTACTGTTTTTTCTATTTTTCCTTCAGCTTTCTCTTCAACTTGGTGTTTTCTCTTGAAATTGCTCATATTTTGAACAAGAAAGCAGATTTATTTTCTGTGATATATGTTCAGTTGGTGATATCAGAAAATAAGTAGAAGAATGTGGTATGGTTACATGTGGGAGCCAATTTTCTAGGATTAATGGCTCAATTAAATGGAAGTATAACTTCAATATTCTTTTTTAAAACGTGTATCAAATCACACCATCTTTCTTATTCCTGGAAAATGTTTTAGTTATTTTACAGACCAGTGAAGTTCTGGAAGTCACGTCTCTCTTTGTCTCAATCACAAGACTAAGCTTTCAAGCTTGTGTACATTCTTGCAGGACAATTTATAGCAGGGCAATGTCAGTCAATACCACAATTAAAGAAACAACAGGGCTTTCATGCTAGCTATGACTGTAAATTACTCTTTACCTCACTGTTCAGATTATTAACTCAATTAATCCTTTTGTCCAGAAATCACCACCTTTATAGATAGTTCTCCAACACAGAAGGTTAAAGTGGAGCCATTTGGCCAAGACACCTTTTGCCTTCCCAGTCTCAATATAAATACTGCAAGTGGTTCAAATTTGACTTCATACATTTAAAGCAGGAAATTATGTACTTCTACATTTGCAAAAAAAAAAAAAGGCTTACATTGAGGCTTTTTTGTTCTCACTGCACAGTGCAATAATCAAAGGCTAATGAGCAAAATTTCTCTGTGAGTAGGTGAGAAATCCTTTGAGTTTTTGCCCCCACTCTTTTCTAAGACTGAATATGACAGTCAGAGAACTTTTTTTAAATAAAAAGCATTATAGTGTTGCAGTGTATTCCAGCAGGAATATAGCACCAGCCAGAATGAAGGAACCACTTACTAATCTTATGTGATTCTACCCAATTCTCCCACACACTTGAGTCATGGTCAAGCTGTTGAGCCTCCATATATTGTGATTAATGTAAGCAGCAAGTAAAATTGTTCTTCTCTCACAGGATATTTTGACTCCAACTTTCTATTTTCCACTTAGTCCAGACCCAAAAGCAATGAGAAATGGTGTGATCAGAATCATCTAAGTAGTTCTGATACTTCTGTATAAAAAAGTGCTCTAATATGATTTGGCAGGGACTGCTGCCTCCTAATCATCAGGCTCACATCTTCACAACACAGACAGCAACAATAGGCACTGTCATTTCCCCTAGAATTGGAGCACAAAAGCCTTCAATATGTTTGATTTTTCTGTCTCAGAACGCTTGATTTTCCAGGTTGTCCCTAAACACAAAACGCAGAAGTTTTATTGTTCATTTTATAATGAAACATTTCAGCATTGTAGCTTATTGTTTGAATGGTAATTAGGTATTTTTGATCTTCTTTTGAATGCTATTTTATTTTTTTTTTTTTTAAATTTAAACACTTGTTGTTGAGCAAACTGAGGTATATTCCTGGCTGCCACACCACAAACAATTCAATTTGGCAGATGCTGCACCTGTCACTGTTTTGTGTCTCCTCACGAGAGCAGAGAATTGCACTGGTGCAAATGTCCCTGTTGATCTGCCTCCACCACCTATGTCTGCTTTGCAGTTTATGCTGGCATCCATCACTTCTCACTGTGTTTCACCACAGATGATGTAGAAACACCAGGCATTGTGAATTCTGGCCACAGTCTGAGCAATGCAGACTTCAGGCATTTATTTCTCAAACATCCCACTCCAACATCTGGGAAAAAATAGTCACTACAACGCAAGTTCTTGAGTTATACTGCTCTGTGAGGAAATAAAGGACTTTTTTGTGCATCTGTATGCATGAAGATCACATATTCCACCAAGAGCAACAGAGCATGATAGAAGTTCATTGTGCTTTAGTGAAAAGGTCATTAGACATTTGAAACAGTAATTACCTGTATCTATTCACTATCCCCTATGACATCCCTAATAAGAGAGTTCTCTTTATCATGCCTTTTAGACAGTACATTTCACAGACACTATAACAAGGAATACAGGTTTCTAAAATTGCTTTTATATTTTGAAATAAATTATTACGTAATACTTTTGGGGATGCCATCTTTCTTTTGTGAACTTGGAATGAGAAAGTGAAATGCCTAGCAGCAAAAACATTGACAAATATTGTTAGTCCTCTGTAAAAGGTACTATTAATTAAGCCACAGCACTCTGGTGCATTCAAATACCTACTGCTAAATTCTGTATTTGAGAGATAGGAGGAGGCAGCAAGGGGCCACCCGAGTTATCCAAGGTAGAGATATTGCAGCATGCCCAGGCTATGATCAGTTGTTTCATAAAAACAAGATCAGACCATGACCAGCAGCATCTCCAGCCTAGCTGCACTTACTTTTTTTTTTTCTTGTCCCCAAGAAGACACTTAATATAAAATTTAATCATCCAAAATTGTCAGACCCAGGGCTCCCTTATAAAAGGTCCCCTCACTGAAAGGATACAGAATGTTGTTTGTTTTTTTTTAAATTAAACTCTTTGTACTTCACATTTCAAATGCTTTTTGATTTTTCTTTTTTTCATACCTTTAATATAAGCTAAAAATAATTTTAATGGTGATTGCCATGGCAATAAGTAAGCTAAGCTCTCAATATTTGAACTCCCAACTAATGCTGGAGTGTTCAGTGTCGTGCTTTGACTGTGATTTATCACACCCAGTTTTACAGAAGAAACCCCACACAACACTGAGCCTCATCATGGCTCCACAGGGAGGAATTTGGATCCAGTTGGGAAAGGAACAAGGACACATGAAGTGTAAGTAATTCCTTGAAAGTAGGAGCTCTGTGCTTTACTGTGTGGGAATGCAGCTGCAATAGCTGCTGCTTTCAGCCAGGAGACTGAGGACTGGCTATGGAGGAGCTGTTCTGCATTTTCCATGGGCACCTCTTCCCAATCCTCCCGTTTTGCCACTTTCTCCTGGATAAAGCCTGTTTTACCTGAGTTTTTTCAGAGGCAATAAACCCAGTCCTAAGTGAAGAGGTCCAAGTCTCTGGAAATGCACTGAAAGTGCCTCCATGGCTTTGGTGAGTTATTGAGAAAAAGAAGTTGCATTGATATCAAAATAAAACTGTAATTGATAAGGCATTAGGAGAAATTTTATATTTCTGCCATGTTTTTATTAAAGAAACATGATATTTCTCTTCAAATCCCTCAGATTTGGTATATGCTTGATTATAGGGGACATAAAAGATGGGTGATCAAGAAAACTTTCAATGTTTTTTCCTGCTTGACTTGCTATATAAAGGGCAAGGAGCCTGATTTTATAGACCCTAAAATATAAAAAGGACTCAAAATACAATATACAGCTTTTTGTTGTTGTTTGCTTCAATAAATCTACATTTTATCTTTTCTGCAGGGCACAAGTTTATCTTCCAAACAGCATCCATTTTGAAGAAGCACTCATCAGCACTGCAGGATAATTTTTTGGAGAAGTGCTACAGGATTTCTGACTCCTATGGAGCAGGAGTATCAGAATAATATAAAGATTAGATCTCAAAACATGAGTAGAGGAGAGTATATCTGCCCTCACCTTCTGTGACAGACAGTGCTTTGGTGTGCAGATGCACTGATAGAAAATGCACAGCCTCACCCCAGACTGAAGAGCAGCAGCAGCATCCTGCAGGTGTGTATTCATGAGGCCAGGTGCAGGCAGACAAGTCTGATTCTGACACCACACGTAGCCAGTCGCCTGTAACTTGCAATTTTTCACTGGTTCTGCATCTCTGCATAACTTTCCTCGAATCAAAACCCTAGTTCATCATACTGCACGTTACCACCAGGACCCATTACCACAGCCTGAGCCTTTATTAAGGTATCAATATTCTTCCCAGCACTCTTTGCTCCACAATCCCCAATTAAATTACTGCTTTAATTGTCTGCTGTCGCTGACAGATAGGTGAGTTCATGTGCTACTCCACAGCAGCAACTGAAGGCACTTGCCTAACTGCAGAATTACAGTACAGACTTAAGTGTTCATTCTTGATGCATAAGAAATGGTCATAAATCATTGCTTCAGCACAATCTGCTCCAAATGGTGTGCTGGGGAATATTTTTCCCCCCTTTTTCCAGGCTGTGATTCACACTAGCACTTGCCACTGGCCTGACTTAAAAGTTACTTTCTGCTTTCCAATTTTAAAGGTCCTTTCTGCTTTCTAATCTCTATCAATATTCTGAGAGTGCTAATGCTCACCATGAGTATTTCTCTTAAAATTGAGAGATATTTTTTAAGTAGTTGTCCATACTTTGTGTGCCTGGGGATCCTTCTTATATTTTAATGGCCATCCAAAAATGAAGAAAGGGATTGACACATTGGAGTTAAGTTAGAAAGCCAAATTCTCTAAGTTTTCTAGTAAATAATACATTGTTGTTTTACCTGGACTAAGTCTCACTGTGTTCCATGCAGAGCAAGAGCCACCAAAAATGAACAGGAGCAGAGGCATCCACCCACACATGGCTAAAAGTGACAGTGCCTCCAGCCACACAATATTCTTTTTATTCTGTTTTGATTGTTTTATACGAGATCAGAGATTTAAACTGTGCTGAAGTGCTTTATAGCTCCAGCTAAGTTAAGAACTGACATTTTAATGGCACGTTTGAGGAATTTATATAGACAAGTCACCTGACCCTAATGTGATAGCTTCAGCGTAGCCCGGAGTAATTCAGCCCAGACCCCGCGGGGTCAGACAAAATCGTAACTCTCTTTAGTCTCTGAGCTATTAAAATTCAGCTAGACTGCGAAGTTGACAGCTGTTTACTGTAAGGTTACCTCCTGCCTGCCAAATAATGGGGCTGCTCTTGGCACCTTTCCACCCTCTGAGTGGAGAAAAGGCTTCCTTGTCATCAGAACGGAGCTGGAAACGTCGCGTTCCTCCAGCCGGGAATGTGGGTACCATGGAACAGGCTTAAGGAAGGCTGAACTGGTCCATTCCCTCACCTCACTTCTTCTCAAAGTAAATGTTATCACAACATTTGAGGGGAATATAAAGTCCAAGCTAGAATTCTGCCTCGTAATGCTGGCAGACCCACAGAGATTAAGAGTAATGGCACCTGCTCTTAATGAGCCTCCCAGCTTTCTCAAGATACCCACGTTGCTGTGGGAGAGAAAACCAGGCTTGCTCCCTTAGCTATAAGCAAAAAAGAAATACTTTCTCCTTCATTACATAAAAAAAATGCCATAATTTTTTATCATCAGCTGCCAAGAAGATGCGTATTAATGATAAAAAAAAGACAAATGTCTTGTTGAGGTCAAGAAACAGCACAGAAAAGTCAGCAAAATCCTCTCATCAGAGCCCTAATCCCCATTCCTCATATTTTTGTGATTCTGTGTTTTACTGTTTCTAAAACCGCTCTCACGTCTGTAGAAAGCATTTTGCATTATAACAGTATTAGCTAAAAATAGGGTAGGGAATACAACAACTCCCCTTCCTTTTTAGCTTCCCAGCTCTCCTGTGTGCTCTCTGCACAAGCCCATGAGTTTGCACTCCCTGCCACAAAGCTTGGGTGTCTCACCAAAGAGGGCAGACCCTCCTCATTTTCCTCTCTACTCAAAACCACATGCTCAAAGGTACAATTCAGAGCCACTCACAACACGTGCAAACAAACAATATCTTCCACTTTTCAGCCACTCTACCTGTGGAAGGTTACATAAAAGGCAATAAAACTACAAATTCTTCCTCTTGCTGCGTTTTAAAAAGAAAATAGAGAGAAAACTAGTTATTTTCACTCAAAAAATGCAGTGTAACTACCTACCTGCAACAGCACTGCTGGGCTTCTGATCCTCACAGGGGAGCTGCCAGTCCACCACCCCAGATGGCTCAGGTGCAAAACCTGAAGGGTGGAGCCCCCTAAAAATCTCTCCTTTTAACATTTGCCGTAAATTGGCTCGAAATAGCTCATCTTGCACCTGCCTTGTTTGGGTCTTAGGCTCTGTGTAAGCGACCCCAAGTCCCAAACTCAGTGTGGGAGTTGACTGTGGTGAGCAGCAACTGCTGTGTGGGTGTTGCAGGAGCTGGCTGGGAGGCAGCTCACTGATACTTGGAGGTTTTAAGTCACTTGATAACTTCTGAAAATTTTATCCAAGTGCTTTGAACACCACCAAACGTGAGCAAAACCAGGATGCAATGGAGATACTCCTTGTGAACACAAAAGGTGTTTTCACCCTCAGATGAGCTGCAGGACAGATGTTTGTCAGTCGTGTGGGGACACTGAGCCCAGGTCTAACACCCCAGGCTGAGGGTAGCAGCTATCTGATCCCATCCCATCCCATCCCATCCCATCCCATCCCATCCCATCCCATCCCATCCCATCCCATCCCATCCCATCCCATCCCATCCCTCTCCATATTACCCAGTGAATTTTGCTAGTCTGGGCTGGTAGTCTCACTCTCTTCATCATCCATCAATGGCTGGGTGTTGTGTTCCCCAGAAAAGCAATCCCCACGTTTCCTGGGTGCTAGGATCAACTGTAATTCCCATTTTTTTTACTTGTCTCCCTTGTTGTTATTTACCAAGCTCTCCTTGGTTTCTGTGTTGTTAGTTCCTCTGCTTTCCACGACGAAGATGGATGTTGAGTTCTTAGCAAACAGGACTGTTCAACAGATGGCTGCTCACTTCATGCTCTATTGGACTGATTGTTTGGTCTTTATATAATTAGATTTTTTCTGGTGCTTTGTATTATTTTAATGAATCCTCATTAATGGATGGGGCTAGACAAAAAAGGCTCTCCTCAAGTGTAATGATTTTTAATAGTTAAGAGCAGGACTTTTCATATAACAGCATTCTGGCCTGAAAACCTTCTTCAGATTCTACTTGTGCGTGTGCAGGAAATGGTTTTGGATGCCATTATTTTTTAAAACTCCAGTAATTTGCTTCAAACCAAGATTATTTTCTTCCTCTAATGAGTATTATAAAACCTGTCAGGTCTGAGGCTTCTATCTTTAGTCATTTGTTGGAATTATGCAAGTCCAGAATTTAAAATAGAACATATGGAGCCTCCTGACTCGGTTCAAAAATGGCAGAACTAATTCCATAGAAAGATTTCTCAGAAAAAAGCTGACTTTGAAGCCAAGTGGATCATGGAAAATTTTAGCAAAAAGTATATTTTGAGAAGGTATGAGTTGCTTAAAATGCTGTGTTGCATCTTAATCTTAACTTTAGCATTTGCTATCAGGAATGCTGTAATAACATTATAATTATCTATAATATCTGAGAAATTTTTGTTCATCCTACTTAAAGGTAATGCAGTGTGAGTCACTAAAAATTATAAAACTGAATTGCCATTTTAATTTCAGGATATCATTGCCTCTACTTTGCACGACCCAGATACACACCTAGCTGGGAAGAAAGTTTTATATATATATATATATATATATATATATATATATATATATATATATATATATATATATATATATATATATATATGTATATATATTTATACACAAGTGCAGATTTCCACAGAGCAAGAAACAGACTCGATAAAATTGAACATCCCCGATCTTTTGGGCAGTATAGTGCTGGACACTGAGAAAAAGTTACTCCACGAGGCTTCTCCTCCCATCTGTTGTTTCTCTCTGTGCTTCTTGGCAGTTTTTCCCAGTGCCAAGGCGGCGGTGAAGGTCTGAATCCAGCGATCTGAGTGGGTGATATCTATCAATCTTGTGCCACACGTATGCAGCATTGCTAGGCAACAGGTAGCAGCACGACACCCACATCCTGCAATTTCCTTTTGGTGACTGAGACTTTTACTATATTAATTATACTGAACTTTATTTCATGCATTTCAGGCATTAACTTATATTTTTAAAAGCTCTTTGAGCTAAGATTACTTTCTGCTGCGTGTTGAATGAACAAATATTGGCAACTGATAAAATCATCATTCTAACAATTGCTAGACATGAATGTGGTACATGAAGGCTTCTAAAATTGCAGGTAAGTGTGGTATCAGATTATTTTGTGTAGAAAATAACTATGCTACATGGAAAAAATTTTTGTTAGGCCTTCCAAACATAAAAGACATAAAAACTGAGAGGATAACTAGGGAGGAAGTTCCTTTATTCTCTACTTGCTTTCCCTACTCTATTTTTTTGCTGGCTCCTCTTTTTCAGCAGTTAGGATGCTACAGAGGGACTATGCTGCAGATTTACTTTCATGCCCCATCACAGAGATTTTGAGTGACCACAGGCACATGGGGCTGTGTTTTACTACAGAGAGAAGGCAACTGAGCTGCACTCACTTTACTCCTCTAGAATTAGCCCAGCTTAGGAAAAATGGCCAGTGCTTCAGCATTATTGCACCCTTGCAGGCAATGTATTTTCCTATGGATCTGGGATTTCCCAAGGATGTGTTCCACAGTTATTTAAGCTGCAATAAACTGGGTCATTCTACGCATTTAATTTTGAAATAATTTGCCTGTCCTTTTTGAATACACAAAGGAAATCCCTGAAATGTGCTCAAATGGAGCTAGTCTATTTGTTGTAAAGTGCTTGTGTTAGCCACTGATGAATAATATTAAGTTCAGCTTTAGTTCACACCCTCTGAGAAACCAGGCAAATCAAATTAACTGTAGCATCATAGTCATTTTCAAAGTTTTGCCAGCAGACAAAACATTGTTCAGGGCAGCCCCTGAATTACAGCCCAAACTACATTTGCAGCAAAAGGCTCCTTGAAGGTGTGTTCAAACAATCAGTTAAGTTACCATTACTTGCAGAACAACCACTGGTTTCTATGTCTCAGCTAAACATGAGTAATTCAGTAGCCCAGTATCATTTATGAGAAATTGAACATAGCCTTAATCAACTTAATCTCACCTGTATCACTTTATACAGTGTTTGTGAGCTGACTGTGATCTGTGTGTGCACATACAGAGTTCCTTGACACATGAAAATTCCATTATCAGTGCAGATAGTTCCTTAAGAGCAGCCTAACTTTTGCTATATTAAGATGATTGGAAAGAGGGAAGAACTCTCCAAACCTTTATGCAATATTTTTCTTCAAGTATGTTTATATTATATATTTTGTAACGCAATTATTTTTACAAATTAAGCCTCTTTTAAGTGGGTCCACATTATCTGAATCAGCATCATTTATTGTGCAGGCATGGCCTGCACTTACATGTTTGTCTGAGGATTATTTGCTGTTGTTATTCACCAGGTTTTATGTTCAGGTTACATCTATGACTGGAATGCACTTTCCATTCAGAAATTTTATCTAAATACAAAGGGAATGACTTCAAGAATTTGTAATGAACAAAGAATTTTTTCTTTTCTTCTGCAAGCTGGACCTCTCCTGCCATTGGCTCAACATTGCAAAGGGAATTAATTGCAAGGCTGAACACAGACCTAAAGAGAGGAAGGCTGTTGTACTTACCTCTGAGGTTTAGCCAGGGGGGAAACGAGAGAGCAGTAGCTTTACAAGTCATTTTCCCTCTCCTTTTAGACTTAAAAATTCAGTGCTGGGATAGTTCCAGATGGGCAGCTTTGTTTGGATGCAGAGTTCTCCTGAACAAACTCCAGAAGGAAAGTCCAAGCTCTCGGAGCAGCAGTTCAGGACACAGCGTGGGGAGCAGGTGAGGAGCTGTGTGAGACACCTGCTGCACATCCAGCCATGATTTATGGGCTTGAAGAACGAGCTCTTCAGCTACCAAACACACCTTCTTAACACCGAATCCCGCTGGCCTGGGCAGAAAAAAGCCGGCTGACAAGCACACATAAAAACCTGCATGAGTTTTTGATTAGTTTGTTCCCTGTTGCTGCACGGTTCTGTGCCAGACACGAGCCCAGTGAGAGCAGAAAACCCTGCCATGCTTGCAAATACTTGGTTGTCAAATAGGAGCACGACTTTGCGACTCAGAATTTATCACTTAAAAATACTGTTGTTTAACCAACAGAGTGGTTTTGGTTGCACTGTTAGTATTTGGATTGTTGTAATTTCCGCTAAGAATTTAGCAGGCAACATCAAAAGCTTTAGCTTGGGGAATTCCTAAGCAGGGATATGTTTAACACAATTACAGATGTATTTGTAGAAGATGCAGAACTTGCTGTAGGAACTGATAATTTAATTAGATTCAGGTTTTTGTGATTCATGTGCCTAACATTCTGAGTACTATATTAAAAAATAAATACAACTTAATTTTTCATAGGGCATTGCTTGGCTCTGCTATACAAGCAAAAAGCTGATTACATGGAAGGCACAGCTTTGATTGGCTATAAAAATTTGGACCTCATTGTACTGTGAAATAGCTTTCAAATACAACTAAAGAAAACAGGCTTCATATACATAAATACATAAAATCCCCAGGGAAATATTAACACCATATTTGGGAATTTTATGTTGAAACTCACAAATTATATGAAGCCTTGAATACCAGCAGCTGAAACAGAAAAAAAAAATGTTCTTCATAAACTATTTATAATACACATTTCTTAAAATGTTAACTCTCAGTTTTGCACCAGGATTTAATGCAACTGCCATGAGACTTTTAAGTAAAGTCTCCCTCGTATCTCTAGGCTACATACTGTGATCAGCAGAAGTTCTGGCTTTATCATTTTCATAGACCTGATGCAGCAGTAGTTCAGTGACAGTCAGTGAAATTACACCAGTGAAACTGAGAGAATCAGGCCCATGTTTATTAAGTAGAAATATTTCTTTATGGGTTCAGGAGACGCTTAATACATGTCTGGATGTGTATGATAGGCAGGGAAAACCAGTCTTCTCCTGGCCTGACTGCATAATTTAAAATGCACATACCCCTGGTATCTCTAAAACCTCATGTAAAACAAGTTTGCTGTATTTGTGGATACCATGAAGGTCAAAGGGATTTTAGAGACTCTTTTACCTTATTTAAGCAGTGCATCAGTAACCAAATTCTACTCATTGATAAAACCCTGTAGCTTCCTGCAACTAAGAAAAACCTCTATAATTCACAATAAATACAGTGTGTCATAAGCCTGGGTAGACAGAAATTTAAGATTTGAAGATCTAAGAAAAAAAGAATTCTTTGGCAGAGGGGGCAACATTTGTATAGATTTTCTATACAAAGCCAAAATCACTCCCCTTCCAATTGCCTCTAGAAAGCAGAAGGAACCTTAGATGTGATACCTACTGCAAACAGGTTGTAATATTTGTTATGGCCTTTTAGAACCTCTTCCATCCATCCTGGTGCCCCTGCAGAAGCCCAGAGCTGGATTTTGTGGCAGGGCAGAAAGGGAAGAGCAGCAGGTGAGCAGTAGAGCCACACACGGAGCGAATCGATTTGGCACCAGGAGGGAGCTGCCATGGGGACCCCAGAGCTGGGCTCCTCCTGCCATGGGATAATTCACTGTGCTGTAAACCTGCCATGCAGAGAGGCCACAGACACATCCCAAATGGACACATTCCACAGGATTTCTCCTTTGAAAAGCAGCTGTCTGAGTTGCAGCTGGAGTCAAGGTGGTTTCGTGCTTCAGAAGCGGACACGAAAGCTCAGTTTCAGAAGACAAGAATGGTATGATGAAGCTGCTCCTCACTGTCTGGGCAGCAGTATAAACTGAAAATAATTCTTCTAGCAAATGTCAGGATTTTTTATTTTCTTAGAAAATTGGGGCTTGTTATGTTTATGTGCGTGATTAACCATCCTTTGTTTTCAATTTTCAGATTGTCTAAGTTAGAGAACTGTAAGTTTATAAAATTTAAAGCACCAGAAGTACTTTGGCACTTAGAAGACATCAGCATCTAAAGTGGTTTGGCTTTTGTTTGCATATTTCATGCTTTTCTCCTCATCAGGGGGGACAGAGAAAAATACCAAATTGCAGAGGTGACATTTTGCTGGTGCACAGGGCAGCCAAGAACAAAAGAGGAAATGTAGGTATTGGGCATATGTGGATTTTTCCCAATCCTCTTTTGTTGGTTCAGCTTCACAGAGTGATGATTTTTTTTATTTGCTTGTGAAGAGCCAGAATTATCTTGACTCTATTTATTCATTAAATTTCCTCAGCACATATATGCATACATGGATAACATAACAAGAAGACAGCAAAAAGAAGAGTGCAGCTTGATTCCTCATTTCTTTTGTTGAACTGTTTCAAGTTCTCTTCTTGGAGGAAGATGTAATAGTTTCAGCTGGAACATAGAAAACTAATGATATACAATTCTAATGTGCAAAACAGAATCCCTATTACAAGGACCCTTAGACAATAAACATATAATGAGTCCAGAAGTAATTTCTCACTGAAAGCTGATGGTTCCAGAGTCCTTGACCTGAGTGTGGGATTTGTTTTGTCAAGATGGCCAAAGCTATCACAAGTGCATAAACTGAAAAAGGGCAAAATTATTACATCAAAAACATTGAGAAAACTGTTCATACTAATGAATGCAATCTACAGGAAGATCAGCCAAGGTTAGCACCAGATGTTTCTTGTCCCATATGTCACAGCTTGATTGTATTGTAATTAATTCAACTGAAAAGTCTCTGTGAGAACTGTTTTCAGCACAATTTCAAGCTTGGTTTCAAATACCAGAAGTCATTTCTGATTTCTTAAAACATCCTGGAAAGAAAATGTGAGACTCTGCAGTTAAAGCATGCCAAAAAGTACTTATAAAAGTTGCATTTAAAGAGCATTAAAGGAGTATTCTCAAAGTAGTTATGAGTACCACCAGACCTGTGAGGCTCCGAGCCCAAAGGTACAGCACAAAAGCTCAGGGCTTTATCCAATAAACATTTGCCCTAGACCATACTCCAAGTTCAGAGGTACAAGAGAATTTTGAACTGAGCCATAGTAGTATTTAACCAGTTCACCACCCAGAAGGTGAACAAACAAACAAAACAAAAAAAAAAAATCAGTATTTTCCAAAGTATTTCACAACTCATCCTCCTTTTTTTATGGCATATATACCAAAGACCTACTGTATTCTGGCTGGGAAGAAAGATGCTTGTAGTTATTTAAATTTTGGAGTCTGGTTAAAAATTACTTTAATGAAAGTCAGATACTCACAGGCATGAAGAAATAAATAAAACAGAATATACTTTATCATAATACACTACTTTATTTTGTTGCAATATTTACAGAATGAACACATTGAAATTGCACTTCCAAACCACATTAAACCTAATTCTGGACAATATAAACCTGAGACAAAATGAGATATGTTAAAAATTATGACTCTGGTTTTCCCAAAGTATTGACCACCCAAATCTATAATTAACTTCAGGTAGAGTTGTGTTCAGCATGCCTGAAAATTGGGCTCTAAATTAAAGATAAATGTTTTTACCTGGGTAACACCCCTGTAAGTACCACACACAAATTGTATAGTTTTTTCCCATAGGAAAATTGTCTTCTGCATTATTTTAAGATAAAAGCACAGACTGGTGTCAGCCCTCTTACAAGCTGCATACTAATAGAAGGAGGAGAAAAAAGGATTTATTTGGAATCTTCTAATTGACCTCAGTGGGACTGGGCCTGGACCCATTAAAACATCAATGAAAAGCAGTTTTAGAGCATGAAGAGCACCCAATCTGAACATTAATATCTAGGTAATATTAAAAGTAATTTGTTTCAAAATTGCAGGCAGGGGAGGAGCAAAATTCTGGTTGCATTCAGGACTAAATTCCTTCAACTTTCTGTTGATCTTTTTTATCATTAGTTTACAAAATGTTGCAGACAACAAAACTATTGGTTTTCCTCAGTCTTAGTGACACTCCTTGCTTTCAACTAGGTCCTGCATTATCCTGATTTTTGCACTAATGTGCCAACATATCGCAGTTCCATCCTTTCCCAGGAATGACGTGGGCAGTAGAAGGCATTAAAACAAATAGGCCTCCAAAATTAATGTGCTTTCCAGGAAGTAAGCATGGAGGTATCCAAAGCCAGGGGGAATGTTCAGAACAGGGGAATTCAATTCCAGGGTGCCACAAAAGGTTCTCCATCACTACAGCATGGCAGAAACCTGTTCTTAATGCTATGATAGATGCTATAAATATGCCACTTACTCAGAGTTATTGGATATGGGAACATGCAAATCTACCAATAATGCTTTTGCTTTATGAAGGGCACAGCTACCAGAGGTAACTGGCTCCCTAAGGGTTTAACAGAAGCTTTTCAGATGGTTCCAAGTCCAAACACAAGCTGCTGCTGGTGTATGATCTGTAACAAGTGCCTGCATGAAATCACCTAGGGAAAGTGAAGCCAGTCAGCAACAGGAAGCTGCATCATAAACACACTTGGTAGGAAACATTTGTGACCTTCCCTGTCCAGTACATCTTTTCTCCAATTCCCAAGTCACTGACTTTTCCTGTTGTCCTCTGTTATTTACTTCCAGAGCCTCCCCAAGTGATGGGTGGCCATACACACATTGGCCTTCAAACACACAGATGTTTGGTGGTCTCTTCCGAGGAGGAGGAGCCTTGTAGGTATCACAGAGCAATAAAAGACATCATTTCAGTAAATAACATAACAGCCCTGCTTTTGACTAGAAAAGATCTGCAAGAGCACGTGATGCCAGTGATTATTTTCTCTTCTGCTCTCAGATGGATGTGAAGGAGTCACCCAGGGCTGTGAGTGCTCCCATCCAAAGGCTGGAGATCGTTTCACTGTCTCTCCAAAGCCCTCCCCTGACTACCTTTGACTACCTGGAATTTTTAGAAATTGAGTTATTTAGGACTTATTCTGGAGTGGAAAAGCAAAACATTTTGATTTGAGAATTTCGTTTCAATGTCTCTTGAGTGGTGTGGTCTCAATACTTTCTGTCCTTTTATTTAATTTGTGCTTCTTACCTGGGCTGTGTCTTACATGGACAAGTGCAGCCTGTTTCTCAGACAACTCAAAATTTAACCAAACACAACTACTTTCTTTTCTTGCTTGTTTTTCAGGAAAAAAAGAAATAGATTTGTTGCAGGGCTACAAATTTTTAGAGAAGCAAAATCTCTGCTAAAATTACCTGGAGAACATTTTTCAAGTAGGCCTACTTTTTTTTTTTTTTTTAAGGTCTGTTCCTAGTGAGGAATCTTTGATGGAGTCAGCAAGACTTTTCTTCTGCCTAGAAGACCTACTGATATATTGCCGAATACAGAGCAGAGAAAAAAAAAAACCCACTCTTGTGTGTCACTGGATTCTTAATCTATTTTATGAGCCTTAAACACTCCAACTCTTTGCACAGTAGAAATTTCAAAAGATCCAGAAACTCCATTTTTCCCTCCTTCTGTGGCTTTTCTAAACCTGAAGTTTTACGTTTCATGAGTATTTTTAAACAGCACAAACCTTTTTAGGCTTTTTCTTACCTTCCTTATCAAGGAAGAAAGAAGAAATCCTGTGAATCAGATCCCACGTGCATAATCACACAATTCTATGAACTAAGTGCATCCATAAAAAGCATTCAGCTCTAACATTGCTGTATAGGGAAAGATTAGACTTAAAAATTATGCTGTTTGGACTAGCAACTTTGAATACATGTTATGAGCAATGCATCGGCACTAGTACTTCTTATTTTCTTTTTTTAACTTAAATCAGGGGACATGAGAAACCTGACAGTTTCTACAATAAACCTGCTGATTACTTCGCGTTTTGTAATTCTCGTTCCTCTTATTGTTTCACATTTCCATTATGCTAATAAGCACACAGTTAAAATGTTTTTTAAAAATTGATCAGATCTCTATTGCCAGCCAGCAGGTTTACAGTAGTAACCTCAACCAAGTTTATAATGATTTTACATTTGTTACCCTTTACAGAGGCAGAGCCCATTATAAACATTATGAGTTGGGTGGGCTGAATTTGCCACTTACCTTGGGAGGACTCATTTACAGTGGATTTTCCACCTTTATTTTTAGGCAGAAAGTCACATCCCAGAGTGGGGGCTCAGCACAGAGGTGAGGGGTGTGGACAGGATGGGGAAATGGGGGAGCAAAGGGCTCCTGGCCATCCCAGAGGAAACCCACACTCCTCCCTGTTGCCTTCATGCTTAAGGGAGTGAGGACTAATGAGGGAGCAGCTTCTCATTTCTTTCACCTCACCCCAATCTACAGTCCAACAGTTTCCAGAGACAACAATTGATTTCTTCCATCCATCTATCTTCCACCTGCCCAAAATCCCCTGTTTCTTTCCATTGCACAAAAGGAATCTTTTTACATCTGAGCCATCTCCACTCTGGAATCTCATCTGGCAACAGCAATCAGCTTAGGCCCTTGTCTCAACCACTCTCCAGTGTCTCCACCCAGAGGTTTTCTCCCTCTCCCATCAGTCATTTAATTGTCAAAGCACAGCTTTGAAGATTTAAGTAAAGTACCTTCTTTTTTTTTCCAATTTCCTTGCGATTTCATTGTGACCACAACGTTTATCTCTTTTTTCCTTTTTTTTTTATTTTATTTTTTCTTTTTGAGGAAAAAGGCTTAATTATTATTTATCTGCATCTCCCTGGATCCTATCTCCAAATGATTTCTTCACAAACAACCCTCTAAATAGAAACCACACAAGGGAGAGACACTGGGAATAGTCCAGCTGCAGGGAAAGGTTCGATCAGAGATCACACTGTTAGGCACCAGAGATCCCAGCTACACAGGCTCAGGAAATTCAGTTTCATTAACTCTACTCATCATCCAACTACACATTTCACACTCTATCATCTCCTATTTATCTATTGCTTCCTCAGATCTTGGAGTGCTTCTGCCCTCCTTACTGTGTCCCGAGGCATTTCCATTATACTTCTTTCCCCCTTTTGTTATTTTAGCCCTGCTGTCTTTTTCCCCACAGTGTTTTGCTCTGCATTTAGAGCCAGAAGATCAGCAAGCAGGGACAGGATGCAATGATTCATCCCTCTAGCTCTCACCTCAACTGTATAGCTACAGCAGGGAAATTAGATGCCATATCTAAGCTGTGCCCAGGGAAGCAAATATGCAGTGGAAGAAATAGGGCTAAAGCTACTGGGGGAAAAAGAAAAAGAAAGCCTGGCTTGGAAGCAAATTTATTCACTTATCTCCAAAACAACATTTTTAGCAATATGGCACATTTGTTGTGTTTCAAGGTTTTGTGCCTTAGTTACTTGATTAATTGTGCTGATTTCTCTTTGTGTTTCTTATTCATTTGTCTCCTTCTGGTTGTGGGATTCTTTAGTCCTCAGTGCCTAAGAGGAGTGCTTGGCACTGGCATGGGACTGCTGTCTGGGATGCTTATGCCATCTCCCACTCTATTCTGAAATGCTTGTTGAGCCCTTGCAGTGAACATAACTCCAGTGTGTTTCCTCCATCAGCTCTGTTTTGTGGCCTGCAGTTACAAGGTTTATCTGTCTGGGTTAGAAGCAGCAGGGGCTTCATAATATACTGCATTTTTTTAATGCATTAGCAGAATTTCTTTAGAAATTAAGGTTATCAAGTCGTTCTGATTTAAGTGTGTTCAGCAATTTAGTCTCCTAGAAAATTAACAAGGACTTTACTTAAAACACTTTCCTAAAACATCTTTTAGGAATTTATTTTTACCACATACATTAGTGGAGCTCAGGTCCTGATGAGCATGGATCTACCTTCTCCAGTGCTCCAGGGTGGGAAGGAACCTCTGCTGACATTCAGTGGTTTGAAACACAAGTGGTACAAGAAGGGCTGTCAGGATATAGATATTACCTTCTGGAATATAAAATAAGACACCTTCCAGCAAGTTGGGCTTTTTTTCCTCTTTTGCAAATATTGGGTGGAAAGGATTCCCAAGGGGGTGAGGGACAACAGAGCTGGAATGCCTGGAGCAGGCATTTAGGACTGACTGCCCCAGGGACAGCCATGCATCCTTAGTGTGCTCATCCTCGTGTCCTTCCAGGGCGCCCAAGGGCTTGGACTGAGCCAGGGTTCACTTCCCAAATGCTTCCCCAGTGGGGACATCCCTCGAGACCCCCCGAGGTGACTACAGCCGTGCTGAGCTGGCTTGGGATCGTTTCTAAACGGGATTTAGGGAAGGCAGGAGCTGCAGGAGCCCTGGAAGGGAGGAGCTGCTCTGCCATGGGTCTGCTGCCTGTCCCTGAGGGTTCATTTCTCTGTGCCTGATTCCTGTATCCCCATTTCACCTCAAAGGAAATTTCACCTCCAAGCTTCTTTCCTCTGCTTTGTCTACTTTAAAATGTCTGGTGCAATGAATATGGAGAACTATAGCAGGAACTTGATCTCAGATGGCACTATTTAATTTTATTGTAATAACGGTAATAAATGTACTGAGCACAAACAATGTGCTCCATATAGAAATGGATTTAATACATTTAATTGGATTGTGAAATGGTTCTCCTGAATGGACACACATCCCTTCTCAGGTCACAAGAGGCATCTCAGATGGTACTTTGAAAGATGATAGAATACCTGTCATCTTGATACCTGGATAAAGTAGAGAATGAGCATTAGATTTCTACTGCAGGCCTGTGAAAACAATTTTTTTTCAGATACTTGGATTTTATTTCATTATGTTTCCTTTTCTTCATTTAATTTAATAATATGTTTCAAATCTATTTATCCAAATGCATCTGTTTTATACTTGGGGAAATATAATCTGAAAAGAAAATGTAACTTTTTTCCAGTAAAGTTAAAAGAATGAAAGGCAACTAATTTTAACATATTGCCACTTAATGTCATCTTGTTTGCCGATAAAATACATGGTAAAGCATTTTCAGAAATCAATTCTTGAAAGAAAACAGAGCTTTCCTGGCTAATGAATGGAGATGCATTTATTTATTTATAGGGTGTTCATCATTCTAATTCCTTTGTGTTTCACAAATATTAGTAAGTTGATCCATGCTGCACTGGAAAGAAGGAAAGTCTTATTAGCTCCATGAGGCACAGAAATCACATGGTCTGCCCACACTTACCAGAAAGGCATATGTAAACTATAATTAGAATTTAAAAAAAAGAAGTTGCTCTTATTACAGTACTTAATCAGGAAAAAGCTCCCTCTGTCATTCAATACTTCTAACCTGAAACATTAAACCTCCTCAAGCAACAAGGGACATCTAACTGGATAAAAATGTTGGGTTGTTGGTGGGTTTTTTTTAATAAATACATTCTTTGACTTCTTTCCTTTAATTTCCTGAACCTTTACTTGATACATGAGTTACATTTCCAAGCTTTTTCCTGCTGTCATGAGGACTAGAGAAATTATTTTATAGTATCACTGAGATAAAATATCATTGAGATTGTTGTCTAATTACTTGCCTTGTGGAAGCTGAGCTGTGAGCAGCCTGCTGAAGGGGAGGAGGCCTGTTTGTGTTTCAGGGTGACCATACCTTGGTACTTGTACTGTTCTCAGAAGTTATAATATTGTCATGTCTTACATTCAAATCAAGTCTAAAAAATCAAGTTTAAATCAAGTTTTTTATTAGATACGGTCCCTTTATGGTGCCTAAGCCTTAAAAGGTCGTTAATTTTATCTGTGCAAAGTGGTGGTATTGCCAGAATATCCATACCTAAGCTTGCAAAATTATTTTGGAAATAGAAAAGTCCTGTGATAATAATATTCAAATATGACCACTGACAAACTTTAATGAACAATCTCTGGACACATGTAAAATTGAGTCCTTTGAAGTGTTTTGCATCAGTTTATCTTTGCCCTAACAAAGTCATTAGGGCTCTTAGCAACCATTTGAAGGGGTAAGCGAGGCCAAAAATGAGAAAATTCTGCATATCATTGCTGTTCTGAAAGAATCCGCAGAAAATTCAATGTATGTAAAATGTTTTGCTGAATTCCACATTTCTTCCCCACAGATACGAGTGCTCTCTCTCTCTGTAGCTCCTTGTTTGCATGTTTAATGTTGTGCCACTCTGAGTCTCCTCGCTCCTATGGAATTCAGATGCTGCATTTGTGCATTTGCAGGGCTGTGACCTCGAGCAGCATTTGCTCAATGCAGTAACTACCAGTTGAGAAACAAAACAAAAATCAACTCTAATTGTGCCCATTTAAATTCAAACATTGAAAAATAGCTTAAATATGGTATTTCTGAATGTAAATTTTATAAAAAGTCTGACGACTTTAGGATTCTTTAGTCCCTCTGTAACGAGGCTATTACATGGCATTGCTCAGATTGATGTGGAAAATAATGCAGCTGCTCTTGCAGCTGCAGCAAGAATTCACAGAAGCCAGGATGCAAAGCAAGCTCTGATCAAAGTCCCTGCCTTTAGCTTTCTGCAGTGGGTTTGTTTTTTCTCTTCCTTATTTATTAGCTTAATTCCAGCATCCTCTGAAATGGTGGGATGGCCTTGCTGGGAATGACTGGGGGTTAAAGCTTTAATGGTTTTACTTAGTCTCACAAATGAAAATCCTGGAATTTACTGTCTTCTGCAAACCAGACTCACTCTGACAGCAGAAAATGCTGGTTACTTTTGGTTTGTATTTTTGTTTTCCAAAATGAACGCTTCAGGGTTGGTCAACATTAAGGCAGTAACAGTCAAGAAAACAAGAGCATCAAAAAGGAGGAAAGTTCACAAGTGTGCAGGTGTACAAGAGCATCTTAGTGCTTCTGGTATTTAAAAAGACATTTATGCCTTTGGGTAGGAGCTGATGAACTCACAGGCTGACACCTCAAGGTGTTTGTCTTTGTGTGGCCAGCAGGCAGGTTTGGAGCAAGGTGCAAATCCAGCAACCCCCCTTCTGCTTCTTGATTCATGCAGAGAAACAGAGGGTGACAGGAATGAATTGCAGCAGCAGTACACTGGGGCTGGAGTAAACACAGATTTTGGCAATTCCAAAGGCATTGGACATCCTCCTCATCCCATTTCCTTACTCTCAGGTTTGTGCAGGATGACTGACACTTTGGTTCTTGTTGGCTCTTTCATGGGCAGGTTGATATTAGCTAAAAACAATTTTAAATCATTTTGAAACTGAGATTTACACATAACTTAACCCAACAGGAATAAATCAAGTCACCCAGTCTTTCATAGCCACCTTGTAAGGCCTTCAGAAAAATAGTTGCCAGGAAGACTTAAAATAGCAGATGACCAAAGAAGCAAAGAACCATCATTCACCTCCCAAATCTGAGTGTACTAATGCCTGATAATTCAGTAGATTTTGTTACTGGCCAAAAGAGACCTGTACTCAGGACAAAACAACAACTGTGAACCCCTGCTCCCATTTAATTCTAAATTTCAGAGCTAAGAGAACACCTTGGAAGATCTCTACTCATGGCAAAGTTCATAAGACCGTGTTTGCAGTCCAGGGGTAGCCACACCAAACACTTCAAGATTCTCTTGGCAAAATCAGCTGGATAAAAGGAAATGATCCAGCTCTTGTTCAGCTGATGGAAGCTGTTTGGTCACCTCAGTACAAGTTAGTATTCAGGCTACAGTACCTTGCATCCATTGGAGCTCTGCAGAATTTTCTCAGGAAGGTCATAAAATAAAACATTACAGTAGTGTAACTTAAAGGTTACAAAAACATGGGCTACACAATCAGCATTAGTCTGTGACAGCACTGGCTCCAGTCCCGGCGCAATTTTTAGGAAATAAAAGCAAGAACCAACCAACCACACATTTAATAAAAGTCACAAATACATGTTAGGATCAACTTTTGGATCTCATTTTCTTATGGTTTGTTGTTTTGGGGTTTTTTTGTCAGTGTCTCATAACCATCACTGGATTCCCCTTGGCTGCCACTGCTCTTACAGATTCATGTCATTGCATAAAGCCATGGTAAAGACCAGCTCATACACCCTGAATGAGAAAACTGTACTCAAAAAACTTGTGTCGTGTACCTTTCTTCTTACCAAGGAAAGAAAAACTTCCCTAATGTTCTTGCAGCATTTCAAGGTTAAAATCCATATTGACAAAAATAATGCAGCAGAGGTAATAAACATTCACAGGGATTACACTGGAAAATGAAGACACCAAGCTAAAAGAAGAAATTAAAAGCAAAAACCATACTAAAAAACTAAAGCTGTCAAAGAACTGCCTTGAATATTAATCTGAGCTATTTTAGCCAGGCCTTTTTCAGCACCTTTTCTTTCCTGCTAACTTTTATGTTACAGCTCTATTGCCTGTACAGAGTTGCTGAATTGAAGCTCTGCCTGTCAGGAGCTCTTTTCTGTGCTTTAGCTCCCAGTTGTTACTGGATTTGCCTCAGCTGCCATATTAAACCCTTGCATGTCAAATTACAAGGCAATTAGGTGAAATGCAGAGTCGTAATACACAGGTTAAAAAAAAACCTCCAGCAACCCTAACTCTACATTTTCTAGGTTTGTAATGATGACTTTGGAAAGTATTAAAATATCTCTTTAATTAATGTAATCCCCAAATTACTGACATGTGCTTCACTTGGTGTCATGTAAGTCTTTTATCTTTCCACCTTTCTTTTTTTTCTGCCTATGAATGTTGAAAGTTCATTATTTCACACTGTGAGAAATGGAATAAGCACAACTTGAGTATCTGCTAAAGCAGCTAGTGAAGGAAAGAAGTACATCAGTGAACTTTCCATACATTCTGACTCCTGAATTTTCCTCATTCTGTCCAACCCTACAGCAGGAACACTGACTCTAAGCTGAGAGCCCTGGGAGCTGTGCCATTAATAGCAGGCAGATGTGGTGGAATGAAGAAGAGTCTAGAGGATGGGTCAGTGGTAGCTGCCACCACTGTGCTCTGAGCCAGGAGCCAAAGAGGGACGGATGCACAGCCATGGCTAACTCATTTAATATCTCTGCTTACCATCTCTGCACCCCAGTGGGACTCATCAGATTTAATTACATATCTAATGCGAAATTCAGCCTCACCCTGTGAGTTATTGCACTTCCTCAGTTCCTCTTACATTGTGGAAGCACAGCACTTCACAGGACTGGTCCTGCCATGAAAATTAATTAGTTTATGCCTGAACAGGGCTTTCAACATACAGATCATTCTGTATGACAAAGTAGTATTAGATAACAAACCAAGTTATTCAATTGAATTACAGAGCCATAAGAAAATTATTGTCTCTCATTTTTAATCAAGCAGGCTCCAAGCCAGATTAGTCCCTGATGATGATGCTTTGGCTATTTCAACAGATTTTATTGCCACCAGAAAAGTTTCTCCCTCACTTGCACCCTACAGTTTTCATTGCTGTTTATGTAACACACTCAATAAACACAGCTCTAGGTTTCAGGTGAGCCTCTACCTCCAGGGAGCAGTAATTGTTAAGAAAACTTGTTGAAGGTGACTAATAAGCCTTCTTTGTTTGGAAATAAACACCTCCACCTTGTTTTGTTTGGGGTTTTAATAAACATCCTGTTTAAGCATCGTTCACTGCAGAGATACAGGAGATGAGAAACAGCTCTGAAGATTCAGGAGCATTAAACAGCAGTAGCTCTGCATTTCTTTCCATGGCATCAGAGAATTCCCAGGTTATAGATGTACATGGGATTTCATATGCATGAATGCTTCAGTGCCCTCCCACCAGTTCTAAGAGATTTTATTAGCCTCCATAACCCAAGCAGAAGAATTTCACTACTGCTTTTAAGGGTCATCTGAGTAGAAGCTTCAAAACAAATTGTGCTGCTGAGGTCACAGAAATTCAGCAGCTAACTTGGCAAAAGAGAACTCAGTTTTGTTTTCTGAGGGATAAAGGTGTGGTTTTTTGCATGGTCCTCTTGGCAAAGATCAGTTTCTGATGATAGAAGCTCATTTGTAGCCATAAAGTTCATCAGTTGCCATCTTTTTCGGACTTGCTAAAATTCTTGGGATAGATCAATGTTAATTTATACCATGGGAGAATCTGGACTAGCTCTTTGAGGTTTCTAATTTCTCAGTTAGGCTGTGTTTTGCATGGATCCCTGCTGCATGGGCATCCTTATTAAGACAAGAGCAGTAGGGACCTGTCAACACCCACTCAGCTCCCTTTTTCCCTCATCCTGCTGGTTTTTTACACTTTTTCTTCCATTTATTGCTCTTACATTGAAAATCAGATAGAACAGTCATAAAGAACAACAGCACCAAAGAAATAAAGGCCACAACAATAAAAGGCAAGAAATAGAAATGCTAGTTAATGACATCTATCCAGGGAGATTCCTCCTTCAGGGAACTGGAGCAATATAAAGGGCATTCAGAAGGAAGATAGACCCTCTGCCCACTAAAATTCACTTTGCATCTTGATATGATCGCTTTATTTAGACCTTCCTTTAGTTTCTCAGTGCCCTACCTCCTGGCTTCCTTTTCTTCTTCCCACTCTCATTCCTTCCTTTTCTCCCTGTTACTTCTTTTGATTGACTCTGATTTGGGGAGTTGTTGTGGGTTTTGGTGTTACCAGAGAAAATAATGAGGCACACAAAGGAAGAGACTAGATTTCTTACTTTCCAATAAAGCTACTGACTGAAGCTCTAGCACTGATTTATCACAGAATCATGGAATGGCCTGGCTTGGAAGGGACCTTAGAGCTCATCTGGTTCTAACCCTCTTGCTCCATCCATCCATGAAGACATCCAGGGATGGAGCATCCACAACTTCTCTGTGAAATCCGTTCCAAGGTCTCACCACCCACACAGTACAGAACTTTTTTCCTAATATCTAATCTAAACCTACTCTCAGTTTGAAGTCGTTCCCTCTTGTCTTATCGTTACATGCCCTTGTAAATATTTTGATTTTATTTGTATTTTTATTGATTTGCTAAGTTTCTGTACACCACAGCATCATCCAAAGCGTAACCAGAAGTAAGAACCTCCACCAAAATTGCCTTTGTTCTGATGGGGTGGTCCCACTTAGGAGCTTGGGTGTCGCAGTTAACTTTTCACCATACAGAACCTCACAAGATTTAGTGCTGGTGGTTTGCATTTGGTGAGCAGAAACAGCTAAAATGGTAGCTCTAACCTCAGCCACCTCAATTGCTGAGGTGGGCAAAGCTGAGGGGACAGTCAGGGGACACCCATCCCGGGGTGGTGAGGAGCAGCTCGGGCTGGGGCTGATCAGGGAAAGCTGTGTCAGGCAGAGCTGGAGCAGGAGAAGTTTCTGGAGCCAGCCCACCTCCCTGGCTCTGTGTCCGAGCCAAAGGCAGGCCATGCAGGGTGTGAGGCACTCACCTGCCAGCTGATGTGTTTGGTGCACTGCACAAGGGGGTGGAAGCCACCACAGGTGTGAGAACATCTCCTTTAGGTTTGGGCTTTCCTAGGGCTGGCTCCCAGAGGGATGTGATTATTCTGTGAAGCAAAGAGAGCCCTCTCTGCACTGCGAGCTCTCACTGAATTCCTGCCTCATCCTGGAGGCAGGGCTGCCCAGAGCAGTTCTGAGATTCAGACTTCTTAATAGCATGTGGGCAGACCTAATCAAGCCCACAGCACAGTCTGCAGCAACCCTCCTAAACCAAACTCTGCCCCTCTGCACTCGTTCTTTACAAGTACTCAGCTCCCACTATTTCAAAGCAATCTTTCAGAAAATCAATAGTTCTTCATCTCCTTCAGAATAAGAGCAAGTAGGACACTTGGACGTTTGCTTTGTAATCTCTTCAAAAATTGCTTTCTTGTCTTCCCAACAGAATTAGGAAATATTGCACTACCAAAAAAAAAAAAAAAAAATTACAGAAAAAATCTCAAGCTTCTCCAGCACACCATCTCACTGGTAGGACCAACCTTTGTATTCCTTTTCATTTAGGGATTACCCCAAACTCAGCTCTGTTTATACCTTAGGCACACACACACACATCCTCTAACAGAGCAATTATTCATTCTCACAGCTCCACTTTTCAGGAGCCTATGTAAAATCCTTTCCCATTTTAAAATTTCCATTTTTCTCTCCCTCTTTTGCCTCCGTGGCCCTTTAGGCACGAAACTGAGCTGCTCTGCTCCCTCTGAATGCAGTGAGGAGGGTTGGCCAGGCTTCACATCCCGGCAGAGGCAGCGCTGCCCTTTTTTCCCCATTTGACAAAGCGGGGTTTGTGCTGATGGCATGACATCACTACACTGAGCTGGAATGCTCTCCCTGCTGCCTCTTTTGTCTCCCGGCATTTTTCTCCCACACTTTTACAGGATGTGTATCCCTAGGAGGGACTGTAAGGAAGACAGTTACACAGTGCCTGAAAAACATATGCAGAAAACATCTTCAGTTTTTCTCTCTTTTTTCTCCTGGTCGCACTAGATACCAACTACATATCCTGAGCCCTCACTGCACTCTGAATCTTCCTTTTCCTCCTTCCAGGTTGTGATCACTGATGTTATTTTTTGTGTTTTCTTTGCCTCCCTGTCCTGAGATTTGCTGCTGGGAAGACTGGTTCCTCTTGGGTTTGAATTATAATTGTAGTTGTTAGCCTACTGTCATTTTACACCTCTAATTTTATTCAAACAACTTGTTAGTAAGATCCTTGTGCATCTCTACAGCAATAAATAGTTAATTGAGGTGCCTAATTTTGTGTTAAATTGTTGGCAGTTAATATTACTGAGCATCACAGCAGAAGTTTTAAAATAACACTTTAAGGCATACGTGGAAGAGAAGAGGCCCCAAGGAAATTGAAAATATTAAGAGCTTTATTTAGCCATTTTGTGAGATTGGCTCACCCATTTCCGTGAGTGCTAGAAATCTTAAAGATGCTGCCTGTCCTGATTTCAACTTCCTTAAAGCTTAAAAAAATTGTCTTAATGCTGGTTATAGATTGGCAGCCATGTGCCCAAACATGCAGCCAACAAAGCAAAGAAATGCAAGTGATGGGTTTTGGTCAGAGGAGAGAGAAGAAGCAGAAGTTTCCTGGTTCTCCCTTTCTTCCCTCTCCCATGGCTGACATCCTGGGTCAGCATATATTTCCAGCCTGCTTCAGTGCCAAATGAAATGGATTAACTCAGTTCCCAGGTACTTCAGTGAATCTGTTTACCCTGAGCTGTTTTAATTAGCAGAGGAATGCACCAGGAGCTGCAGCAGTGGAAGAGAAGGGAAGTATTGACCAGCTGGAAGAAGCAGACTCTTAAATCACTTGGGGCAGCTCTGCAGGACCATGGCTGGCTGTATCCTTCCTTCAAGGAATGAGAAGCCAGATAAAACATAGTGGGGGGAAAAGGGGAAAGATTCAGGGAGAGGAAACAAATCTCATTGCTATTCAAGACAATCCAATGCTGGCAGGAGGAGGGATTTTATCTATTTTCCTTTTTTGCCTAAACAATGCCCAAGTATTTCAGAGGAGCACCCTGTATTCCTGGACACGTTACATGATCTTCATGCTGCCCTTTCCCTTCTGCACTGCAGCACTTGCAAGAAGCCAATGACAGCCACATTATTAAAACCCCCAGTGAAAACTTCTCTCCATTATTTCAATCGTATTTCCCACCTAACTTTCCATGTTATCTTTAAAGACACCATAGGTATTTTACCCAGGATTTGCTTCTTACATTCTGGTTGTCACATTTGCCCTCAACTTTAGTTAACTACCACAAGCTATTGTGAGCAACAGAAGGATTTGGAGTTGTCTTAACTTGAATATGAATCCTAAGTATAACCCTGACCCTAAGCTTACTGTCTTTTTGTGGGTGCCTAGTGAACTGATAGCTGTGAACAGTAATTATTAATACAGTTTAATATTTATTAAGTTTATAGCCTAATGAGTTTGGTGCTTTTTCTACTCAGCAGCACATAAACAATTGATACAGAAGTTTCAGCCTCAAATAGCAATTAGGGTAATATGGTTAAATCCCTGCAAACTACTTCAAAAAGACCACGATTAACCTTGCCAAATTTCAGCCCAGAGCCAAATTTATTGGGTTGGGTGTTTTTTTATAAAACGGTTAAATACAGTGAGTAAAAATAGTGTTTCGAGTGGAAGTGCTGACAAAACCTTTACTGCAGCAATGTGGACAATGCAGCTGTAATAATGGCAAGTGTGCCCTTATCACAGCAAGAAAAATGTAAGGAGTCCTGAATTTGCAGTGAATGAGCCATTACTTATGTCTATCACAAAGAAACAAGAGTCTTGAACAAAAAAAAGATACATTAAGGGTTGGAATTTTTTTTCCCCCAAAAGAAAACTAAAAATAAAAAAGATCAGATGTGACTCAGGCTTTCAAACAATAAAAATAGCAAGATAAAAGAACTAGGTTGCTTCATTGCCTAAAGAAATGGCTAGAATCTTAAAAAGTCTGAAACCTGATTGTGAGAGACTCACTTTATGGGCTGCTAAGGAGGTGCTGACCTTCATCATCAATAGATTGTCTGAGCCTTTGTGGTATTCAGCAGTAAAGGAAGTGCTTAAAAAGTCATCCCGCTGAAAGATGGACTGGAAAAATCTCCAGTTCAGATCTCAGCATAGCTGTTGTCAGAGCACATGCTCATTCAGAAGGTCTGTCTGTAAATCTAATTCAGATAAATCTTCCTTCATTTTTAAGTGATAAAACAGGACCATCCTCACCTTTAGAGATGGATCAGGATATCTGGAATTCAATATAAGTGAAATTATTATAGAGGAGGGCAGCTAACGACCTGTCTGCTGTGGGGCTTTGGATGTGTTTTGTTAGAGCACTATATTTCTCTGTTCTAGAGGACACTGGAGGAGTGGGATAACACGAGCACCAGTGGTGTCATTTCCCTGTACTTGCTCCACACTTCCAGACGCAGTTTTGCCCGTTCCAACATTTGGTCTGAAATGGACTGTGGCAGATGACTGCCCTGTGATTTCAAACAGCCTTCTGGGAGAAAGGAACTGTTAGAGATGAAAGACTTCATCTCCTGCACCTTTCTGGAGAAGTCCCACCCTTGCCTAAGCACTGCACCAATGTGGAAGCTGTCACAGGGGGAATTTTGGCAGGGGGAATTTGGCGTGCTGGGGTATCAGCACAGCTGAAGGGTGTAGCAGACAGATGGGGGGTGTGCACAAAATGCAGGAGTGCTGCAGATACAACCCTGCTGTGGATGGAAAGTGCTGTGATGCTATCCCCAAGAAGCCAGGCAGCATTGTGAACACTCACAGCAGAGAGCACAAAATACAGACGGGCCCCCAAGGACTGGAGCCTCTGGGACAGCAGAGGAGGTCCAGCCAGGCCACCCTGAACCAGGCAGCTGCTACTTGTGCTGCAGAAAAGGGAAAACAAACCAAAACAGTGGCAACAGCAGTGTCTGCCAGATCTGGTCATGGTGAGGGGAGGGAGAATTACTGCTCTCTCCAGATCTGGTGCCTGATTTGTCTCTGAGCTCTAGCAGGGCACTTTATGGGGTGCGTTCCAACTTGGATCATGGCTCTCCTTGGACTGCTGCCACATGGTTGGGGTAAGGAACGTGTTTCAAAGGAATGTGTTTCAGAGTAAGAAATGTACTCAGAGTCCCCTTTTGGCTTCCCAGCTGCAGTTCAGGCACCCCAGACCTCCCCAGACCCATACCAGGGTATGATCCAGCAGTCTGATTCCAGAGGGAATGCCTCCTTCCATTTACTTCTTCCTCCACAGACTCTGCCACGACAGGCAAATGTGACCCTCAAACAGCAGCTTGTGCTCTCCACTGACAGCTTTAACTGAGACTGGTAACACAGACCTTTTTCTGCAGCACAGCCCCACAGATTTCATGTCCCAAAGATCTAGTTACAGCAACGAAACAGTCCAGTTTCAAAGCAGCTTAATCCCCTCTGGGAGCTACTGAAAGAAATTCCTCTCTCCTGTCACTCCACTCCAATCAATGCTGAAAGGTTCTGCCTTGCTATATGTAGATTCAGGAGGAAAGCACTCCAGCCTTTCTTATTTAGAAAGGTTTTCCTTCACATCTGCAAGGCCAGAAGCTTTTTTGGTTGAAATCAAAGTTTAAATTCTGAAGAAAAAAAGGCTCATCAAAGAACTGGCAAAGAATTTAACTACTAGGTGCCAGCTGAAATGCCAATGTGATTTATCAGCAGGTTCTTCTCTAATCTGATGTGAGATAATAGGAGAAGGTGTTGAAAGGAGAATCAAACTAGATACAGAACAAAAAGCATAAGTAATAGGGTTCATACAATTATGCACATAAGTAAGTTTACATTATCTAGTAGGCAGGCCACTCTCTCCAAAAAGGTTTGAGATAGATTGGGTAATCAACAGACAAAACCAGAAGATTTTAAAAGATAAATTATGTTATTTTCATTTTGCATGCATATTTTTTTTCCATGCAGGACTCTCCATTTTGAGGGACATCATTTTTCTTAGTAATAGACCCAACAAAACACTTGACTGTAGTAGCTGGTGGTGCCAGGTTCATACATCTCTTAGCAAAGATTAACCCTCAGATTTTGCAGAAAGCTGAATTTTCTTATCAAAGATCAGGAGAATCATTCCTGAGAGATCACAAATTTAGAGCTGTTTCCTTCTGACTATAGCCTAAATCGTGTATATATATATATATATATATATATATAAAATTATTCATTAGAAGCACTTTACTGTAAACAGTTCCAAAATAAAACCCAGACATTTTAACAAAAGGAAAATAACATTAACTGACAAAGATAATTATTTTCTAAAAGCTCTTCCCTGCACATGGGTTTGGGTTTTTTCATTCAGATATAAGGCTGCCTGATATAATGTGCTTCCATTGAACAGCCCAAAGTCATCATAATCAGCTTGAATAACTAAAAATATAACAGGAACAGTGTAAATCCACTTGATACAGCAAAATTCACTTCTCTGGTCCATCAGAGAAATGTCTGCAAGTGACCAAAGAATCTTCGATCTGCATTTCACAGTTTGTTCTCCTCTTTTTATTCTATGGTAAATTATTTTTAAATTCAGTTTGGTCTAGCCAATTTCCCATCCACACTGGTATCAAAGCAGAGCTTTGCCTTTGGCAGCATTCTGGCAAGGAGAAAAGTCCACTAACTCTCCTCAAAGGCCCCTCAGTGCTATGTGGCTGCTCAGAGGAAAACTCCTGAAAACTTTTATCTGATGCAGGCTCATTTTCCATATTTCTATGGGAGCCTCAGTGAAGAGCCCAGGGGAGGCTGTCAAAGTCCTGTGCCCCCTCCAGAAGAGGCTGTAGCCTCACCCTGCAGGGCCACGAGGAGCTCCAGGCCCAGTTGTGACAGTTCTGGTGGCAGGACATGGCACGGGCTCGTCCCCTGGGCTGGGGCTGCCTGGAGCCTCTCTGCTCCTCTGCACAGCCAAGAGAAATCATCATTTCATAAATTGCCCACTGCTGAAGCCAGGACGGGAAAATGCAGCTTCCAGTCTTTAGGCTGTGCTATGGTTTGTTTTAAAAAGGGATTGAATGTCTTGCAAACAGGTAAAATTGCTGCCAGATGCAAGCACATTAGCCTTCTCCAGCTGCTTTACTGCTGCCATTCAAAATAGCTTGCTATAAATATGATTCCTTTGAGCTCTCTCCTGACAAGTGCACAGGGGAAGGGCCCGTGGTTTTCCATCCCCACTGAACTCAATAGGAGTTGTGATTGCTCAGCACATTGCTGAAAAAAGTCTGCTGAAATTACCTTAAATCACACAATTATCCCCTCACCTCTCGCTATTTTTCTTTCAGTCATGGAAGAAGGCAGGGAAACAGAAAGAAAGATAACAAAAGAAATGGTGCAGACGGAGCAAACCCTGAACAGAAATCAGAAAGCAATGAAAAACAAGCTGGGACAAAAGAAGAAACACCATTAGAGACTGGCAAGTGGATATTCCCAAGACCTCCACTTCATATTTCTGTGTCAAAACTAATGGAAATAGAAACTGAGTTGGTCTGAATTGATGAGGTGGACATTTCCCTTGGGTTCACCGAGTTTCTGCGGGTTGGTATCACACAAACAGCATGTCAGCATTCCAACAAACCTCCTAAGGACAGCACTTTGCAGCACACTGAGGAGCAGCTCCACAGGACCCTCCGGGGAGGCAGCACCTGCTCCAGGCAGGAGCAGCAGCAGTGGCCAGGTTCCCCCAGCCCTGGAGGCACAGGGATAAACCAGCACAATCACCCCAGCAAAGAAAATGCAAAGCACTCCTTGTGCTCACAAAATCCACGTCAACTAGGAGTCCTGGGGTTCTAGGGTTGAGTGAAAATCCTGAGATGCAATTGCATGTGAAATCTGAAAATAAAGAGCTGCTCATAAATAATAGAAGGAGGGGGGCACTGGACTGAACCAAAAAAATCTCAGGTGATTTTTTATTTTTCTCTATGGTTCCTACTGTGTTTATGTATCGGGAAAATCAAAAGCACACAAAGTGAAAAAGAAATGCTGTATTTTTTAATCCCAGCTCTATCAGGGACAAGCGATATCTCAATAATCAGGGAAGTTCCCACTCTGCCCCAGCTGTCCACACAGTAGTGCACCAAATGTTTAATCCTTTGGTTAAACAAAAGTCCAGTTTAGCCTCTTTTTTCCCCTACAGTATTTCCATCACACCCTCTGTTTCCCTTTTTCCTCTAAAGCCAGAATATGGCCACTGGATGTAAATCCTTTTCCCTCCCATAGTGAGCAGCCCCCTTTGGATTCAGATGGCTTTGTCTTCAGCAGCCAAGAATCCAAAAGCTGTGCTTTTGTGGGAAAAGGTTTCCTGGTTGCCTGAGATACTAAAGAAATAATACGACTTTGGCTATGATCTTTGAAACTAATCTGTGATTTTCATGACTTTCTGCCTCTAAGTACTCAAACCTCAGCTGTCTCAAGCAGTCCTGGTCTTTGATAAGTAGTTATTTCTGAGCTTTCAAAAGCAGAGTCCTTTCCAGTTTCAGGCTGGGCCCCCTAAAGGAGGGATCTGCAGACCTTTGACTTTATTCAAAATCTCTTATCCAGCCTTGAGTTTTATCAGTATAATATGAGAAGAAAAGAGGAAAAGAGAGTACCTACCACTCTGGCAAGGTTGCAATTAATTTCACTGTGGGGAGGGAAGGGAAAGGAGGTGTAGGAAAGCCCAGCAGGTGGGTCACTGCTCCAGCCACCAGCCTCCTGTTTCCTGGAAGCCAGAGCCAGCAGCATTTACAGTAAAACTGATTGTTCAAACTTGTATCATTATTCCCAGATTTCTCCAGTGCTGCTAATCTCAGTTAATTATATTGGAAATCCCTTGTATTATGACCATGTAATTCATAATGTGCCAGTAGAAGTCATGGTTCATAATAATCACATAATGGGCAAGGACTTAGACGTAATCAGATTTGAGTTACCCTGTCGTGTTTCCATAATGCTGCTATAAAACCAACATAATCACAAAAAAGTACGAGTTATTTAAACATTTTTATCAGATTGATGTACGGTATCTTTCTCTCCCTCTCCCTCTTTTTTAAACAATGTAAGATAACAAAAATTGGATTACAATTGCTGGGAACAGACTATGATAAACTGTTTGCTTGTGTGCAGAATGAAATTTAATAATGGCATCAGTGTCTCGATTTTTAGCAGCATTAGACCTGTTAAATAGTAGCACTCTGCAGCCAAAGGCTGCTTTCAAAGAGGCAGCTTTAGAGCATTGTGCAAACAATATCTCCAAGAGCTCAGCTGTCTTATAAACCTTGAAAGATGCCCTATATCCTCACAATTAACCTGGCTGCTAACATTTACTGTGCAGATGAGGGCTTGACTTTTTCCACAAGACATGATGCAAAAAACCCCTTAGTAGCTGTAAGGATTTTAAAGGCCAGTGTCTGCCTCTCAAATAAAATAAAACAGAAAAAGAAAAGAAAAGAGCCACTTTCTGCTTTACAGGAATATGATGAGAAGAGAGAACTTGCAAGCTGCACTCTCTGGACTCTCTCTAATGTTTTATCTCCACTCTGACCCCAATCACTTCAGCTGTGCACTTGACATCCTGAAAAGGGGTCCAACTACACTTGTTTCAGCACTGCACTGCCAAACTTAATTCAAAATAATTTGTGAAACGTTAGAGGTTTTCACCTGGCAAGCAAATATCCTATTTCTATTCATACTGAAGGCACTTTATTTTGAAGCAATAAATATTATAGCAGTGAGTGAGTAAGGTCAGAAAGTGCCACCCTTTCCTAGTGCTATTTTTCCCCCTTGCATTAAGAAATGAGCTGTGATGGGGACAAAAACAGTTGTCACTTGAGAAGAAAGAGGGACTTGTCCTAAGAGGAAATGAAAAGGTGGTGAGAGAATAGCTGGAGATTACACAATTTCTTCCTGGAATTGTGGACAGAGTGATTTGGAAATCACAGAATTGTAGGGCTGTAGGTTTCTCAGCAGTCTCTTAATCCAGCTCTCCTCTGAAGCAAAACACAGAACATCCCTGAAAGACACTTCTGTAGTGTTTTTAAAAACCTCCAGTGAGACAGACTTCTCTATATCAGCAAGCTGATAGAGACTTTCTCCACATCTTTCATGCTGTAAAATAGCCCATGATGGTTTTGTATCCTTATTTGACATGAAGGGCAATTAGCCACCCTATTCTCTCTGGAACCTCTTAGCAGATCTCTTTTCAGTCTTCTCTGAATTAAATGAATTCAGAGCTCTTAGTATTTCCTCCCAGGCCATGTTTTCTAAACCTTTGTATTTTTGTTGGTTTACTTTGTACTGTCTCCAATTTGCCTCTTTGTTCAGATGGAGACAAATTGGAAATGGTGCAGAGAAAAGCAGAAAACTTGAGCTGCTGGATTGGAGCTGTGGTTGTTTTGCTTAATGTTTTTTTAAAGAAATGAACAAAAAACTCCTCTGCATGTTGTGGGGGTGAAGAAACACATGACATGTAGTAAGCTCAAAGGTCAGGAAATTCAAAGTTATGGTTTCTGGTGCAAAATTTTTCCAGAGATCTTTCAGATTTAAGGAAATTAAGCCTTTAGTCTGACATTGCAAAATTTTGAGTAAGAGATCCTGATCCAGAAAAATGTGTACATAGCATTAAATTTGAGTAACATCCCTAAAGCAACTATTAACTTACATGTTGCAAATATCATGCGTTTCTTGGCTTTTCTTTAAGCCAAAATGTCTTTCCTAGATCTGTGTATTCTCATCATATTACCATTCTTTAGATCATGCTCTTTTGCAAACATGCAAATAGGCAAATGACAGCCATTTCTGAACAACTAGCACCAAGATTATTGGATTGGAAAAAAGAAAATGAAGAACATTTATTAGAAATGAAAATAGAAATGCTTGTTTAAATTAGAGATTTTATATGTTGGCCAGCATGTTGCTGATTACCACTGACATCAGGAAGGCAGAGTTATCAGGAGAAGAATTGGTGGTTTCTCACTATTTCTGCACTATTTAGCTACCATTAAATTAATCAGGAGGGACTTAGTCAGCTTCATTAAAGTTGGCCTGAGAGAGGAAAAAATAATGCTCCCTTGGAGAACTCTCACTGTTAAGGCTTAAGAATTAAGTGCTTTCAGTTGCTGGTGAGGAAAATAACTGCAGAAATTGGGGCATAGGCTTCATCCTTCTGTAACAGAGAATATTATAAATACACTACATTGAGAAACGTTGCAAATTTCCCTAAATCTTTGGCATCCATCTGTTGGAATGTAGGGAAATAGGACTTGAACATCTGGACTGGGATATGAAGAGTATGAGAAATCACTCCTTAGCTTAAAACCTCAGTGGAATCCATATCATACACGTATCTCTATAAGACCTCTAGACAATTATTAACAGCTTAGATACAAAACAACATTAAACCTTTCTAGGGATCAAAAGATCTTGTCTCACACTAATCTGCTAATATCAGACAGCATAACAAACTTCAGAAACATCAGCCTGTTTAAAACCTGCCCAGATTTATATTTCAGATCTTGTTCTGCAAATAATCCTCCCCCCTGTGATTTAAAAATCAATGAGAAAGGTTCCTGGCTGCAGTGCACAGGAGGAAGCCCACAGTAGGTGTGCACACAGCTTTTGGTGTGGAGCACCTGAGGCACAAAACGCTTCCCACGTGTGAGCAGAGGCCTCCAGCAGCACCTGATGGATTCAGCAGGGTGCTCCCAGCCCATCCCACAGCTGGAGTATCTCCATTTCCACAGCTGGAATATCTCCATTTCCACAGCTGGAATATCTCCATTTCCACAGCTGGCTGTGCCAGGCGAGAAGCATCAGTGGTGTCTCCTTTGCACACCCTGTGTGCTCAGATGACCTTTCCTGGGCCTCATTGCCCTGTGACACTGCTCTCAGAGAAGGCTTTGTCATGGCCACACGCCCTCTTCCAGGCAAAAATACCTGCACAAAGCTAAAATCTGCACAGTGGCTGTGGCACCAGAGCCTTGGGGACACATTTCACACCCATATAGAGCGAGGCAGCGTGGCCCAGCCCAGCCTTCCAACAACTTCCTAATGCGAGAAGCAAAAAAATGAGTATTCCTACATAAACAGCCGTGTGAACTGAAGCTCATCTGAAGGAGTCTGTCTGCTGCTGGGGCACATTGGGAAGGCACAGGCAGCTTTCCTGGCATCAGAGCTCAGGGGAGCACTGGAGGATTGAGGATCTTGGGGTGTGCTGCCTGTTGTGCCCACCGGGTCAGGGCACAGCCACATTCCTGCCTCCTTCTGCAGGTGTGGCCTGAGCCAAGGAACCATCAAGGTAGGACAATGTGCATTCCCTTCCTTTTGCAGCTCGCAGACTGGAATTCCTGGACATCCACTGGGGGAAAAAAGGGTAGAAAATGGGACTTTATAGAGCTTTCCCTGCCCACTCTCACTGGAGGAGCCGTGCAAAGACCAGACAAAGCCTAACACCGTGGAAGCCCTCAAGGGAGAGCAGATTAAAGGCTATACATTTATTTTGAGAATCCACTTTCTGCAGCTAAAAATCAGATTCAGAAATTATATTATCATCAGCACAGGTCCTCTAGAAACTTCCTGGGACTACACTTGGTCTTAGACAGAGAACCTCAAAAATTACAGATGCTGACCCCACCTCCCAAAAGCCTGAGTGGGAGATGCTGACTTTACTCTCCAGAAATATTCTTTAAACTTCTAATAAAAAAGTCATTTCCTAAATACAGCCTACTCATTTCACTTGCTTAAAAAAAAAAAATTTAAAAAAAAAAAATCAGCAGTTTTTCTCTCCCTATAGTCCCATCACTATATTTTAGGCTGCAAAGCCAAGAAATTGATTTTTTTTTCCCCTACTGATACTTATTGTCTTTTATGGCTGCAGAAGATTTTCGACCAGGAATGTGAAGCTTACAGATGGCTCAAACCTGGCTTGAGCAACAGATAAAGTGGGAATCTGTTGTAATGATCCATTTGGACATGCTCCCATTTTCTGATCACTGAATTTGAATCTATTAATCTTGTAGACATTTCCAGCATGCTGATCACCATGAAATAAAGCTGAGAAAATGCACTGTGTCTGTAAGGATTCATGTTCCTGTTCTTGCCTGAACCACTCTTACATATATGGCTTATAAAATGGGGTTTTTTCTCAAAGGAACACTACAAGTTGACCATAAAACAACATCTTCCCTCGCTCATGTGTGTGTGCAAGAGCAAAATCTGTATTCCAGAAGGGACAAACCGTATTTCCCAATAATTTTGATGCCAAAGCAGATCAGTCAATTTCTAATTAACTCTAATTGGCTTCCTCACATGCTTTTAAATTATTTACCTGGAGGTGACAGGCACTCAAAAGCACCAAGCATTTTCTCCATGCTTTGTAAATGTTAAGCAGTATACTTGATGAAAAATAATCACCCACCACTTGTCACTTACAACCAAAAGCCTCATTGACCTAAGCAGATGCAAACCACATGTTTTACAATCACCAAGAAATGCAGGCAAGGACCGTGTGGTAGATTGCTCAGTAGGCAACATAAGGGAGAAAACAAAAAACCAAAAAAACAAACAAAAAAAAAAAATACAGAGACAAAAGAGAAAAAAAAAATATTTAGGACAACCTTGGGGGAGGCATTAACCCATCTCAGAAGATATTGGCTCAAAAGCCACCATCATGAGTGATCAGGGCATGTCATGTCTCTGCTGGCTGGACCCACAAAGAGCTTCTCTGCAAGCCAAAAATCCTTTAGGGCACCTGAACCCCACAGCTCCCTGCATCTCTCCTAGGCGCTGTGATACCCAAGGACAGACAAACACAAAGGTGGAGTGCTGCCTCCCCTCTCTCCAGGGAAAGCAGAACCTTAGAGCTCACCTTGAAATGGAGTTTCTTTTCTGTTCAGGGCCCTAAGAAATTGGATGTATTTATCCTCCCAGCTGCCATCTGCTCCTGGAAGGAATGGTGCAGGAACAGGGAGGGCAGAGCAGTTCGTGTTTAATTTGTGGCTCTGGACACTTCCTGGCTTGAGCCAAGGGAGCAAAAAAAAATGCAATAGGCAGGCAGCTTAATTTATAGCCACAAAATTAGGCATGCTGGGAGAAGGCTCAAACACCACAAGCAGCTAATGCAGGCAAGCAGCAGCCAGAGAAGGTGTGCTGTTCAAGTATTTTTCATCTGAAATGTCTTTAAATCACACTGCTGCATACCTACCCAGGCTGCAGAGCAGAGACAGAGATGCAGCCTGAAGTGGGCACCGAATTGGAAAGTGTTCATGGACTGATTTGAGTGTAACTTTATCCATGAGGACAGTTTAGAGAAAATGTGTTATTAAAGTACTTTATTTCCATTTAGAGACTCACACAGGCATACACAGACAGTAGGTGGTGACAGCTGCTACCAGAACCATTTGTTATCTTACTTCTGTTCAGTTTTTGACAGTGTGAAATGAATATAAATGCTGAAAAGCTTTACAGAGGTGAACCAAACAATAAAAAGTAGGGGGGAATGAATTCTGGTTAGGTTACTTTAGGGAAGAGCTTTATTTCTGTTTATTTCTGAGGCATGGATGTGTGCTATGTTTCTAATACTGCTGAGAGGATTCTTGGTGGAGTTTACCAAATCCACACCATCCTGAGATGGTAAGAGCTGGCCCTGAAGCTAACTTTAATATCATTCCCAGATCTGGCATGAAAATAAGGCTTCAGCAAATTATTGCTTTTCCCTAATAATCTGTCCATCAAAATGGAGTGAACCTTTCACATAGTTTGCCTTAATAAAAGTGCTGGTGAGATATCTCTGTGTTTGGACTTAGCAGGAGCAAATCTCTTGGCATCAAAAGGATTAAATTAGTTGGCCTGAAATTATATTGCTTTTTCCAAGCAATCATGACAGCTCTCAGAATCTTGCTACAATATACTCACATCACACCAGCTGACAGTTGCCTCTAAAAAAACCCATTCATTTTGGCCAGCTCCTCCTGTGAACACTATCAACAGACTGATGCTCCTGTTCCAGAGTCCAAGAGACATTTTTGAACTACACCCCTATCAAAGGGAAGCCTTGGTCTCAGTTTTGACTTTTGTCTGCTTGTTTGGTTCTCACATGGAGAATATTTACACCATTCTTGCCTTGGTTACATCTTGGATGGACTGACAAATTTTGTCTTACAAGGGCAATCTATAAAGGAGATTTTGGTCTGTTGTACAGAATATAAAGTTCCTCAGAAACTATTGTAGTATATTGATTGCACAATATATGTTTCATTAGAGCTTGGGGTATTTTTTTTGTTTTCTTGTTTTGCTTCTATGACTACTCCTCTTACCCTGACAGAATTGATATAACAGGAATTCTCCATAAAATAGGGATTGGTAACAAGAGGCACAGATTTATAGCACAGCACACAGATTAAGCTAAAGTCAAGCAGATATTTTCCTAATATCTTTGTTCCTGATTTAATGCTTCTAAAGAAAATTATTTACTATATGAGAAAGACCTCAAAGCTTGCACAGGGAGGGAGGTAAAACCTTTGTCTAAAGCTGGGCCAATAAAACAGGAATGACTTGGGCTTAGGAGTGCTGCAGGGAACATCGTTAGCTTCTGTGGGAGGGAGAGATTCACGTCAAGTTTATTTTTATAAAGTGGCATCCACCTAGAAATGAGCACAAACTAAAATGCTATATCCTCTGAATTTGGTGGGCACTTGAAATCTCATTTTTGCAGAGACCTCTTGGTTCCAAAAAAGGCCAGAACAGTGACAGGCAAAACCTGTCAGCCTTTGGGGAACATAAAATTTGGTTTTCAACTTCTCTAATATTCTGCCCCACCTGCTCACCAAATCCCTTCCATGTGCCTCTGGTTCCTGCTGGTTGCAGCTGAAGAAGGAATTTAGGCCTAGACACAGACAGGAACCAGGATAAAGCCCATGGGCACGTGTGGAGGGCAGGCTGAGCCCCGTTCCAGCAGAGGTGAGGGCAAGCAGCCTGATGAAGTCATCTGGTCAAGTCAATACTCTCCAGATCCAAAGCAGTGGCTTTCTGAATAGAAATAAGGATCATTTCTCATAACTTAACATGTCTGAGGTATAGCTGGCTCCCAGCCCGTCCTGTGTAACCAGCAATGTGCCCAAGATAGCAAATGTGTCCTGCACACACATCATTATTACAAAATCCAGTGCTAGCTCTGCACAGAGCAGCTAATATGCCAAAAATATCATATGTATATATTTGAATTATCCATTGCAGAGCACGCTGCAGGAAGGCTAGTAAATTCAGTTCCTCTTACCTGCCATCTGCATTCATATTTAGGAGTGAATTATATGTTTTCAATACTTTTTCTAGCAAGTTATTTACACAAATCTCATTAAGAATAAAGACGGGGGGTTTATATACAATTCCTGATCTACTGACTGCTGATCTGCTGAAATTGCAAACCAGGATGTCAGTGTGCCTGTGAATGGAAGCTGGAAAGCTGTGCTGCTTGAAATCACATCACCGAGAGAAAACCCTCACGCTTTTTATTCTCTGTACTGACGTTTCTTTTCCCCCCTCCACTGAAACAAAACCACCATTAACTAGTTCTTGGTTATGCTGCCTTCCTGCAGGATATTTGATAGTGCCTAGTAGTGGTGAGGGCTGGCTTACAGCTCAGCATACAAAAAGCAGTTTGTTTTCAGCCCTGTGTGAAGCTCGCTCTCAGGTTTTGAAGGTAATTTTCAGGAGTAGCCTTCCTTAGCAGACATTTTCTGGGATGCAGTTCGTGTTGGACTTGCCAGGTGCCTGATGTGAGATGCAGTGACGTTACCAGGCTGATTACTTGGATGGCTCTGAAGTGAAGGCATCTGGTTAGGACTGCTGGCTAGTAGAAGAAAAGGCACTAATTAAATATTTCTTGCCTTTTCAGGTTTGTCCCTCTGATTAACCACTTTAAAAATCACTCCAGGGAAAGCCACACAGTTATCTTTAAAACAGAGAGTCATGATTAAACATTCCTCAGCTAACAGAAAAATAGTGGAGGAAAAGGGAAGCTGTCAGCTCCAGCAAGGCTGGCAGGTTTTTGCTGGATTCAAACCAGCTCTTAAGCCTTTCAGCCTCCAGGGGAAAGCCTGAGTGATCTTACTGGAAGTTGCCAAAGAATCCCATTGCCACACAGCACTTGACCAAATTTCCTTGTTTTCCCAAGATGATTTTGCTATCAAAATGTGTCTAGAGCCACACATACAGGTGGATATTTTTGGCACCCTCTTCTTGAAGGCAACCTGTACTCCTGAACATGCACCAAACCTATAGCACTGATCACTAAACTGTTACCATTGCCAGTTTCTGACATTTGAGCTTTCACCTCAGTTTCAGTGGAAAAACCTCCAATGTGTCAATGTACAGATCACCAGAACTCTAATTTTAGTCTTCCAAATTACACACTAGAGAAAATTAGCTAGGAGCTACCTTAATGATCAGCATTCCCACTGGTCTTTCACCAAAGCCATGGTGGGTTTGAGAGATCTTTTCCTCTCTTTCTTATTAAGTAATGACTGTAAGGTCCTTACTCATGAAATTTCCTTGCCTGCTGCTGCCAAAATTAAAGCCATAATACCACAACAAGATCTGTGCTGAGGTCACAGAGTTGTTCTGTGACCTTTAAAAAGTACTTTATCACAGGTGTTTGCACAACTGGGGTTTCAGCAGTATATTTTTAGGGTCCTAATATTGCAAGAGAAACCTCCTTATTGGTGAAAGTTAAACATAATTAGTCAGTTCACCACTAATGCAAAAATTCCACGTAATGCTTTCATTCCTTACATTTCATTTATACACTGGGTAACTCTTTAAATGCTCTTCTAAATGGTTTGCAGCAATCTTCTAAAGGATGTGTGTACACAGAACTTACACAGTGACCTTCAGCTGTAACAAAACTCCCTTTATAAATTAAATTATTTCTGGAAAAAATATTCCTCAATATTGCATGGGCTACTCTCAAGTAGACTAAGTCTGAAAGTAAAAAAATGCTGCTAGGTTTGCTAGCTGTGGTAAAAATAAAAGGATATAAAATGTTAGATTTCAAGTTATTAACCCCAGATTGGCTGTAAAGCTTCAAATGTTTAAGTTGTTTGCTTCAATTTCATAGCCTCCATAAGCTTTAAGATTTTGGCAAGATTTCTGCAGACCCAAAGTCCTAAGTAAGACATCCCTGCAAATATCCCAGTTTGGAATTAAAATAAATTCTGTAACATAACTGGGAAAAAAAACCCTCAATGGCATAAAATGGAGCTGCCTCTCCAAGCCCACACCTAAATTGTGACAAGACCTTCAGGGATTCAGAGGAGTGTGATGGAGATGTTTTTACCTTTTGCTTAAAGCACTCCAAAACACCAACAGCACTTTAAAACTTCAAAGTTAGTGCTGTTGGGCAGCAGACTTCAGCAAGATAAAGAAAGGTTGGTTCTGTCAGGTGAAACGTGGAAATTGCAAGCAAATCTCATCCTTGCTCATTATATCTGTAATATAGACATAATTCTTTCTTTCTCCCTTGCTCTCAGTCCAGTGGGGTTTCCCAGGGCAACAATCTCTGACTACAGAAGTTCCTTTGGATCCCTAGGAAATTTCCCTTTCTGTCCTCCCCTTTGAAAGTCAGATCTGAGTCTTTCCACAACTCTTCTCCACACCCCAATGCTGCCAAGCCCAGCTTGCTGTCTCCTTCCTGCCTAATTCCTGCCCTGGGAACTTCCCCAGATGAGCTTCCCCAGGTGTTTTCTGGCACAGTCTTTGCCTCACCCACCAAACACACCCAGCCAGACCCAATACTCGGTGTCAGACTGGACAATGCCAGGGAACAGTCCTTCCCCTGCTGCATAGCCAAGTGCTTTTATCAGAAAGGCCAGGAAAATGCAGTGGTGGGTGGTGAAACACACACACAGGATCATCACCTCCATCACACCTTGGGAGATGGTGCTGTGCAGAGGTGGCTCACCCAACAGAAGCCTTTTCCAGCTGGGTCAATATTGCTACCAAAAAGAGTCCTTGCAGCAGTGAGCAGATGGAATTGTGCATCTCACTTATACCAGACACCAGGGCTGCTTTGTATGTCCATGATCTGTTTACTACAGAAAGAATCGTTTTGACAAAAGTAAGTGGAATCTTACTTTTGGTGCATGTTTGTATGGAACAAGTGTGGGGTGATATCTCTCAAATGCTTTGGATTACTGTATTAGTAATATCTGTATTCATAATATAATGTGGAAATGCTACACAGAAATCAGGAGAGGGATTGGGATATAAAAAGTACAGAGCTGAGATGGTCACAAACACAGGCGCATCCCTGTAAAAATACTACTCTGATTTTGTGAGATTAAAGATTGAGTTATTATTAGTTTCTTTGAACTCTTACTGTGAGATGTCTTAGAGAAGACCTGACAGAACCCAATCTTCACTGTATTTATACACATTTTCTGAATCCTTATCTGTCCAGATACGGTTCAGAGAGACTCATGTCGTGGTTTTTGTCAGAGATAACTGAAGGGTTACCCAGGTCTGAACATAACTCTTCATATCAGCACCAAGGCTCGAGGAAACTCTGGATTGCAGCACTTTATACTGAAGGGATCCCTAAATGATTCTTTTCTTCTCACAATCATTCAAAAACTTCAAAGTCCAAGGAGTAGCCTGAAATCTCTCATTCCCATAAATTTAACAGAGGTCACAGCATGGCCAATTCAGCTGAAAAGTGTTATTACAGAAAAACTTGATGATACTTTTATGTTCACTGATGTGAACATAATTCTCTGGGTCTTTTAGCTACATATAGCCTGCTTTATCCACAGAGACACTTCAGCAGATATATATGGTACCATGAGCAGAGTTAAAAGTGATGAATATTCTGATTTATAACTTCTACTGATAACAAGATGATAGAAAATCTTAAAAATATGGGTGTTATTATATACACTGTGTAACTTCCCTCAGCAGATAAGGAATGGGAAATCAAAACCATTTATCACACCTGAACTGGAGGGACACTTCCCTGAATGACCCTTGTTGCCTGTAAAGGATTGAGATGACCAATGGACAAAAATCTTAAATATGGGGCTAGCTCTGTAGGTGCCAAGTGTGGATATGAATCTATCACCCTTCTTGGTTTTAAGAACCACACACAAGGAGGAAAATACATATATTGAGGAGCTGCTTCTTCCTGACAGATTTAATCATCTAAAGAGACCTCAACCTGCTGAGCTGACATTGCACCTCCTAAGGATCGACCCCTGGATTGTAATTACAGGGGCACAAGAAAGTAATTATTATAAATAAATTCATCAGGCATGAGGAGCTGGACAAACAGGCCAGATGCTCCTCATTCCACTTTGAAGCTGTGGTGAGGGGCAAGAGAGAATCCCTTGGCAATAATCCTAAAGGAGAGGCTGCCTTCATCCACCTCAGGCTCCCGGTCCTCAGCACTGGCCTCAGCATGATCCAAGAGTTTAAGCACACAGCCCAAATAAATACTACTTTGTTAATCTTCATTAGAAATCTGCTTTTAAAGCTGATTCACAGTGAAGTCACTTAGTCAGATGAAATCATTGCACACTAAACAATCCTGTTAGGGATGCTTATCCAAGCAAAGGGCGTTCAATTGCATTTCCATTAGCAGCACTATATGGTTATTGTCCTTAAAGACAGGGCTCTTAGACTTAATCTATTTTCTTAGAGCTGAATTTTCTCAAGAATTAAAAGTTAATTTTTACTACTTTCTGGCAATATGAAATCAGGTTGCCTGCAGATCAATGAAACAGATTTGAGGACTGGAAGTGGCCCTGCCCACTCTTCCAGTGCTGAGAGCATCCTGAAATTTTAAGAAGTTCTGGATTATCTAAGTCTAATGATGCACATTATTAAATAGAACATTATTTAATGAGAAAGTCACCAGCTGTGGTGAACAGCAGGTGATTTTTCTTTCCCAAAAAGAGTATTTTTTCCAACTGAAAATATGATGTTTTCTCTCTGTTGAATTCTGTAAGGCTCAAGAAGGAGGAAAGATGCTTGATCTCATCTTTTCTGTAGCAGTTTGTTGGAAGGACAGGTCCTCCCATTAAATGAGGGGAAAAATTTCTGCTTTCCATGCTTTGTTTCATTCTCTGCCCTCCCAGCTGTGGGACTAAGGCAGAGTTCACCAGTGCTTTACTGAAGTAAGGATATTTCCTTTACTGACTCCTCTCTCCACCTTGACCTGAGGACAGACACAGATTTGGGGAGCCTGAAGTTGAGCCTGGATTTTTGAAACTAGGAAAGAAAGTATATCTTTCCCTAACATTGTTTTTCAGGTTTTAGTGTATTCTCTGCTTTCTTGTCTATCTCTCTGGGGAAGATCACACCATATTCTGTGTAGGGTTCCCATATATTTTCGCTGATTTTTGTAGTTAACTTTAGTTATAGCCATGGTATATTTTACTTCAGTTTTCTCCATCTATCAGTTACAAAAAGTGCTTCTAGCTAAGAAATGGTTTCTTATAGCATTAATTTATAGTGGCTTTGTTTCTTGTAGAGCTTTGCTCTAAAGGCATTGCTGTAGATGATCCCTTGAAGACATCTCCAGATGATGTTTCCACTTTTGCCCCGATATTGAGGCACAGCTTCTAATCTGCTACTTGGAAACTGGGGAAGCCTGGTATTGCTATGGAATCATTCTCACAGGTGAAAATAAATATTGATTTGATACACTGTAAGGCTGAAAGCAAAAATTAAGCAAAGCCTATGAATAAATCTTGTGCAGGAGGAATCAGTCTAATAATGAGAGGAATCGATAAAACCCAACTGGTGCTTAGATTGGACTGATTCTCAGAATCTGAGACATTCAGCCACAACAGCCATGCATTCATTGCTGCTCTGATAATGCAGAGGGGAAGGATATTGCAGGGAAGATACATCCATAGTTCATGGCACACTTAAGACTGAAGTTAGACAAACACAAACATGCTCAGCCTTATATGACAGTAACAATATTATGAGCACTTGATCTCCTTCAAGCCAGATTAGGTCAGGGATGGCTTCAAATTATTTCCACTGCATAATCCCTCATGGGCTCACTTGTGATCCACATCAAAGACCAGCACTACCAGCAGTGCATAAAGAAGCCAGAAACCAAACTTGCACATGGTGGAGATAAAATTCCCATTAGTTTCAGATGAGTTAGGATTTCTCTGGGTTTGTGCCGCCTTTAATTAGCAATCAGGCACAACAATCATTTCTGTGTGCACGTCGTGCCAGCAAACACTTCATTACTGAGGCCTCCACTCGTTCTTTCCCGTGTTTGAGATGTATTAAGATGGACACTGCAATTAGTGCAGAGTGAGGGTTCCTTCATACAGCCATCCCAAATGAACGTGGCCACAGCAGCGTGGTTGCAGCAGGAGAGGAGGCACACGCTCCTGGCAGAGGAGAGGGATGATGTGTGCTGTGGAAATGCCAAGGTGGGAGCAGGTTCATTTACACACAGCCATGGGATCTCTGAGCATCTTGATGGGATCTCTGAGCACCCTGATGGGATCTCTGAGCACCCTGACGGGATCTCTGAGCACCCTGACAGGATCTCTGAGCATCCTGATGGGATCTCTGAGCACCCTGATGGGATCTCTGAGCATCTTGATGGGATCTCTGAGCACCCTGACAGGATCTCTGAGCACCCTGACGGGATCTCTGAGCACCCTGACAGGATCTCTGAGCACCCTGACGGGATCTCTGAGCACCCTGACGGGATCTCTGAGCACACTGATGGGATCTCTGAGCACCCTGACGGGATCTCTGAGCACCCTGACGGGATCTCTGAGCACCCTGACGGGATCTCTGAGCATCCTGATGGGATCTCTGAGCATCCTGATGGGATCTCTGAGCACCCTGACGGGATCTCTGAGCACCCTGACGGGATCTCTGAGCATCCTGATGGGATCTCTGAGCACCCTGATGGGATCTCTGAGCACCCTGACGGGATCTCTGAGCACCCTGATGGGATCTCTGAGCATCCTGATGGGATCTCTGAGCACCCTGATGGGATCTCTGAGCATCCTGATGGGATCTCTGAGCACCCTGATGGGATCTCTGAGCATCCTGATGGGATCTCTGAGCACCCTGATGGGATCTCTGAGCACCCTGACGGGATCTCTGAGCACCCTGACTCAATGCCAAGGTCCTCAGCTCCCATCCCCACCCCTTTCCCAACCTGCACATGTTGTGGGTGTGCATCCTCCAGACTACTCCTGAGTAGCACTCTGGGCTGGCAGCCTCAATTCCCAGGAGCAGTCAGAAAGCAAAAAAAACTTCAAAAGAAATGCACACCTTGTGCAAATTAAAAACCAACCATGTTTTTTCATGTTTTCTCAAAGAAAAGGAAAAAAAAATGCACATAAAATTTGAGTGGACTCACAATTTTACAGAAAATTATAAGTATTGCTCTGTTATTCTAACTGTGACTTCCAAGAACACTAATATGCAAAAGTCATTTGGACAGGTAAAGGAAATACATTTTTTTTACCTCATTTAATTTATCTTGATTTCAAAATGGTAAGATAAGATGACCCCAGTGCTACAGAAATGAAACTTATGCAGACCTGCTTTGGTTTTTATTGTCTTGAAACAGGAACCCCTGACACAGTGAGAAAATAAATGCAGTCAGATGGAGATCACTGGAAAACTGAAGGAGGGAAACATTTTTCACTCTTTTCTTTATCTGTAACTCTTATATATAACCATACCAATTTGTTCTTAACTCCTTTAGTTACACAGCACAAGGAAAAGTGGCAATCAGTAATGCCTACTTTCAAGAAAATTCATTTAATAACTTGAAGAATGGGAATAAATCTATTGATCATAGTGGCCACATTTTACAATGAAGGGGCTGATACAATACCATACCAGTAAAAATATTCTGAGGCATAATTAGCAAAGACAAAACCTGAAACACAATCAATTGATATGTTTTTTCAAAAAATAAAGATTAAACTACTCTGAGCAGTCCTGCTAAAAATAGCTTCCTGCCATCAGTTAACTAATGCATATAGAATACAGAATTTTTATTCTCTTTGAGTTTTTATGTCATCACCACATTGTAATGGTTTGCTGGTAATCCTTTGGCGTTAATCATGAATCCAAATTGAAATATTTGTTCCTGCATTTATTTGCATTTACTGAGCTATTCTTTCTTTAATTTCATGTAAATTTTACAGCTCCTGCATTGATTTCTGAAGCCATATTAACAAAAATCAGCTTTAATGTTCTCCCCCATAGTTTTATCAAATACACGGTAGTGGGTTTTGCTAGAGAGAAATCTTATAAAATATCATAGCTACAGAAACAGAAAAGAGAACAAAAAATTAAGGAGCTCAGTTTTCAAGTGTTCATAAACAGGCATCTGTGGGAGAATAGCTTTCCTGTTCTTAAGAAAGGGAGTCCAAAATATATCATCAGCTTTAGTTCCTGTATGAGAAGCCAAGTCTGGGTCCTCCTAAAAAGTAGAAATTGTCTTCTCTGATTTCTTTATATTCAAAGCTTCCTTTAGCATCACTGATACAATTGAGGACACTGGCTGGGTTCTGATCATTTTTCAGGCTGATGCAAAAGATTTACCCTTTGTGATCAAAAGCTATTAAAAGCACTTCTCATCCATCACAGCTCTGAGCAAACATGCCATGGATTGACCTCACCAGGCAACATTTGCTGCAACCTACCTGACCAGCACTTTTTATCCTAAGATAGCCATCAAAATAACTCCTAACTTGCAGTCTGAAGCTAAAAAATGAATCACACAATATTTACGTGCCCCGTGGTCCTTTTGGCCCAGGCATTATGGCATACCAGGGTTTAATGATCTTAATAACCCCATATGGCTTGCTGAGAAATTAGATTTTTCCTTTGGTTGCAGAAGGCAATTTTCAATTATAGCAGATGGCAAAACAGTGAAGGTCTGAGAAGTCAAGAACTGACTAAGAAACCTCAGATTAGTACTTAGGCCTTATGTTGCTCAGCCTAATAATGTCAGTGGTTGAATTTTTGCCCCAAATGAAAACAGCCTTGAAGCAGAGCACAGCATTTCAGCAGAACAGTCCCCCAGTTCCACCTGCTCTCCAGAGGCCAGGCACAACAGACACCCAGAAAGCCACAGGAAAGCATATGGAAAAACAACCCTTGGTGTCTCACAGGCACAGCTCAACAATCATTAAGATTCAATTTTATTGGAAATTGGAGAGAGCCACGCTGAACCCTAGGACAGCTGAAGATGGAGATTCTTCAACACATAAGAAACTTTTTCAATGAGATTTTATTTCCCCTTTATAGGTTTTTTTTGTTTGTTTATCTTGCTTTTTCACCCTCCAAACAAAATAAAATAAATCTGCACTGAGAGCCTGTGACTTGCTGTCTGCATCTGGGAAAATCAAATGGAACCTTTCCATTGGAAAGATGCTTTTTGCCCCTGCACCTGGTGCCCATGGCACACACAGGACTCCTCTGGGCATCAGCTGGGCAGCAGGAAAAGAGGCTGCTCACCATGGGTTGGAAAGTGACACCTTTTCCCAAGGGGATGCTCTCCTGCCACAGGAAACCCACAGAGGTGCGCTGGGAAGTGCCATCTGCCTCCTGCCAGAGCATCCCTGGACTTCATTCCCTGTCCTCCCTCCCTTCATCTGGAAGTTGTGGATGTAAGGGTTGAGGGGAGGAAGAGCAACCAGATTTTATAACATGTTTCTTCAGTATTAACTCTAGGTAATGCCTGGAAAATACATTTCTGGAAATGAGGAGCGTTTTAAGGAGCTATTCAAGATCTTTGGGGTTAGCAAAGATTTTCCTGTGTCCTTGCAGACTCTGCTCCACAGCACAACCCGCTGCCAATTCTCTCCCTGCCTCCCTCCCAGAAAGGCTATGCACAGAGAATGCAATAAATCTGCAAAGCTTTTTTCTGCTCTGCCTTTTTATGTGTTCAGTGGAAGGCAGGGCTCTCTAATGCCTCTTGCACAATTCATAGGGAGACACATGAAGTAGAAAATAGCACCTCTGCTAAGTAGTACACCATTGCTTTAGTGATGAGTTAACAGAGGGAATTTCTTATGGAGACACAGTGGGGGGAAAAGTCTAAAACAGCTGAAGGTTCTCAGATTTACTTCTCAATCCTCTGCAGTTTTCCCAGTGACTTTTAAAACACTTACAAAAGGTCTAAAATAATTAATAGTGATTTAGCTTTACGCACTACCTGTCAGAAGAAAAGACATCTCAAAAGACATCAGATCTTGGTCTGTGTAATATAGACTGGATCAGACAGGGCCCTTTAACCCAGATTATTCAAAATTTCAGACTAAAAATTCAATATTCAGCTACTTCTGCACTCCCCAGCTTCCTTATTTTACACCTTTAAAATAGGACTATATTAAAGTAACTTGAGAATGGAATTCTAGTGAAATATTAAATAATCAAAAATAAATAATGCAATGATGTGATGATACAGTGCAGTCAGTGGCCATTAAAATGGAGGCAGAATAGAAGAGCTCTGGAAAAACAGAGATTTTTAGGTTGAAATAGAAAAACAAAAAATGTAATGACTGATACTCCTAATCTGTGGGAAGTCTGCAGTGCAATGTATACTTTGCTCTAAGCTACTCTCCTATCTTTTTACCCCTTCAGAAAAGGGAATAAAATGAAAGAGAAGAATTAGCAACACCAAATTACTTCAGTAATTGTGTTAGGCATATTGCAATATACATAATAGATGAGATATTATTAATACAGAGCTATTCCACTGAGATGTTCTGGATAATATAAACTAGAAGTACTCTTAAAAAATAATTCCTTCTCATGCAGCATTTCAAATATTTCTATGTAGTTCAAATTTTTATTACTTTTTAAATGGGCATCATTGAGTGCTCTAGATTCTGATTCTCAGCTCTGACTCATGTTATTTCCAGGCTGACATATCACTGACATGGTTCTTATTTTATGGGCTGAGATTTCCTCCTTTGTGGTCAGAGGCTACATTCACCTTGACTTTGATGATGCTACTTTGCAAAAACATTTATCTGTGCAACTCGTGGTGGGATCCTATTAAGAAAATGCACATTTGGGGGGGGAAATCCTGGAGAACATAAAGTTCCTTTTAGAAAGAAAAGTCTGACAACACTGAACATGGCAGCAGTGCTAATGGCATCGGGAAGTGTGGTGGTACAGCTGGGAAACAAGAGGGCAACACATTATGAGAACAAGACAGGGAATGCAGAGTATCTCCACTTGTGCTAAGATGTTTTGGGAGCTTTGAAATGTGATATTTCTAAATATCTTTTTGTTCTGGACCAGAGAACATTCTCCTTTTTACCACCTTCACAGCTCAGGAATCGAGACCTGTATGGCACATTTATCTTATGCTTGCAATTCAAAGCAAATTGCTGCTGCAAAACCTTTTAGCATGGCAGTTATATTTCACTTTACTGACAGAGAAAAGGCGTTGTGTGAAACCTTTTTTGGGAACCCACACTTCCTCCCTTCCTGTCTGTTTAAATATGAAAACATCATGAGATGTTTTTTTCTGTGCACTGACAGTCCTTGCCCATAGATGCCATAACTGCGTTTATTTCTGATGGGTTGTGCAAAAAAAAAAAAAATTTTATCCAACTGCACAAATACAATTCAAGCACTTCCCTTCAGTGTGAGATTTGGTCCTCTTTCTTCATCCACCCAGGTTTGGTAGAAGCTTTTCTGTCTGTTTTGTTCAGTGATGATTATATTAAAAGGGATTCCTAGTGATTTATCAGATTACCAGACACTCATTCAGGACTCTGCCAAGTTTGCCTGGATAGGCAGTGTTCCATGCAGCTCCTCTTGTAGATACATGTGCCAACCAATCCTGACCCCTTTCTCTTCCAGCTTTTTTCTCTAAATTCCAGATGTTAGCTGATTTTGTATGTCACTTCTTTAAAAGGAGTGGTTGGGGCAGGGAGGGAAGGGCACTCCCTCCTTCAGGGAGCAGGGAAAACATCCCCAAGTACAGAGCAGGATGGGCACAGCCACAGCCAGGCATTTGGTGGCAACAGAGAGAAAACTCCCCATGGACCAATGGTCCTGAAACTGTCCAGGCACCAAGAGGCTGAAATCAAGCTTAGGAGAAAGGCCCTGCCTTCCTCACGTGTCTCTTGATGAGGCTCCCCTCATCCACTCCTCCCTTTAGCTGCTAATCCCCACCAGCACCAAAACCACCTCACTCTCTTCCTCTGGCAGAGAGAGATTCTGCATGGCTGCTCTCACCATCCAACCAGATATTTCCAGCACTTTGTCCCAACAGGGAGGGTTTTCACCTCTTCAGGACATCATCTTTGGTAAACCCTCGCACAGAGGAAGGACACTCACAAGCTTTTGTGTCTCCAAGACATATCCCTCTTAATTCCCTACAACAGCACTGGGAAGAGAAATGGTTTAGGCCACAAAGTTGGCTATAAGCAGGTGTGCAACCATGAGGTCCTCAAATAAAACTTAAAGAAGATCTCTGCTGCACACGCAAATTGCAGAAAAATATGATGAGGTTGGTTCCTGGCTACTGTGGGGTGCAGGAATTTGGCTGTCTCAGGTAGAGCTGAGCTCTCAGACCAGCCCTTGGGATCACAGAACAGAGCACGGCAGACTCCAACAGATCTAAGGCTAGAACTAAACAGCACACAATAATCTGCCTGCCACAGAGATGAAACAAGGAAGAAGAAGAGAGTTGAAGTTCAGTGTAATTACACGGGATTTGTCAGGTTCATCCATGAGTATATTGGGGCTGGATCAGCAGCTGTACTGATTGACAGTGTTCAGTGAAGATAAGAGCAATGTATTAGTCTAAAGCAGACATGGCTCTGCTGGATGCTGCTCAACACAATTCTTGCACTGACATTGTCTTTAGTGTGGTGAAGAGCTCAGTTCTGCATTTGTGCAGTCCCTCAGTGCCAGCAATACGTGGATGTGCATCCTGAAACACCCACCCACCCCTGCAGCAGCACAGGCTGCGTTAGAACTGCAGTTTTACTTCTGATAAATCCCCCAATTCCTCTCTAATAGTCAATTATTGTCGACTATTAAACCTCAGAGCATCTCAGGAAAGCATGGATAACTAGGAAAAAAAAAAGGCACAGCATTTCAGCAGAACATGAACATCTCTTATTAAAGAAATATCTGCATGCACATCCACAAATCAACCAGCTTTCACTCACAGTACTAATAAGAAAAATGAGTTTATCTGCTTGAGCAATGAAGTGCATTTTTTCCCTTGTTTCATCTATAGAATCATCATTGACTTTTTCTTGGCCTGCAAAGGCCAAACACAAATGATGTGGTGGATCATAGCAGAGGCAATTCTTCAGGTTAGTCAGACTGGAGTTAAACCCCAGCTGCATTTGGGAAGGAATGACAGAGACTTAGAAAGAAAAGCAGTGTGATTTCCAGCAGCCTGTTTTGATGTAGCAATCCAGGTTTCCTGACACGCCTGTTCTCCTCACACTGGGCACTGAGATTGAGAGGAAAACTCAGAAAGAAAACTGCAGAGTGACACTCGTGTCTTTGATTTGCATACTCCAATTGCTGTGGTGGGGAGCGAGTTGAAGCCTTCTTCCCTTCTCCTCACAGTTTGAAAAAGATAATAGGACAAACCCTGTATTATTTTTAAGAGAAGATGTCAAGATGAAAAAATGAAAACGTCAAAAAAGAGGCTGATATACAGCATTACTTAAAGACTGTTTTGTTGAGAAAAACTGACCAAATGATTTACGAAAGGCTTTTAACAGGGCAGTCTTTGGACTACAGTGAAGATGAAAAATAAATGAAAATCTATTTCAAGTTTATTTTAGCCTAGTCATTTGACAGATGAGGGCAAAACCTGGCAAGAACACAAGTTTTAATCTTCAGATGTAGTGACTTTATTTGCAGTTTTGCCGATTAAAGTTTTCTCAGCGCAAAATAAGAGCTTTTCAGAGCATTTTCAGATGTTTTCTGTTGAAACTACTTCTTTCATTTTTTATTTTTTTTACATGAAGCTCCCGTGAAAGGCACATGAGTAAAAGGGACTAAAGATGCTTCTGCTCATGGCCCAAAGCTCATATGGACATTGTCCTGACGGTGCTGCAGCCCGTGTGTCCACCACCTTCTTCCTCTCCCAACTCTCCTTTCAAGCCTCACTTTTGAAATTCAGCCCTCCTAATTAATTACTGGATTAACCAGCCTAGTTTCAAGATGCTCATGGCTGGAGGTGGATCTTGAAGCATGGGCCCATTCTCAGTGTGCCCAGCCTGGCACATTTCTGCCTGGCCAGATGGGTCCACCATCTGCTCCTATTTGAAGGAAAACTTCCCGGAATTAGGGTTTTCCTCTTAACCTTTGTTTGTACAAATCCTTTATCCTTTGCTCCCTCTCTGCATTCTTTTATTCTTTTTTTGCCTTTTCACCAAAATCACCTGAAACACATCCCAGGCAGATTTAAAAAATAAAGTGGCAGCTCCTCACAGTTTTGGTGCACACCTGGCATGAAAAGAGCCCTGCTCTGCACAAAGGCCACTGCTCTGGAGCAGCCTCAGCACACCAAAGGGCTGCTTTGTGGGAAAGTAGGAACACAGCAGAAATTATTTCAAGTGTATAAGCTTCAGAGAGTGTAGCAAAATCAATCCTAACACCAGGAGTCAAAGGTAGCCTTCTGCTGTTTGCTCAAGCTATTAGAGCATGCTATATTATTTTTGAGTATAGAATTTATAGATCGAGACAAGTGGTTGATCTCTTCGAGGCGAGTAAGAAAAGATAAAGATGGAAAAATGGAGAGCTGATATCTAATCCTATGAAAATCTGCTACAGTTCTATATTTATGATAAGCCTATCCCAGCACATCCTGCTCAAAGTCTTACAGAAAATGTGTTGCTAGCTACCAGGGAATCATTGATTTTTTTTAATTTTTTCCCCTCATAGTGCTATTGCTTAGCTGTGGTAGAAGCCATAACTTGGAGAGGAGGGGTAGAATTAAAAAATAATAAAAATAAAAAAATCAATATTATCATTATCAAGTGGTGACTGCAGTTTGCAGCAGCAATAATCTCCTTTGAAACAGCTTTCAGCAGTAGCAGTTGTCATCTACATGAAGTATTACTGGTTTGGCCAAGTTATTAAATGCAGATATTATTTGATGTTTTGGTAATTTTGGTTTGGTGACCATCAACAGTGCCCAAACCTCACATCTAAACCATATTTGGCTGAGAGCTGCAGTATTTGCTGCTGGCATTCTCTTTCCATTATTGCTGAGAATGATTCATTCCCTCATTAAGGGCAACTAATTTTTAACATCCCGTGCTGTTTCTTGCACTGTGTATTCGTGGAGTGTTCAGATGTGCCCCCAGTCACTAAGTTCTGTGCTTCCTCCAGTAATGCCTGAAGTTACAAGATCATTTGTCACTGGTTTTCTGCACACACACCTCCCCAGGCAGGCAGCTCTTGCAGGGTGAAGCTTTCCCTCAAGAGTTTTCTGAGCATCTTTTTCACATGTTTGAAAGCACAGTTCTGAGATGCTGCACCAGATTAGGGTGGTCTTCAGCAGGACTGAATCTCCAAGGCACAGAGCAGCTCTGCTCAGACACAGTAAAATTTACTGTGTCAAAACAGAAATATCCTTATTTATCTAATTACAGGCAAATGCAAATGTAACCATTCAGAGCTTCAGGCCTTCTCCTGCATGCCTTGGAGAAAACCTGCAGAGTTAATTTGATTCACAAGCCTGTGGCATCTTGGAGGTACTTCTAGGTTTTAAGTTATCTTTAAAATTCCATCTGAAGACCACAGGCATGCAGGTCACAAGCACTGAACACACAGAAAAGAGACAGGCATTGGTCTCCTAAAATGCTCTGTGTGTTTCCCTAAATGAGAATTCTTAACTGAATGTGTTTGCATCTATATTTGTATCACAATTTCAAGAGGATGAATGATGATTTGGTTAAGAAAAGGATTAGGTCTGTGATTATTAATAGACTGAAATCATAAAGGCAGTAGTATTTTTATGTTACCATGATATTCAAAACTCTCAATGAGGAAACAAGAACTGGTTTGCAAGCTTTCACTGTGACAGCATGAAGTGTTAATCTCTTTGCTGAAGTCCTACTCTATGACTAAACACTTTATAAAGCAGGTATGAAATGATAAATACTAAACTTTGCGTCTGTTTAGCTTTTCTCCAAGGATCAGAAGTGCTGCTGACCCAAGAGCCCAGTCCCCTCTTGGAGATCTTACAGGTGGAACTAATTGGATGTAGAAGGAGCTGTCACTCCTGCCCTCCCCTTGCTCCCATCAGAAGGCCACCCTGCCTGCCAATCTGACTGCTGAGCTCCTGCTATTTTTATCCTTTCATCTTTCCTGATATTGACTTAAAGCCTGTAATTTGTTACACCTGGAACTGCATCTATTAAAGTTAAGGTCTAAGAAACATGCCAAGGTCCACCCACGTAGAACCTATCACTTGTGCAGAAAATGTTTCAGAGTCTTTCAAGTGAGCATTAAATGCATTCCAGATGCACAGATTCTCCAGGTGGATGGGTCAGGGACCTGCCACTCACATTGGCAGAGGCAAGGCTTAACATCAAGTTGTGCTGCAGCAGTTTTGATTACCTTATCTACAAGCTAAAAGCAATATAAAATATTACCACAGGCTTTTTTTCCCTTAGAGCAATACATAAAACCCTAATGAAATTGCATTTATAATATAACCTCAATAAAAGTTTTAATAATGCTTGTTCCTATATCACAGCTGTGAAAAGAAAGCACCCATATTACATTTGAGACAGTGTGGAGTATACAATAAGTTTAAGACACATACATATGTGTCTTAAACTGTGACTATTAAGAGTTTTTAATGATTTAAGACATTAAAATTTAAACTAATTTTTTTCTTGTCTTTTAAAGGAGCATTATTCTGAACCAAACCTCTCTCCAGAATCACCTGCACCAAGCTGCGTGCTTTTGGTGCTTATAGAGAGATTCTGAAGCTGCAAATCACACTGCTTGTGGCTCCTGAATGGATTTTCTACATCCCTTTCATTCCAGCTCTCAGTAGTAAGGCTGTCATCTTAGACCCAGGCATTTCCAAAATCAGTGGAGGTTTTGGGCTCACTTCATGCACAGGATTCAATCCTCCTGGTGGTCATAACATGAATAATCCTAATTACATCCCTAGTTGTGATTAGGCAAATGCATGTAGGAGCATTCACTCATTCTTGGGGACTGGTGTGAGCCCTGGGCAGGTCCCAGAACTGTGCTGGATAAAAGTTACACCCACACAAGCACCTTTCACTCCCTGGTTTCCCTGAAACCCTGGGCAGATGCTCAGATGTGCTCCAAATGGAGGGTGGGGAGAGGGAGATGGAGAAAAAAAGAGAGAGAGAGATAAAAAAAATAATCAAGATCTCAGGGTACACTGTGGTATGCTGCAAAATTTAGCCTGTGTGCAGCTGATGAGATTTCTGGTGTGAATGGGAACTGCTGGCAGGAGGAAAGCCTGCAAGAGGAAGCTCTGCTTGTGTGCTTCCACTGATGCTGCCAAAAAACCTCAAAGTTTCACCATGCAACAGAAGTTTTTAACCACCTAAGATGCTTAAATGAAAGAGAAATGCACGAGGAAAAGCAGCAGTGAGTTATGTATCACCATTACTGCTAGCATTAGACAATTACAAGGGACTGCTCAGCTGAAGACCACAAGGTATATCACAAAATATTTCACAAATCATTAGGTAACTAATGGCAGAGCAGCCAGTGTGAATTAGGCAAGAGACTGAAGGGGTCACTTTGCTCATCCTTTAAGATGGATGCTGGTGGTACAGCTCTGAAGCCACTGAAACAGCAGCAAAACAGCACAGGGAGTGGAAGAAGGCCTTATCCAGGCAGACAAGCAGACTTGCAGAGAGGATTTGGGAAGATGAACTTCAATTTTCTGTGTGGGACTTCTGCCAAAGACTCCAGGACAAGCACTTTTCCTTCAGCAGGGCACACATTGAGATTATGTCAAAGTAATCTCCCCTGGCTTCCACTCAACAGTACCGGCAGAAGAAATCACCTCCCCAAGCAAGAAACACAAAACTCTTTTTCTTAATTTCTTAAGAAATGTGATTTCAGATACATCTGGAATATTTCCCCTTACCAAAGACCCACCCAACCTTTGTTTTTTAATCTCAAAACACAGCTCACTCTTCAGATAAAGCTGTTTCAAGCTAAGAAAGAGAAACATTTTGTTGAAAAACAATAAAGTGTTGTGATTGTTATCAGCGAGATGTAAAAGGAGACCTGGGAACTGTCTCTTCTTCCTGAAATCTTGTTGGTGTTCTGATTCAGACAGAAATTGCCATCTACTGAATTATCAACAGGTGAGGCTCACTACTGCTCAGCCAGATGTTTTAGAGCTCTGTTAGGACCATATGTTGCTTTGTGACAGGTGGGGAATGCTGCCCAGAATACTTTCAAAACCCCAAATTCACCAGTATCCCAACAGATGAAGTGAAAAAGGGGATTTGTTTGGGGTCCTGGGAAGGAAAGGAGGGTTTAAGTCAGGTTGAACACTTTTTAAAATAGTAACAATAATGTATGTTTTGGTTTTTTTCAAAATATGCTTTCAAAAAGTGAGCTTTCTTGAGAAGTAATACAAATACATGGGCATATTTGAGAAGATCATATGAACAGAGAAGCTGTTCATAAATGTGATTTCAAAAATGAATATAAATTTGTGGTTGGTGTCACTGCAGATAAGGAGTCAGTAAATTTACTACATCAGCAGGCAGGAGGGAACACTGTCAGCCTTTTTTCCCCACACTGAGTAGCTTTCAGATGATTTTCAACGAGATCATGTATTTTGTAAAGGAGAGGAACATTCCGACAGACTGACTCCAGCGTGGTTCCAAAAGCAGTGACTGTAGCAGTACTCAGAGTTTAGCCTAGTTTAACATAGTGTTATAGCAACTGTGCAGAGCTGCTTCTGCAGATTGTGTTAAACTAAGCTTAGCACCACTTCTGTCATCTCTCTGGAGTCACTGGGCTCAGTCAAACCCCGCTCACAGTGCAGAGAGCGCTCTGCTCATCACACACAGCCCATGCCTGGGGACACTCAGGAACGCTTCCTGCAAACACAAACACGGGCTTTGTGAGCATAAGCCGTCAATTATTCCTGTTTGCCTTTTTTTTTTAATGAGAAAGTGGTCATTCTGTTCCCTTTTCTGCTGTTGGGCACCCCCTGCCTCCTGACCCCTCAGTTTGGATGCTGAGTTGCTGCACAGTGCACGGAGCAGCCCCAGAGCAGCGCAAGGGTGTGCGAGCAGCACTGGCTGCCTGGGAGCAGCTCAGCCTGGCACAAACACCACGGATAATCACATTTGACTCAGCCTACCCATCAAGCTGAGATCCCCTGAGATTTTGTCTCTGAAGACATGCCAGACAGAATTCTCTGGTTCAGAGAAAGTCAGAGGTTAGAGAGGGGTCAGCTGTAATTTAAGCATCTCTCAAAGTCCTCTGAGTGCAGTTTTCACTCACACAGCCCAGTACCAGGAGAATAAGCATAGGAAGGAGCCTAAATGCAAGGAGGTCTGAATTAATGTAAAGACTGATACCTGCATGTATTCTGAATTTTGTCAGCTGCACAGGGATCCCTCTGGGATAGCACAGGGATGGGTTGCCACCATGCAGAGTGCAGCCTAAGGCCATTTGGCACTGCAAAGCAGTCCCAGAAACACCACTGTGGGGTCACAGCATCTGCAAACAACTCCAAAGCATTGCAACCACTTTCCCTAAGGTGTCACTTAGTAAATATATTCCCCCTCTTTTGGTATCTCTCATGTTGGAAAACTGCTCTGGACAAACACAGTGAAGATTTAAACCTCAGCAGGGAGAAAACCCATTTCAGTGGAAAGAAAATCTTGGTCCTTGAACAAGTGGGCATAAATGTGTTGTGTATAAATTTAGTCTGGAAGTTACCAGGAAATTTTAGGCATTTAGCTGTAGGATCAGCCTCCAACAGCAGCAGCTGGAAGTGTCCTGCCAAAGGACACATTCTCACAGCTGATCAAAAAAATCCCTCAATAACCAGAATGGAAGGTTCAGCAGAGGCTCCTGGGCTCCCTTCTGTCCTAAACCCAAGATGATGGTCTTGGAGAATGCCAAGGAGAACCTGACCTTCCTGGCAAGGTAAGGACACCGTTCCTGGAGGTGTTCAAGGGGTGTCTGGATGTGGCACTCGGTGCCATGGTCTGCAGGACAAGGTGGTGATCAGTGAATCTGGTTCTGAGCTGCATCTCAATGATCTCTCAATGATTCTGTGCCAGCTGTCCTGTGGAAAGATGAGGGACATGTCTGTGCCAGGGGATGTGCCACAGAACAATCTCAGGGGTTCTTGCTGTCTATAAGGACAGAAGAGACACCACCCAACCCTGCTTTCAAGGATGAGAGTCCCAGCCAAGGAACAGGCACCAAAAGGTGAGCCTCAAGGCTCCTGGAGGAAGAGTTAGCAGAGCCTGTGTCCTTCGAGTCCCCAAGCCCAGGGGCTGTGCTCTCACAGCTGCCTGTTACACATCCACAGGAAAAGGTCTAACCAGATGAGCAATAAGGCATGAGAGCAAATTTTCTTCCTTACTCAAACAGTTCAGGCTATTGCTGACACTGGATAGCCCTGGATCAGCAGTAGGGTGAAAATGTGCAATTCACAGAAAAAACACCTATTTCCTTTAAAACTAGAAGTTTAAACCTCCAAGTACAAAAGGTGTTTTGCCCCTTTTTCTCATTAAGCTGTATAGCTCTCATCTTTCTGCTAATCAAAATGCTATGCTGATTTAACAGTGTCACTGTGTTCTGTGAAAAGCTTAAGATAGCTCTTTTATCACCAGTTGGAACACCAGTGACTTGAAATTAGTTGTATACATGTAGGGAAAAACAGACTGTCTGTCCCTCTGCCAGAACAAACAACTCATCTTCATCTGACTGCATAGAGTAGGGGTAAGCAATTCATAAGGAGGAAGAAGTTTTAGGATCTTAATAGCTGTGGGATGGCTGACTCAGCTTTTTGACATTATGGTTAAAACAAAAAAAAATTTAAAAATCATATAATCTATAAAATCCCATCAGCTGAAAAGCAAACTAGCTCTGCAAGCAGTAAACCTCAGCCCTCTGTAGGAGTTCAGGTCTGTGTCCCCTTTTAGCCAGGCTTGAAAAGGTAGTGTGAGAAAGCAAGGTGAGTTATTTGGGTTAGTTTTATGCCTGGGTTTGTTTTATGAGGCCCACAGTTGTGCTAAGGAAAGATGTGTAAATCCTTGGGGTTGGGGAGAGCAGCTGCCTGCCTCCTGCCCACACCTGCCACCGAGCTACCTGCCTGTGCATCCTGCCTAGGCTTCCTCTTGGGAAAACAGGAAAGTTTATCTTCTGTCTTTATCCTAATTGTTTCAGTTTTTCTAAACTGAAAAAAATAAAAAAAACCCTCCAGTTCTAGTAAAAAAACTAAACAAATCTGTTGTCGTAGCAACAGGACCCCCAGCACCCACCTGTGATGACAGAGAATCTTTCAGGGCTCACCAACAAGGACAGGGATGGACAGGGAGTGCTCCCACACCTGGGGAGGCTCCATTTTACACCATTATTTCAGGAGCTGCTGGCTCAAAGCCCACTGACCACCCAGGGGCCGCAGGGCACTGACCCCAAAACCCAGTGCCAAGTGGACACATGGCCCAGGACTAGGAAGGAAATGCAAAAATGAATTAAATTGGGTCAGGTTTTCCCCAACAGCTTCTGATGGTTTGTGACTTCCATCCTCAGAAGTGCAGCACTTCAGAAACTGGGCCTAGGAAAGCAGTTCTGGCCAGTGGATCAGTCAAAGCCCAAAGGAAAGCCTGCATGGCCTATTATTTTTTATGACAGCAACATACAATGTTAGTCCATGTCTAAAATTTACCAAACACTATCTCTGTGCCACACACATTCTTCTTTATCACCTGAAACTGTCAAACAGCAGCTGGATCAGACAGGATCCCATCAGAGGCAAGAGGAAGCCTTCAATTCCAGTGTTTCCACAGCCCCTGCCAGAAGTAAATCCAAATTTTGGGAGTACAAGACCTGTCCCTAACTCAGGGAGCAGAGCAAGTCCAGAACAAGCATGGACCATGTCCCTTTGGCTGTTTCACTGCATCTCTGTTACCAGCAGCTCATCCCAGCCATCCCACCCCTTCCCCAAAAGGCTCCAGTGTGAAGCCAGCACTGGCACAGGTTCCTCCCACGCCTCCTGGCATCTGTCCATCCTTAGTGCTTGTTTCCTACCAGGTCATGGAGAGCCCAGTCTCACTGGGCTTAGGGAGCTGTTTTCCTGATCACCCCCTGTCGTTTTAAAAGGCTCCTGATTTCCCTGTGCCTCTCTCAGCTCACGTTTGGAAAGCAGCTTCTGTGTCCTTAAGTGGCACTTGCCATTAAATGAGAAATGTTTTTTATCATTGCAGAGCAATCTCCTCGATACCATGCAGAAAGTTGTTGCTTGCGTGCATCCAGGGGACAGATAATTATAAATACAATAAATTCTAAATCATTTTTGAGGCTGTTTTCCTCATATGAAATTTACTTCTTCTTTCTAACAATGGGCTAACAAGCCAGAAACTTCAGCCAAGACAGCAAGTGTACCCCATCACCAGCCTGGGAGGGTTTGGCAGGACAGAAGTGTTTTATAGCAGTTTCCCAATGCATTTAAGGCTCACTAGTGGAATGTTCAAAAGGAACTTCTTGTCAGTCCTCTGCAGAAGTTAGCAACATCAAAATATTGCACGCATATAACAACATTTTGCCCCATTTTGGGGCTAGTCTATACATAAGTCAAACCAGACAGCAATTTCATACTTGCTCAGTATTCTAAAATGCTGTTTATCTCTCCTCATGTAATGGTTTCCAAATGTCTCCATGCCATCAAAGTAATGAGGTTACATGTAATTAGAATATATGAAGGTATTTAAAAATTAAGTGTTATTATTTTGTACACTTTCAAATAGCATAATTGCATTAAAATTACTACCTTCTGCTTATTTCATTTATAAACATCACTTTCCTTCTCTAATCTCAGAAGAAAATAAGAAAGGTCATCTGGAAGAGAGCTACAGCTTATTTTGCATCTTGTATCTCAGGCTCAGTGCTATTGTATTAGAGATCTCTAAATGCTCAGGTGTCTACATCAGAGCTGATCTGAATAGGAATATTAAAGTTCCTGTTAAACTGAAAAAAACAGAGCTCTACTCACCCTTTCCAACCAGGAGGTCTGCACTGGACTAACACCAGAGTGCAGTGGCTGTGGCCCTCTGTTAGTACCGCTTACTGCAGATCCAGGTGAGCCCACTTGAAGCAGAAGCCCAGGTCATTTTCAGCCATTTATCAGCCTCTTGATCTTAGCAGCAGTTGGGGCTGAATAGCACAGGAGAGTGAAAGTTACTCTAATGTGCATGGGCTGTGATTATTCCTGAGGCTCTGCCATCTGCAGAGAAATCCTCCTCTCCCCTTCTGGGCTTCTCTCCTTTCTCTGCAGCTCAAGGGGAGCAGCCAAGGATTAAGGAGCTGACCTTGAGTCCTGCCCTCATGAATTTCCCAGTATTTACCATGGTAAATGAACACACAAACATTTTGCAGCAACAATAATTTCTTGTCTTCTTTGGAAGTGGAACGCTTTGGTGCATTCCAGAAAATTCTGCCTATTTCTACACCCTCACCATCCATTTTCCTGTCACAGACCTGCGTGGATTTGGCTGGGCACAGGCTGTTGGTGTCAGCAGCCTTCACGCACCAAAAGCTGCCTTTGACTGTGCTGTTCCAAGTCCTGTGCCTGTCTGGAGATGGGCTGAGGGACACGGTTCAGGATCCCTGCTCTGCTCCTCACCGGCACCTAGAGAAATATATCTTATTATTCTGCACCACCAAGCGGCCAGATGGAGCAGAGATTGCACAACACCTTGGGATCCAGGCTTGCCACATCACCTACAAGGGTTTGGTTATGGAGTGGAAGTTCATATTGCCTGAACTGGCAAATATGGGGGAAAAAACCACAGAATATAAAACCTCATATCTTGAAAGAAGCAAGTTTCCCTTTCTTTTTTTTTTTTCTGACATCCCCTAAGGTGTTCCTAAGGGTGTGTTGTCAAAACTGCTTCTGTTCATATTCAGTCACATTTTCCATACTTCAGATTTACTGGTGGATGGTTCTGTAAATACGAGACAAATATTTCTGAATATCAATAAAGTGCTTGTGTCAGAAGTAGGAAGAAAGCACATATCTTTGTTCTTTAGATATTAATTCCTCTATCTCTAAAAGTTGTAAAAACAAAAAAGATGGCATTTAATGCAGAAAGATGCATTACGTGGTATAAATAGGAGCTATTTCCCCATTCTTTTGTACCTCATGTTCCTTGTGCTCAGTTGAACTCTTTTATTTAGTCACTCTCAAGGTACAAAGAGTGAGGTCTGTTGATGATCAACATTACTTGTCCAAAATCCTCACATGACAAAGCAGCTGATCTCATTGCATAACATTACACATCACTTTTAATATATGATACTGACTTGTGACAGGGCAGAGAGTGATCCCTCATTCCGGTTTGGGAATATCAGTCCAACTATTGGGAGATTTCCTCTTTCAGAATGAGTTGGGTCACTGTCTGAGGATCTTAAATAATAATTTCATAAACGGTATTTCCTTAAGTAAATATTTTACTTGAATCTGATTTCAGATTTTCTCACAGGCTCATCAGTCTTGCAGTGGAAATCTTCATTGCCTGGATTTCCATGGGTCATATGGAGAGATGTTCACTGGGAATCAGGAGCCCAGCTCAGTGCTTTAAGCCTTTATGTAATTCTGTGGGACACAGGCTTTTAACTTTCCTAAACATCTCAATTGCTCCTTTGGGTTCTGAGTGTTTAGGTCCCTAAGTATTTTTCAGCGCCCAGCCCTGTAGTCATACTCAGACCTGTGAATTACCTGAATATTCAGACCTGAAATTCCACCTGTGTAATTTCACCTGTGTCCCTGCCTCTGGAAATTCATACTTCCCTGTCTCACAAGTCACTTTGGGTCTGTGCACTGAGCCTTGGAGACCTTCAGCAAAAGGTCTCTGATTTGGGTGCATTTGGGATTGGACACACACATACACACAGAGCCTTAATCCTTGTGTTTCTTTTGAAAGTGGAATTTTCTTAGTGGAATTTTCTTAGTGGAATTTTCCTTCATAAGCCCTGAGGTCACAGTAGCAAGCACTGTTCCTGACCTGTGTGTGTTCCCTGTGACCGAGGAGCTGAGAAGCAGAGCTGGGATGGAGGCTTCAGAAGGCTCAGAGGGGTTTTGTGTGTGCCTCCCCATCCCTGATGTGATGCAGGGCGGTACAGGGGGAACCTGTCAGGGATAACAGCGGATGTTGAAAAACTAAACACGAACGTCAGAAATGTAAGTCTGCTTCTGATTATTCAAATAAGGACAAATTAAGAAGGAAGAATAAAGAGAAAAGGCGTTTGTCTGGAGTGCAGCAATGCCTGGAGACTTCTGCCACAATCAGAGTGACATTGTGCTGTGCAGGCTGTGAAGGATTAGCAAACGACTGAGCCAGAGGGACTCACACACCAAATCAGTAAATCAGTCAAATATGAGTGTCTGCATTTAACAGCTGATGCTGAGAAACAGCAAAATTTGAAGCAGCTTGTCCAAGGATTGATGCCAGGTTTGTCCAGAGCTCTGTGCACCTCTGGAAGCAGGGCCAGGCTGGGAGAAGCAAGCCTTGGCTCGGGGTTAAGGACCTGACGGTTTTAACCTTTGGAAAGACAGCAGTCAAGGGGGCAATGTAGCTATGGGATCCCAGATTGTAAATGGCCCCTTGCAAATGGCCTCTGGCTGCAAAAAAAAAGCGAGGTTTCAGTGCTTCAGACTGCTTCTATTTGGATTGGAAGTCCCTTATTTCTGTCAGGGTGGCTGCAGGAGCAACCACCACTCATGTACACAGCTGTGGACCAGCCACCACCACTGCCATGGGAGCTGGAAGCTTTTCAGTGGATCAAAGGCATGGAATAACAGGACACATCCATTGAGTCTTCCCTCATAATGTGCTACAGGGCTATTTCTTGTTTGCAGCTCAGGACATGCTGAAGGTCTTTCCTCAAAACCATCACCAGCTCAAGCAGGCAAAGCTGGGTGCTTTGCTCACCTCCTCTGCTTCATCCACAGGGTCCATATGTCATTCCTGAGATTAAACCATGGCTCCACTCAGAGCCCATGTGCAGTTTGCCAGTTATTTTCAAGGCAATGAGGATTTTATCCTTTGTTCATCCTGTGCCGGCTGGGCTAACGATGTACAATTAGAAACTGCTCTTTGTTCTAGCGCAGTCAAGAGGATTCTTGCCAATGATTTGAATGAGCATTGGATAAAGCTTATGGCTAAATCCAGTCCTTATGCAAAAATCCATGGATTCTACTGAATCGCTTTTCTCACAGTGAAATTAATGGGAGCTGTATGAGAACATCTAAGGGAAGATTTAGTTCCTGTTTGCAACAATATGTTACCCCCTGATATTGGGCCTGTTTTGAAATGTTTATTGTTAAATCCGTGTATTTTTGGTTATATCTCATTAAGAACATAATACAGCCTTGGAAAGTACATTCTGAAAGGGTATTACAACCGGATTGGGATTACTGTTTGCGAGAGACTTTTAACTAGGGGGAAATTTCAAATTCAATTTACAGTAATGTCAAACCACAATTAATATATAGGCAATGATAAGGGGAACATGCAGAAGTACACATTGATAGCACTACATCAACAAATAAACTTTTGGAGCTAGTAATTAGGTACACAAGATTATTATATGTTTAATTGACTAAAGCGACAATTTGGAATTACATCTAGTCACATTTAATTGGATTTGGAATCTCTAGAGGAAAGGAAACAGAGAGCAGCATAGAGAGGCAGCCATAAAAGCAAACTGATTTTCTAAAGTCTGTTAAGACTCTGCATTAATATCCTTTGCACAATACTTTTTTAATATCCCTCAACCTAGAAAGAGCAATGCAGTGATTGTCACAGACAGTGGGAGTACTAAAGTGTACTCAATTAGGTGACAATACACCTGATTACTTTTAGTTTGGGGTGGGTTTTAAGCTATAGTTTAATCAAAGATGAACTATGTCTGAGTCTGCCATAGACAAGTGATATTCCAATGCTGCCTAGATACAGGGTATTGTACATGTTGATGCTGTCCTAGAAGGAATGTATTTAATATATTTCATCCCCAAATACCTTAAAGGAAAAAAAGGAAATCCAGGCTAAAATATTGTATAGTATCCATTAAATATTTGCTTAGAGCAAAATACCGAAAAGTTATTAAAATAAAATGTCACTTTTTGGCAGATAGTTTAAAAAATTTACCAACGCTTGTCTTAGGGCTGGACAAAGAGAGTTATGTGTAATCTTTTGGTAAAAAACTCATGTTGCGCTCTTCTAATATCACCTGCATTAAATATTGCTGTATGCATCCTTCCCTCCCTGTACACTCATTTATTCTGCTTTTGTCACGAGGAGGGCCACGATTGCTGACCATACATTCATCATGACGGGAGGCACCGTGTGTGCAACGAGCGACCCCATCCATCTGTATTGGCAGCTAAAAATTGATAGCCCAATGAGGAAGGAGGTGCTTATCTCACTATTAAGATCGAAATGAAGGATGGCTGCTTAAAAGACTGCCGACAAAGGTAGCTCTTGGGCATATCAATCAACAGGACGCGATACAGCACCACCGTATTTATAACGAAGTAGATTTTCTTGGACTAATTTTAAGGGCAAAATTCAAGGTTGTTAACCCTTGACTCATACTTCAATTTTATGGAGTGCCATAAAATTTAATTCCAGATACTGTATAGCCCCCTGAGCTATTTTTTGTGAAGTCTTCTTACCTTAGTGACACTTTCCTCTCACAATTTGCATGGTACTAATCCTCTGACGCCTTTCCAAACTCCTCAACTGGAAGGGGAGCAAAAAAATGGCTGTAACAAATGGTCTCAGAGGAACCTGCAGTGCTCTGTGAAGGATGAGTAGGCAAGACCCCACTCTACCAAGAGGACTGATGTGAGGAGTAGATCATTGACTTTAATGAGGCTCGTGTCTTGAGTGATCCTCTTTTAAGATGGCTGTTCAGCCCCATCAGCACAAATTCAAGTTGAAGGGTACTTCCTTCTACTTGAATTTTTACTCCTTTCTGAGGAGCAAATTTTATGACAAATGGATCCTTTATTTGGAAAGGCTCATTTCTGCAGGAGTTTTCCACTGCCAGTGAAGACCCAGCCTTCATCCCCAGAGGGAGTGCAGCATTTGGGCCTCAGGTGGTGGAAAACCCTTTTGCATCTCAAAATAGACCTGGTCCTCCTCATCTCAGATGATCCTCAGGCTCTATTTTTTCCACACAAAGAATTTAAGGATTCTAGGAACAGTGTATGTCCCATGCAACAAAATTGCAGGGCTTGACTCTGATCCCATTTATTTGAGCTTATTCTGTGAGAACACCTGTCACATTTGTACTTCTTGTGAAGTGGTGCAAAATATGTCTGACATAAGCCAGAGTAATAAAGATCAGAATGTGTTTCTTTTAAATTTTCCCTCACCTAGCAAATTCTTCCTTTTTTAAACTATTATTAGTTGCATTCTTATTGGTAAAAATGGAATAAATCTGAGTCCCAGGAGCTGTTGAATTTCAGTACTGCTGTGAGTGCAAAGTGCATCTAATTCAGAGAATTACCCACTGGGCTAGTGTTTGCAGTGCCTGTGAACTTTCGTATGTGCTTTCCAGCAGAGAATTTCTTCTGTACAGAACAGTTTGATTTTTTTTCCCCACTGGGTCAGACTCTTTAAAAATCTTGAGTTCACAAACACATTTTATGAAGGGGTCATTTCTTCAAATGGATTGTCTTTTTTTGTCTCTTTACACTGGTATCCATTGACTTCCCTTCTTGATGTCATGGACATGAAGCTTCAAAGAATAACCCTTTAAAGAAGGAGCTGTCATAGCTGTCCTCTCCCCCAGGGGTTCAGGCCATCCTGCTATGCAACAGGGCTGGAAAAGTGGTGTGAAGGACAAGATTCATCTCAGTGCCTCCATGCAGAGTCTAAACCAGAAGCTGTGGTTGGGCTAAGGTGGGAATGAACCAGAAGTGAAGGGGGAACTGAGCTGCTTCCAGCCATTACCATCAGCTGCTAAACAGCAAGGGCCAAAGGATGTTGGCAGTGGTAGGACTCTGGCTGGTCAGTACTTTGCTCCAGAGCTCACAGCTCATTTCTCTTGCTGACAGAAAGCTCCTGAGTGGGCCTGGCTGGACCCCTGTGTACCAAGAGGTCCCACCTTGGTGCTTGTGCCCCACTCCCACTCCTAGCCTTTCTCCCAAGTCGCTGCCATCTCTACTGCAGAAGCTTTGAAATGTCAGTAGAGATCAAACCACTTGTTTGAACCCCTGCTGCACTCATTTTTCCCCAGCAGACAGAGATTGCTCTGAGCTTTTGTGCCTTTTGTGCGTGTGCCTGAGCGTGGGCTACGCGAGGGATTCAGCAGCACCGAGATGCTGACACACGCAGGAGAGGCAGCTGGGTGCCCAGTGCTGCTCCCACTCAAGAGCTTGCACTCAAGAAACAGCTCCTGAAGATACATCCCCAGCTCCAGTAACACCTTTCCCCTCCCAGAGCCGCTGAGTTCTGTGCGCTCAGCAGCGGGGCTGACTTCAATGTCATCAGAGCACACAGCAACAATTATCAGGATGATGCAGCATGTGACACTGCACTGGGACTTTCCACCACAGAGAGACTGAGCAGAGGTAGTATAATCTTTTTTTATTAATATTCTCTCTATTTCATGGTGTAAAAGCTGAAAATAACTTGTCACAACTATACATGCTCATGTGCCTTTGTAACCAAAGCAACAGCTATTGATGCACGCACTTCGTGCTAACTACTCCTCTGCCCCAGCACTGGCTCACAACCATGAGCAACATTTTCCAAGGAAAAGGGAATAGATGAGGGATAGGATGCATTTTTTTATCCTTCCATGAGGAAAGATTTGTAGATTAAATATGTCACTCTTTGCTTTGATCAGTGGGTCAGGTATAAAACCTTCTGGCATGGCATTGACTACTTTTGTTTCTTCATATCATGAAGAAACTGCTGGAAAAGTCTTCTACTTCTGTCATGGCTTCAAAATAATGAACAGACCATTTGAATCCTTCAGTTGACATCTTTACTGCAAAAAATTCAGTCCCTTAATTCTCATCTGCAAAGCACTTTAATATTTATCCTATTTCTAAATCACCGTGTTTTCTCTCCTGATCTATTCCTCATGCTCAGAGCAGTCTTTATCTTGTATCTCCTCTGGTTTTCTTCTCCTGATACGGGGTTTATACTTTGCTTTGAACTTTTCCTATCCCTGACATCAACTGCCAGGAGCCCTCTTTCCTTAAACCATTCTTAAAGTGCTCAAATTGCTCCCTTCATTATCAACTTTTACATATTTCTTCTTCCTTGGCACAAACCTGTTCCATGTGACTGTGTAGCCCCTCTTAGGCACACTGCAAGGTTTGTTCTACTAAATTTTTAAGGCCACATGGACTCATACTAATGAATTACATGACTTTCTGCATAAAAACACCACGGAACTGCACCCCTGCCTTCCTGCATGGCTGCCACAAGAGGAAAGCAGAGACTGGTTTTGAGAAAGTTACCCAATGCCCATTTAAACACTTTAGGAGCAGAGTATTTACCATTGACCATCTAATAGATTATTTGTTGGAGGCTTTTTTCCCTTGTTTTGCCCCTTGTTCATTCAGTCCAAACTTCCATCAATTTATATTATGCATTAATATCTGAAAGCTTAAAGGTCCATTAGCACATCTTACCTTCTCCCTGTATATGTACCTATGGATCGTGATCAAGGCAACTTTAAATATTCTTTTTGATTAGCTTTTTGATTAGCTTTCTTTGATTGTCCCCTTTAAAGTAAATCATCTATTTCTGGATCTTCTGTACAGTGATATTTAATATCACTGATATAACTGATTATTATTTAACTTCCATTCTACTCTGAGACAAAGGCATAATGCCGATGACTGGTGGAAAAGTAATTTGCAAGGGATAATATTATTCAGTAAGTTGGGCCTTTTTCTCTGTTCAAATATTTTATTCTGTGGATTGAAAATATACATTCCAAGTTGACATATCATCAAATGAATGGGTTTCTTTTCATAACCTGCTAGAGATATGCACTGGATGATTTGTGTATTGGCTGCTAGATTAAAAATAGATGAATTAAATAGAGTTGATCACAATAAATAATAATGGGAAAATTAAATGTATTATAGTGAATCTCCTCAGAGTGGTAGCAGCAAGACAAGGTTTAAACTTACTTATTACTATAGTCATGTAAGCTCCCCAGCATTTCTTGTCTGCAATGCAATTTTTCAGCTGGTAACAACAAAACAAAGAGGAGGTTTGTGATATTTCATCTCACAGAAAGAATCCCTCTCTAGACTGTCCAATTTTACTCACACCTTGACAAACTATTCCACTACCTAAAAACCGCAATATAAGCTGAGTGTTTCATTCTGTGGGTGAAAATATACCACACCCAGACATTCTGACAATGTCAGAGAAGCCCAGTGTTGTCAAAGAGGGTTGAAACCTTGGAAGTCACAGCCTGGCTTCACCAACATCTGGCAGCGCTCCCATCTTAGTATAAATTATTACCTCATTTATAAATATCTCAGTCTTAACTCCTCAGCACGTTACCAATCTAATTGTTTTCATTATTCCATTGTGAAAACCACGTGGCCTATTTTATGCTGAAAGCTGAGCTCTAGCATCCACTGTGCACTTAGATCCAAAGTCAATCCCACCTAGCCAAAGTCTTACCCTAAATGCCACTGCACCAGCCATGCATATGCTGCAGAAACCAACAGAACCCCAGGAAAGCATTTCAAAGGTTGTATGTTCATATCTGCATGTTTCCAAAGCCATCTGTACTAAAAACCTTAATTCCAGAGTGTATGAAGTATTAAGTATTTGCTACAACTCAAATTCAGGCCTTTAATTTGCACTGGAGTAAACTGGGCTTTTAGTTTTAATTCCTGTTCAACCCCAGTGCTCTGGGCAGGACTGCAGCCACCACAGAGCTGCTCTTAGCACACTGAAAATGCAATTTGTGTGAGAATATTTCTGTCAGCTAAGCTCAGCGCCACAGAGAAAGCTTCCAGCAGCACGTGGAGGTCTGGCTACCTTCAGACTTTGTTTTTGGGCTCTGGTCACTGCTGTGGACACCAGGTGCTTCCACCCCAAAATCCTGGGCTGCTGCAAGCGTGGGGCAGAACACACCTCACCCCGAAAAGCAAACAACAACCCAGCCCTGCGAGCTGAGCGCTGTCAGCTCCTGTAGAGCTCAGCCTCATCTCACACCTTCAGGGGTGAAAATCCAAGGCAAGAAAGTTTAAAGAGGGAAAAGCTCTTGGTAGGCAAACCCTCCTGTGTGGTCCCAGCTGGTGCCCAGGGCTGTCAGCAGTGCTGTGTGCTCACACTTGACCCGTGCCCTGCTATGGAGCATGAGGTTCCCAAGCTGGCAGCAGCAGGGATGTTTTGCAATCCTCCCAATGGAATGACTGATAGGAGCTGACAGGCAGCCTCTCTGGGCAGCCTGGCCATCATATCACTGAGAAAATGTATTTCTCATTAATTCTTGAAGCTATTTGAGCAGCTCATGCCGTGCCATGCTTCGCTGCAGGAAAGTCCCTTCTTTAATCAAATCTGGGTGAAAATCCGTGTAAGGTCGATGGCTCTTGGGTGCACTGGCAGAAGTAGGTGTCTGCTGGGCCTGAGTCTGTATAGTCCCAGAGGTCTGTGGAGCTTGTTGCTGCTTTAAGAATTCATTTTATATTTTCTCATGCCAGAAAAGAGATAACATTTCCCTTATAACTCTTCATAAACACCAACAGGTAATCCTCCCTCTTCTATATCTATGGTAATATTGAAGGCCAAGTCTTGCCTTGAAGCACTGAGCTTTTAATTTCCTGGTGGAAAATTTGGACATAATTATATTCCTTATCCTGGTCATTAGAACAAAAAGATTTTGTCCCTTAAGAAGGAAGATCAGTTTGTCCTCAAGATATCTCACTGGTGTCCAGATGATCTCAGTGCAGCTCCTGACCAGTTTGTGGATTTCCTATGTCCCATTGCATCATGACTGAAACAACTTGTTAAAATTAAAATTATTAATGTTTTGTGAGGGCAGAATGGGCCCTTTTCTATGTGTGCCATTTCAGGGATTCAGACTTTGGAATGCACTCTTTGTAAGACATAAATCTCAGCTGCAGAAAATCAGCATCATTCTGCTCTCAGGTACAGTAGTAAAAATATGGAGTCATAGAAAACTAGATGGAGAAGGCAAATAAAATAACATAACAGAGAATTTCTATCATATTGATACTGATTTGAGAGCTTTTCACTGCTGTCATTACTGCTGATATTTCCATTTCAGAAACAATTCTACATGTACAAAACCAAGGAATTTAACAGTTTCTTGCATCCTTTCTTCTGTAATAATATCTACTTCCACATATTTTCTCCCTACTTTTATTTTTCTGGTACTAAATCATTTATGATAGAATAAATACTGCTTGAATCATAATGCTAAGAGAAGGTATTAGTTTAAATGTCACAACTATTAAAGCAGATGGATTAATTCTCTCTGATTTGAGGAGAGATGGATTTATTTAACACCAGCTGAATGAAATAGGCAACACATCCCTCGCCATAGTTGCTAGCTGTTGAAATCCCAATATTAAACAAATTATCAACCCAATTAGGGTTGTAACTGTTAACAGAGGCCCATAAATCATGTCTCAAGGATGCTCAACAGGAACAACCTGGTCAGCAAAACTCTAGACCATTTAAAAAACCCACAGGGCAGCTCAAAAGTAATGTACATATTTCAAAAGCAGAACTTTCCATTAATTCTGGATTTTACTGGTTGCAAAACAGAGCTTTAAGATTTACAAAGGAAACCTGAAAACCCTGTGCCAAAACCCACCCATTTTGTGCTATTCTCAGGCCCTCATTGTTCCCTTGAATTGCAGAGGTCCTCAGGAAGTTACACATCCATTATCCTCTTCCCTTTTTTTGTATATCTTCTCCTTTCTTTGGGGAAATGAAGCTGTGGGTAGGAGTGTGCTGCTCCTGGGATCATTACTGGTGGTGTGGCTCTGGCTGCACACCTGCTCTGGAAGAACTACAGAGCACACCATGCAAAGATAGACAGAGTCACTTCTCAGAAACATCTCTATATACAGGCAACTCTACTAAATTAACAGCCATTCAGGCACATAAAGGATTTTGCTATTGCAGTGACTCAGGCATGATTTTCCCCTGACCCTCTGAGCAGTGCTGTCCATTTGACAGGCTAACCACATCAGTCACCATCTCAGGCTGGCTGATTCATCTCTTCACACTGACGTTCCCAAAAGACATTGAGCTCTGTGCTGGGAAGGACTGACATCTCCTTCAGTTAGTTTCTGTATTCTAGCTTCCTTTTCTTCTTTTCTCTCTTTTTTTCTCCTCCTCGGGCTAAAAGCCCTGAAAACCCCTTACAGCAAATATCCCATCTTTCTCCCTGGAGAATTCCCTTGCCAGGCTCACTCCCTGTCTCTCAAGCTCTTGCCTGAACCTCCTGATGGATGCAGCATCCAGGTGTTGGCCAGGGGATTCTGCCTGCATCTCCCTAAATCACTCAGTGGTGCTCAGCCTTTGGCTCTGCCTGTCTGAGTTCAGATGTCTGAGCCCAGGCTGCCAAAGCTGCTCAGCTGAGCACAGTTTATCATTTTTTTTCACAAAAACAACATGCTGTTTAAGCTGTGACCTGTTCCTGCCCCAGCAGGAGCCCTGCAGAGCTGTCCCAACGCCTGCTGAGGACTCGGGATGGCAAAAGGCTTCTCCCAGCACTGGAAGGGAGCCCAGAGCAGCTGCAGGGAATTGCCTCACTGGGATTGGGGTAGTCCTCACTACAAAAACATCTTTTAAAAGAGGACACTGTTAACAAAACTGGTTAAAAGCTCTGGTTTTGGACAGTGGCTTCATGTAGAGGCTAATTGGCCTGTTTGCAGACACCACAGGTGAGGAGTTTCCAGAGCAGCCTCCAGCCTTCCCATACGCTGTGCATTCCAGGATTTTTCTTTAATGACTAGTGATCTCTTTGAAAGGATATAAAACACGGATTTCCTTTCTCCCCAAACATAAAGAGATACTTATTAGAGTATCAAGCAGGCCTTGAAGCCTCAGGTAACCCATCTGCAGCACCTCTGGCTTTGGGAAGAACAGATCTGCCGCCGCGGCGCTCCGCAAATCCCCTTTCAAAACACGCTGCATCCAAACTAACTCGCAGAGACTTAAATACCTTAATAACTTAAGACCCCAAATAAGCTGATATTTGATGTGACCTACATTAATGGGGAGGCATTACATGGCAGATAAGCAGAAAGTTCTCATCTATTGTGTAATACATGATTTATTCATGCCGTAAACATACTGAGAAAGGGATGTGCTCTGGCGTTCTGTCTGCTTATTTTTAACCTATATAAAAAAATATAAAATAAAAATTATGTAAGAGGATCATGCCAGTGAGAAGATATTCGTATCACAACAGCCATAGACTTAGTGGCAGGACTGCCAGAGACTTTTTTATGTTGGAAAGATATAGAGAGAAGCACATAGGTTGCACGGCAGTGCACCCATAATTCTAACTACCAGCCTAGGAGTGGAAGCAGTTCATAGAAGAGGCTAATGGCTTTACCCTGTCTGATACCATTGCATTAATAAAAATCATCAATAAAAGCATCAGTTCCTGCTGTACTGTAAATGAGACAGGGGCTGAGTGTGCACTGCAGCTCCAAGATAAGGCACTAGAAAGATATCTAAATTTTTGGCTAATTCTAGATGTCAAGATAATTGGATTTTCCAAATTAAACCTTTCTGTAGTTAAAGAGGATTAAGGTTAGGGACTGTGGCAGGGAAAGCTACTGTCACTGTTATGAAGACTTTTTCACTACAGTGCCATTTTTCTTCTTCTATGTCTGCTCTAATGCAAAATGGCAAGAGCTTCATAAAAATATTGAAGCAGTTACATCATTTGCCATCAGAAGCTGGCATGGGGAAGGTTTCTTTCTTGTGCATCTGCCTATTCATTTTATGAGTTCTTAGCAAAATTTCAGTGAGTGTTGAATCACAGAATTATTGACTGGTTTGGGTTGGAAAGGACCTTAAATCCCATCTCGTTCCGGCCCCAGCCATGGGCAGGGACACCTCCCACTATCCCAAGATACTCCAAGCCCTGTCCAGTCTGGCCTTGGACACTCCCAGGGATCCAGGAGCAGCCACAGCTTCTCTGGGCACCCTGTGCCAGGGCCTCACCACCCTCCCAGGGGAGAAAACCTCAATCAAAACGAAGTTTGTTCTTTAAGAATGTCTTTTGGCTTTTTATTTTTCACGATAGCAACGTACATCCTTCAAACCTGTAACTGAGGCATCCCTCAAGCTTGTGCTTCGTGAAGGAATTAATTGGTATTTTAATAGAAGTGCTGACAATATAAATACCTCTTGAGACACTTTGTCTCCATATGGTTTCTCTGCAGAATTTCTCTGATTCCCCACACTTCCAAAACAGGGATATAAACCTCCTGACACAGCAGAGCATGAGTCAGTCCCATAACTACAAAAAGAAATCCTCCCTATCACCAGGTTACTCTGCAGACTCTTTCAAAGCAAGTTTTTGCATCTTTGCTGGAGCAATGGATTCTGCTGAATACAATACATGAATGATACACTGCTGAAGTCAGCCACATTCTGTGGCCTCGTGTCAGTCACAGCCCTTACATTCATTATTGTACCTTGCTAGAGGAGCTCTTGCTTATATTTTAAGATGACCTCAAGGACTTCATGTTTTCTAACTCTTCTGGAATTAAGGGCTGGAGTGTGACTCCACATGATGAGACTTGCTGCAGAGCTCAGTTGCAAGATATGCAAAAAAATAAATAAATAATAAAAATAAAATCATCTTTCTTTATCATTTTGTCAGTTTAGCACCTGCCCCCACACTCACGAGAGCCTCACACTCCTTCCACTCAAGGCCAGAACAGCAACATCCTCCCTCTTGCACCTGACAGGACATCATAGAAAGGCTTGTTCTGATGCAAGAACGTCAAAACACGTGAAGATGGGGAAAAACCAATTGCACAACCCTCTGTGCAAAGAATTCCTGGAAGTCCATTGAGCCCTTCCAATCCTCTCCTCGGTGTGTCTATATCTTGAGTGACATGGTGCACAGCACAACAAATGTTCTGGAGGCATCTCTGCTTCCTGGACATGCTGCCAGATATTCATCCACAGTGACAGACTTCACTACATAAAGGCGTGAGCAGAAAAATCATCTGGGATTTCATCATATAAAGTTTTCTCCTCCAAAGTTTTCATGGGCTGAAGTTTTATGTCTTTAAAGACTTTACCCCATAAAAATCCAAGAAGGTAATAAAACAAATAGTGTCTATGTCCAGGGTCAGTAGCCTGGGGGGGAAATGCTCTTGGGTAATAATAAGAATACTTTCAGTAACAGTATTGACCAGAGACGATGAATCTGTTCTTTTCCTCACTGGCTGACATTTCACCATTATTGCCCTCAGAGCTACTCACTGTTTGCTGTGCAGGGTAGCCACAGGTACAAGGCAGTGCACAAATCCCAAAGTGTGACTTTGAAGTGCTCTTGAGGATGATAAACCCAAAAGCGAACTTTGCAGACTGCAGAGCTTGCCTGGTCCAGCCACTCACTTTTTCATCTCGCTCCCTCACTCCACCTATTTTAAACCTGCAGTGTGTGGATACACCCAAACCCACACTCACATGCTCATATCAATCCAGATTAGGAAAGGGCTGCCAACCTATAGAAAATAAGCAGAATACCCAACATTTCACACAAAATCAGGCTGACCTAATTCCATGTCTATATTTACACGTGAAATTCAGAAAATCTTGGAAAAGTTTTTTTTTTTAAATGTATCTTAGAAAGTTAGACTGGTAGCATTCTTTGCTTCATGATCCTCTAAAGGCCCTGAACAACAAGATAATTAAAGCCCACAGAAGTCAGAAAACCTAAAACCACTTTCCTGTAAATCAGGGCAGGCCGGTGAGTTTTACCACAGGAAGGAATGGGCACAGATCCCCTCGTGTGTCCCCCAGGCTCTTGGCAAGAGGACACACTTGTTATTTTCTGGTCTGATACCTCCAGATCTGTGGCATTAACCATGGATAACATGGTTCTGCCCATGGAAAGCTGGAACTTCTCCTCACCTGGGTGGAATGTTATTATTGCCCCAGGTGGCCATGATACTATTACACACATTTGAGGCTTGTTAATTCTCCAGGGCTAAACTGGCCACTCCAGACTGCTTCCATTCCAATAAATGCAGGATAACGTGCTGGCTAAATATAGCAATGTAAAATATAAACAAATCCCCAGTGGTACCCTCGAGATCCAGCCAGAGTAATCAGTGTAAGAGCACTCAGGGTGCACGTGTACCAGCCTATCCTAAAATCTCCTCAAAACAACTGTAACAGTATTTCTGCATGCCCTATATCAATCAACAGGATGGAAATAAGCTGGCATAAAACCTTATCAGAAGTCCTGTTGTCTAAAACCATTAGAGAGAAGGACATGGATATTTAACTAATTGCCACTCTCAGCCTCCCATCCTGGGGTGGTGGGAGCAGTCATCAGCTGAAGGAATGACTCACAGAGCCACACTGTGCCTTGGATAATTTTACACAGGTGGGAGATAGACTGGAGAACAAAAATGAGAGCTTGTCAATAAAACACAGAGCTGGTCCCACAGTGATACCTCCTGTGAATCACCTCAGTGCACCAGGGGACCTGGGAGATCCATACCCACCATGGAAATGCAGGTATCCTTTAATCTCCTGCATTTCTGACCATCCCTGTTAACTCTGTGTTGGTGCTGGCACTATTAACCATGCTCATGCTTTTGCCAAGATACCCTAACGATGCCTTGCAGCTCCCCCAGCTTCCAGCAAGCAGTGCCCACCTCAAGAAGACAAAGTTGTCATTGGCAGGGGATGCAGCCCAGGCAGAGCTGAACGTGGTCTGACCCAAACCCCAGCTCAGCCTCCCTGGTTCTGATGGCTGAAAAAGCCAAGCAAGGCTGTTCCCAGGCTGGCAGCTCCTCCTGGCAGCTCCACTGGGGTGCACCAAGTGTGAAATCCACCTCTCTGCATCACACCAGCACAATGCATCATTTGAGTCATTTCTGAGGGATGGGAAGGTTCATAAGCTCCGTGTTGCCCTCTGCACAGGAGTGAATTTTACTCTTAATGCAAACGGTGCTTAAATGCAATATTTTAAGACTAATATTCCGTATAGGCACAGTGTCTGATTCGTGCCAACCCAAGGGGTAATATGAATGCTTAGTGTTTTTTAACCAGCTCCCAAGGACTGAATAAAACCCTCAGATGAAAGCTGTGACCTTCAAAGAGCATGGAATCACTCTTTCTTTTCATCTAGGAGATAATTTAGCTAATACTTTTCTCCTCATTGAAGACAGAGGCTTGCTGCACTGAAAACTGTTTACAAATGTTCTTTCCCCATTAAATTGATTTTCTGAGTATAGATAGTCAGTGTTTTCTGGAACTAATTTAAATTCCTCTCTAATTAATATTCAGGACCAAAATATGTTATCTTTGCATGACTGTGCAATTATTAAAGGGAAAATATCATCAGAGAAAGTAGGGGATGAGGTGTTTTGGTGTTTTTTTTAACTAGCCATTACCCAATGACAAATGTATCATTTCTTTGCCCTTTTTAGGCTTTAACTCAACAAGCCTTCAAGAGAGAAGTATCTTTTTTGTTATGTACACACTATTTGTGAAAGGAGACAAGGCTGACAAAATAAAGGAGGCAAATAAAAACTTTGCTAAAGAGCATTCTGATCGCATGCAGCACATATTCACAGGTAACAGCAGATGTCTTGAGCACTGTGCACTCTTTGTGTGTGATTGTGTCTTAAAAGGAGGCTGAGAGAGTCTGAAGCTCGAGGTCCAGACATTTCTACACTTCTGGGGGGAAAACTATCATCTGAGATTTGCTCTGTGATTGTCCACGATTTAGGTAATCAAATGAATTCTGAGGCAAAGTACAGACTTTACACCGCAAGCCCCCATAAATACGACTTTTTTCCCATGAAGTGCCATATTTTGTGCTATTGAATTTCATTATTGCAACCAACCTTTTGTTCAAAGGTTTGCAGTGTGCTGTGGTGACAGGGAGTCCCCAGCTCATTCCCAGCTCCATGGATTTCCATGGCCACTGATGGTCACCCTGCAGCAGAGCCTCCACCCTTCCCTTCTGTGAGCACCACTGACCTGCCCACCACCTTTGAGAGCAGCTCAGCTGCAGGGATGGGGACACAGAGCCAGGTTTCTTTCAGCCTGTTGATGACAAGAAGGATCCAGAGTGAGCAAGGGCTTTATCAGAGTCTGTTGTCACCTCCTGGCACCGTGAACCCCCACAGCCTCTCCTGGGGTAAACAGATGCCCAAATTCTGGTGACTGTGGCCTTGTTTCAAGAGGAATGGGCATGACATTTTGGCAGGAGGATTAAAAGGCATTTCTTCCTGTCATTAACCTGGTGACCTGGAACATAGCTGCTCCTGATAAAGCTTGGCTCTGAGCTGGTGATTGAGAAACACAGAGGGAAAAGCACATTTCCCACGTCAGATTGAGGAAAGCCTCTGCCTTTTGTCACACAAACTGGGTGTAGCTGACCTCTCACTGCCAGCTCCACCACAATCATCCAAAAGCCTGAGGAGATGCCCTCTTCCAGCAAACCCCAGGTCAGATGGCCCTAACCCTGCTGAGCTTCCAAAAGGAAACAGGCTGCACCTTTGGAGAAAAGAATAAAATCTACTTCTAAAACACAAATAGAAATTAGGAAACCTGGTGTTCACCATGAAACTGCACAAGTAGGTAACACAAGCAAACTTGTTTTTTTCATCCTTGTTTTGCTTTAGAAAGCCAGTACAAATCTAGATCGTGTTTTGCAAGTTGCAGGCCACCCATGTATTGGATTTCTGGCATGAGCTTTGGGCTTGTTCAAAGAGAGAAAATGAGGACTTATCTATCATGGAAGTTATAAAATCCCTGTCTTCCATTTGCTTGCTGATGGGACTGTGGAGAATTTCCTGGGACAAAAGTAGTGGCATTAAAAGGAGCATAAAATTCCCTCAATTTACAGCAAGGGTGAGACTTTCAGGAGCACATAAGCAGCAAAAGTGTGCAAGTGTTGCACTGAAACTCAGTTTGTGTTCATAAATCACTGAATGATTCTGAAAGTGTCACCAGTCACTTTCTCACTCCTTTTTCAATAAGGAAAAGGAAGAAGGTAAAAAAGAATGATCCCAGTCCTACAGAATTTTAGTCAATTCTAAAACAGACTAGAGTCAGTTCTGCTTTCAAATATATTTTTTCACAAAAATTTATCGGTTAAAACAATTGCTTCAATTTTATTTTTTTCTGAGTACAGATTCTGGAATCACTGACATTTCTGGGATTTAAATGGTACCAAAGGCAAAGAAAAAAGCATATGTGTATCAGGGATGTCCTGAGAACCCTCTCAGGCAGAGAAGATACAGCTCCTTTTCCTTCACTTGATGCTAACTCAAAACAGTATTGGGTGAAGTCAGCCAAGTCTGTAGTGTTTACCCAACTTATCTATTCAGAAATAATCTAAAATCATAGTGCCCACCAAAAAAAGTCACCACAAGCACCAAGTTTGGTTCATTGTCAATGTGGTACCACTGAGCATTCAAACTGCAGGCCTGAATCTCTCATAGGTGAAATTAAAAATAGCAGTTAAATCCTATTCTATCAGTGGGTGTGAAATACCAGGCATCTCACGAACATGTTATTTTAAATACCCTTCCTATTCTGCAACAAATATCTGTCCAATTTTAGTCCAAGTTCTGCTGGAGTGTAAGGTCTGAATTGGTTTCAAAGTTTTCCTATTGCCAAGGAAAAGCAGCAGATACACATCGAAATCCAAGTGTACAATGCAGTTTGTCACGAAATTGGGAATCCATCAGCAGCAGAATATGCTGCAAGGGAAATATCAGGTCCACTTGCTTTGATTTATGTCAGGGTAAGTCTGGAGAGCGCTGAGTGGGGTTCTCCATTTGTCACTGTGACCACACAGCCTGGCATCTTAAAAGCAGAGCTCCCTGCAAACAGAGCACTCCTTTGTGAGAAGTGACACTGACATTCAATCTAGGTTTATTTTCTGCAGGGGAAGGGGAGGGAGGATAGAGCTGGTCCAGCTCCCTACACCGAGGTGGTTTGTACAAGCACTCAGAGCATCTGTCCTTGCTGAGGCCAGGGCTGACCTGTCCAGGGACACTCAGGGCTTTGACAGCAGCACTCACACGCTGGGAGCACACCACAGCAAGGCTGGGGACATCAGACAGGACATGCAGGACACCTGGGGTGGTGGGGGACATCAGACAGGACATGCAGGACACCTGGGGTGGTGGTGGTGGCAAAAGCACAGATGGATAGGAAATCAAACCACACAAACTCAGGGGACAACGAAACAGCTCCTTCTGCAGCTAAAAGATGAGGATGGTGTGTTCTGAAGGGTTGAGTTAATTCTTCAGATGATCAGCACTGAAAAGTGCATCGATGGGAAGAGCATGTTTTGTCTTACACATCAGCAAAACTTAAGCTGTTTATGCATAAAGTTGCAAAGTCTGGATTTTAGAGCTGGGTGGGTTGGTTTGGTCTCATTCGTTCTGGCAAGATTGCTGGAATCCATTTCAGACCCTTTTAGACTTCCTTTTTTTGTTGTTTTTTGTCTTTTTTCTTTTTCTCCAAAACCAAGAATTAGCTTCTCTTACAGCTGAAATGTAACAGGAAATTATCTTGACTTTGTAATTCCAGATCCTCATGGAATTTACCCGTGGCCAGACAAGGCTGAATCTCTGCCTGCCCAGCAGTGCTTACTGACTGTGGGTTTCAGAAACAAAATACATTGGGAAAAAACTTGGAAAAGTCTGTAACTAGAAAACTGTCAATTTTTTCAGGTGCACCAACTTGCTTAAAGGCTGGGGCAGCTCAGGGGTGATCTCCACAATGCTTGATGGATGAGGAGGGTTGGGGAGTTTCTCAGGACCCTTTTCTCTTTGGCCAGAGAAGTGTCCCCATCCTCCTCACTCCTCCAGTTTATCCTCACCCTGACAGAAAATGAATATGAAAAAACACAACCTATGGTATTTTTGTTTCATTTCCTAGACCAGAAGGCACCTTTCAGTCCTTCCATGGAAGGAAAAACAAAACAATTTGGGGAAAGAACTAAGGAAAAATATTGTCATGGATTTTATAAGAAGCACCAGAATAAATATATATACAAAAATATCTATATTTTTATATAAAATATATTTATTATATTAGATATACTGTTATACATAATATAAAATATTATCTATAAGAGCATAAGAACCTCTTTTTGGTGGTGATGTGTGATGGCAGAATCCTCTATGGGGGAATGATGTTGTGCTTTTCAGAAGGTACTTCATGCTGCACATGTTCCTCCCATGTCCAGAAACACCCTGTGAACTGCACTAGGAGTTGAGATCAAATGGGGTTTAGATACCTTTTAAAAGTAGTCCTAACTATTTAACAGTACCCAGTTTATTTTAAATCACTTAACATGAAATTTTCTTAAATCTTTATGGTCTAATATATCCCATTTCACCTAACCACCAAAACTACCCACTGTATTTAATACCCGTAGTATACTACACATTCCACCAGGATCTCCATGAAGAGTTAATAATTGCTCCTTGAAGCATTTCTGATGATTCAGATCCTGATCCCTATGTAGGGAAGTATATGAAATAACCTTCAAATCTGCTATAGCCATATTAAAGGTATATTAGTTAATTCTACTCCATACTTTCTGCAATAATGTACACAGCTTTTTAGCAGCATGGCTGTTGATTAGCACAAAAGGTCAAAAATCAAATTTGCATGTAGACTAGACTGTTTTAATGCAATTCTTAAATTATTCTCCTGAAAATATGAGGAAGAAGCCTCTCCTCCTCCCCAGATTGTGAATGCTAATGTTAATGCTTTTTCCCTAGCAATAACCGGGTTGGAGTTTTCTGTGCGCTCAGGGAATCAGAGCCATTTTCTCGTCAGGAGTGTCTTAGCAAATCACAGGATTTATATTCTTAGATAGGAGGTTGACAAAAACTGCTACTTAGCAACCCCTAGCAAGGAAGAAACATTAGCTGGGTATTTGAGGAAGCTCCATCTCCTTGAGTTCCAGAGAGCAGCTGCTGGAACAACACCCAGTGCCTGAACTCGCAGGGCTGGTGGGAGGTAAAGGTGCTCAGTGCTTTCCCAAAATGGGCACTCACAAAGTGTCTGCGTGGCTGGGAGGCAGGAGAAGGGTCAGACATCCCCAAGGAAACACAGCTGCTTCTCTCCAGCTCTCTCCTGAAGCCTTGTGCTGTTGGCTTTGGATGGCCAAAAGCCTGGGTTATTGATGTGTGGGCTGGCAGAAGTGGCATCTTTGGGAAAGTGAAATATCTGTTACTGCTGTGGGCACTGCACTTCAGGGCACTGCAGGAAGCTACAAGTGCAAACAGACAGTGGGTTGGGTACTGGATACGGAATAAACCCCTGGCCTTTCTAAAAGCCCCAGTAAAACTGCAATTTGAAAAGGATAATTGAGCCCACAATTCTCTCTTTGGGTATGACACAGAGCTTTTACAGCTAAGATTCCTCTATCACAGTTGTGATACTCTGGAGAGTATCAGAAGGAGAAGAAACTTTGAACTAGGGTATCTTTTGTATTTTCCAAAATTATCCTATTCTGTCAATGAATTTGGAGGAGCAGGACCATGTGGTTCAAGCAGAGCCAAAGAGCAAAAGAAAATGGCAATTACACAAGACACAGAGCCAGAGCTGCTCTGCTGCTGAGGATAGCATCTCTTTTTAGTACTGACTGACTTGTCCAATTTTGCTTCTTTAAAAGTATTCCAAAATTTTCTTTAAGCTAGAAATATGACTTCATCTTACTTCTGTTACACACAAACTAAATTAAAGTCTTCTGCAAGACAAACTCTAGCTACAGACTTACACTTCACAACTTACTGTAAGAGGATAAAATAATATCCTTGTTTTTCTAATAGAACCAACTTTCCTTTCTGTCTTCTTTTTTAGTTTGAAGGTGCAAATGTGCAATCCAAATTCTTGTCCTGATCAGATTTTTTTTTTACAAAAACACCTCAGGGCTAAAATAGACCTTACTAAGCCACGGCAGCACTTAATATTCAAGGCAATTCTGCCACCTCAGTTATGCAGCCACACAACCTAGAGCTAGTTATGTGCTTTATGCACACACACCAGTGTTGGTATGATGTGAAGTTGGAGGTTTAAAAAGCAGAGAATTTTCTCCTGCCCCCTCCCCACCTCATAAGGAACAGCCAGTCCCATTTAAATCAAGAATGTCACAGTCTGCCCCTCATCTGCAGCTGATGGGGAAATGCCATAAACCTCATCCACCCAGAAATACCCTGGCACAAGGGTTATTTAAGGCATTTGCCTTAAAAGATGTCTGCTGGTCAGACCTGCAGCTTCTCATACCCCAGCCAAGACTGCCAGCACTGGCACACAGTTCTTCTATTAAATTATTTCACTGGGGTAATTTCTGCTGCTTTGTACACACCAAGTTTGCCTTTCTCTTGCTGTAGTCCCACACTGGTGGCACATGATGCTTAGGAGGAGAAAGAGAGGCCAGAGGGTTTATTAGACTGCTCCTACTATAAAGGAGAGCAAAACCTACCACATGATTCACAGCATGGTGCTTACATGTACAGATCTCACTCTTTTCTTGTCTATTTTTTAACTGGAGGAAAAGTATTTACTACAGTCAGGTTTCAGCACACACACCTCCTGAAGGATACCAGGGGCTTTAAAGAAACATTATGCTGGATTTTTCCTGCTTGTTATTGCAAGGCATAACTTCATTCAGATTTTTGAGCTAAAAAACAGTTGAAAGGACTCCACAATAGACAAGAACTACTGGGGGGCATTCCAGACTTGTGCAGAGTGATGCTCTTTAAGCTGATACTTCAGCATGCCCTGAGTGTTGGATGTGACACATCCCACTTAAAATCCAGGCTGACCAAACACTTTTCTTTTTTTTTAAAAAAAAAAACTCAGCAATTTAACTTTATTTATAAATAGAAGTGGCAGAAGGGATGACTCCTTTCTTGCATATAGAGAAAAGGAAAAGGTGGGGATATCATGCTGAAGTTCTCAATACATGAAAGGCCACATGATTCACTCCTCTCACATGCTCTGCAAGGAAAGCTTTGTTCTTCTGGCTGTTAGTGCTGGGTGTTCAGCAAGAGCTAAGGTAAGCTCCATCCAGCTGAGGCTCTTCTGATTTGTGTGGGTGATTTTTCATCCCAAGGTCAGAGGAAGGAGGATGGCACAGGGCTGATCCTCGGGCAGCAGGACCTTATTTCCCTCCCAGCAGGAAGGTTTTCAAAGATGCCTCTGGGAATAAACACCCTTTTTGGTCTTAGTTTAAAGGGAATTTGTCCAGGAAAAAGTTTTCTAGGGAGTGGTCTCTCTTGAGAGGTTGCCCATGATGAATTAAGTCCTCAACAGAAAATCCATCAATTGCTTATTTTACTTTCTCTTTCAAATTCTCCTTGAAATATTACTCAATAGGGGTGGGATACATAGAGAGAGCAACAACATCATCATTTACTTGTTTCTTAGCTGAATATGTTACTGAATTTCTAACCAGAATACAACTCTTACTCCATATACTGAATTTTTGGTTCTTTTGCTACCTGAATCCTCCTTTCCACTGCGTCTCCATTTAAGTTTGCTGCTTGCTTAACCTTCACTGTGGCAACCTGGGCTGGTTTCACTTTTATCTGATTGCCAGGTGACTTTATTATGTTTTTTACTGCAGTTTAGTAGCCCCTTGAATTCTGCTACAGTTCATGTAATTCTCATCATGTGGATCAGTTCCCCATGGAAATTTTCTTCCTGCCAGCAGCAGTTATTTACTTTCTCTTTCTGCATTTCTCATTGTCACTGAAACACCATCTCTGACAATGTTCAACCACCTCTAATCCCTTAAAAAAAAAAAAAAAAAAAAAACAACCTTGTCAGACATTTATTTATTTATTTCCAACCTACTCTAAATTGAAATAGCTTTGCTGTGTCCGCAGAGTGAGTGCTGGCTCAGATGCCAAATTTGTTTCCTGGAGCTACGTGGCCTGCCCTTATATTTTTCTGAAGAGTCAAGCAGAGAAAAAATTGTTTTCTTTTAGCCTTTACTTTCTTAATCACTGGAGAAGCCCCCAACAGACACAGCATGATGAGAGAGGATTGTTACCTGCTTTCTGAGCTGATGACTCAACACACTCATTCCTCAGTGCTTGCACAAAAAGGGTTTGGGCAGATTTCAAGAATAGCAGGGAAAAAACCATTTGCTGCATCTCAAATGTTGTGAGACTATTTGGTGTTGATAAGAGCTCTTTTTCTTTCTCATTAACTGATTGCTTCTCCTTCTTTTAATGCTCACAGCTCTGCCTGGGGCTTTTGGAGACCGAGCTCCGTTTTCTTCCTTGCTTCAGCACCACTTTAACTAGACAGTGTCAGATTTATAATTCCACATGTCAGAGAGCACAGAAAACTTTTTCCTTGCTGGCATCTCCTAATATTAGGTCAGGTCCTCAGAAAATGACTCTTCAAGTGATAAATGTAGTTTGTAAGGAGGTTGTCCTGGTCTCCCCTCTTAGAGATGGGTTAACAGTTCATGAGAAGATGGGTTTGGAGGGACTCTCCTCAAGTCTTGTGCTGGTTTGCACCTTTGCTTCACCAAATATCTCACTCATGCATTCAGAAAAATCCATCTCAGAACCAGTCAGGCTTTCTGTCCTTTCTGCTCTGCCTGAAACAAGCTGCAGACCTTCCACCTGAATTTTCAGCAGCTTAACTGTCTTGTTTGTACCTATTTTTACACAATGGTCCTTCTGCTATCATTGTCTTTTATCTCTCCTTTCCTTTCCAGTTGTTTGCTCTCTTTGGAATTCTGCCCTGCATTATGTTTATTGAGAAGAATAATAAGCTCTTGGCATTTTCATTAATAGACTAATCAAAGCACACTTCTCTCAAAAGAGGTATCTCCTACCGTGCTGGCTCCTCTGCTCTGTGATGCTTGGGTTTCAATTAACCTCTCCAAACACAGCTGATGGGAGCTAGCTGCAATCCTCCAGAGAACTGCTGACCAGAGCTCCTTTTCCCTGTGCACTGCCTGATTCTCTCCTTCAGCTAATGGAAATACCAGCCCACTGCCTCAGCTCTTTCTTTTCCAGTTGCGCTCACATCTGGAGCTCCCAGATTACAGCTCCATTACTGTGCTGGGCTCCAACAGATAGTTTTTTATTTCATATTGTTCCACAATTATCTTAGGTATTAGATTAAAAGGTGTAAATTTAACTGTACCAGGATTATTTGTGGTTTTTTAAACTTAAAGAAAACTGAGTTTTTTTCCATTAGTGTTCCTGTAAGAGGTATAGAAGGTAAGATCCTAGCCTTGATAAAAGAACCACGTTCACACTTGATGGCAACACTTGATGGTTGCCCAGTGCAAATCTCTGCAAAACCAAGATCAAGACCAAATCAAATGATGCAGATTCTTTTTGAAGAGAGGTTCAATTTAAAAACAGAACAGAGCTTGTTGAAAAAAAATAAACGTCATTCCAAACTTTCCCTCCACTGTGTTCAATTCATGATTGGACCTAGAATCACCTACCTGAGGTGCATGGAAATGGCAGCATCAGGGTGCCACCATATGGAGCTGCCAGAACAAAGGTCTGCTAAAAATACTGGAAGTGGTTTTGAAAATTGATGCCAGTTCTTGGAATTTCAGGCACTTAAGTGCATTCAAAACCCTGATTAGATGAATGGAAATTTCACTCTGAAGGGCTGAGCATTCAGATATGCAATGGCTCCATCTCGTCGGGAATCTAGGCCAAATTGCTTTTGAAAATCTCAGTAGGGTGCTTATTTGCATTTTTGGCATCAGTATACTTCTGAAAATATGGTGGCAAGGCTGCCATCCATCAAACACTTCAGCAGGTGCTGAGATTTTATGCAAGCACTTGGCTGAGTTTCTGTATTCACACACTTAAAATTTACCATGTGCCTGGCTGCCTGGAGGATCAGAGACCACCTCTGCAGGTTTTAGGCCCTCAAGGTTATATATTTGAAAACTCTGGATTTGCCTAGTCTGCAAACAAACCACAAGCTGACACACTACAAGTTTTCCTCAACCTCTTCACTGAAACTTAAAAAGCAATCCATATAAGTTAGGTAATATTTAATAGAGGGGATTATGGAAAAGCCATTTCCAAATGAGAAAATTGCATTCAAGTTTGTTATCTGCTGTCCCCCCTTCACATATGTTATGACTGCATATTTATTTTTCTACTACTACTAGAGAGATTGTGGCAAGAAAACCTTTTTTTTTTCTAATTTTTTTCCCCTCTTCAGAGATTGTCAGCAGCATTATCTTGAAGGTGCTGGATATCACATTGCCCACAGCATTACCAGCACAAATGGAGGGGTTGATAAGCCTCCAGGTGCAGGACTCAAAGGATGAGATTTTTTTTTCCTGTGGCTCTCCTCTAACCTCCCTGCTTTTTCTGGGAAAGCAGGGCAAGCACAGCTCATGTCCAGTGTGATGGAGAGGTTCCATTACCCCAACCTCCTTGGCCGCTGGCACAGGGAGGAGGAACAGTCCCCAGTGATGAATCAAGTGGTGGCTGAGCTGGCAACTGTGCCCTGTCCGCAGGAAGTCACTTGGGAGGGTGCAGAAGTGGTCAGGTTTTATTTCTAACACCTATTTTGGCCTTTAGAAGAAGGGAGGCAGGGAGGGAAGGGCTGGGCCAGAGCTCTGCACCACGATTTGCTCCGTAACTCATTTTTCCAATGTGCAGCCCTGAAGTAGTTTTTAAATCGTCCTTCAGTGCTTTATCAGAGGAGGTGCTGATCACCTGCAAGGATGACTTTTATAGAACCAGCATGACTCATCTGTGGGCATATTTTTAAAACCTCTTCTTTTCCCCCAAACCTCCCCAAATCAGTCTGGGAAAATGATTGCAATTATTCAGATTGTGCTACTTTAAGTTATCTAACCTCAGAAGCCACCTGCTGCAAAACAGACCCAATCCAGCTACAGCTGAGTAGAGGGGAAAGGAGAGGAAAGGTTTCCTTTCCTGCTTCCATCCATGACTTGCTCCCAGTCTCTGAATAATCCTGTGTGCCTGCCATGCTTTATTTTCCCCTTGTGAGAGGAGGGCACTCATGCCAGCAGGGCTGGGTCTGCAGTCATTAAAGGCCTGATAGCACATCAATAAGCTGCAATCAGAAAGTGCCAAATGATTATTCTTCCTCGAGGCTCTCAGGTTTTGTGAAGGGGGAAAGAGGGAGCTCAGGTACATGTAAATTTTAAGCATTTCATTCTAGGGTAAAAAAAAAGAAAAAAAGTCCCTCCACAGCCACATTTAAATGCAGTCCAATTCTGATGATCCAACTGAAAACTCTTGGTTTTCCCAAAGCCGGTCCCTTGCCATTTGTTTGCAGTCCTGCAAAGCTCCTAAGCTCTGCAGAATTAAAGCTTCACAGCAGCTTGCTTTAGGGAAGAGAAGCAGCAGCCTGCAACTGCAGGAGGTGGTTGCCAGACTTTGAAGTCTGGGCTCGAGATAAGGGGAAACGACATTGCAAAGAAACTGTGTTATTAAAAGACATTCTCCTTTTGATTCAAGTTCCCTGGTATTAAACTTCAGCAGGCCCACATTTCAAGGCTGACTAAAGGGTCTTGAGTTATTGGTACATATTTCAGTGATAGGTTTTTCTCCAGGGCACAATATTTTCAGTACATCGCACGTTAGGCACAGGCTCTCACTCTCTTGTCTGTATCTTGTCATGTAGTAATCATAAACCTGACCTCCCTAGAAAGCTTTTTGGAGAAGCTTTAGGCCACCCAAGACAGGTCTTCAGTCTCTTAAGGGTAGGACTGGGCAGAACAAAGGTCCATGCTGGGACATTTAAGTGACAGGCTTTAAATCTTTCAATGAAACACGTATTTTTTGTTTACCGAGCACAAGGTAAAAATGTTTTTTTAAAATAATAAAGACAGAAAATCTCTACCAGCTACACTGCATTAATTCAGAATTCATTTCTTTTTCTTTGTTCTGCCGCCCTGCTGTAAAATATATCTTTATTCTCTGTGTGCAAATGGGGGCTCGGTTGCTTTGTAACTGGAATATTTTAGTAAAGTTGAGGCACCACAGTTTGAAGGCACAAGACTGCAGGCAAGAACTTGCAGAATAACTTCACCAGGGAGTGATTAATGGGCCTTATCTTCTCTGGTGACACCAGCCCACATGGCACAGGCTTCTCCTATGCCAGTAGGGACCGGCTCCCTACCACATCCCAGCTGCACCGAGCACAGAACATCGCTGCCCATCGCTGGGTCTGCACTCCTGAGTCATCCAGGGAAAGAGGCAGAGAGAAATCCTCGCTTGCTCATCCTCCTCTCACCCTCCTCACCTCACTGGGGTGCACACAGGATAAGCCCCTGCAGGGCTGGGCTGTCCTGGTGTGATTCAGCATCTCTCAGTGACCACTCCAGAGCAGCCCCCGTGTCCCTGGGGTCAGAGCCACAGCCCCCACCCTGACCCCGTGTGATTCTCACTCCTCACCAACATTTCTAAGAGAGATGGAATTTCTTTTCCTTGAAGAAAACTGAGCTGGCCAAGTTCTAATCGCTCTTGGACTAATAAAAGTTAAAATAATTCCTCTGAGGTCATTCTGACTTTACACTGGTAAAAGTGAGATAAGACTTTATGACCAAGGAAGGCAGTTAAATTGTGTGAGTTAGAAAGGGCTAAAGATGCCAAATGTTTATTATCACATACTGAATAAGTTGTATAAAGTTTAAAAGACACTGAATTTATAATGGTACAGCTCACAAGGATCCCAAAGGCATTTCAGTTATAAACTCTTCTGTGTAAATGTCTTCCTGTAACTAAATAAATAAAATCCTAAGATATGGCACAGGGAACCTCAGCTGAGGCCTTTTTAAGTCAGTATTTTTTCACAGACCCTGGGAAAACAAAGAAGCTGTGGTTTCAGTTAGCCTGAACAATTGAACATAAGTGGAAAAAAAAAACCCTGAAGAAAATCTTTCCAAGGTTTATGATTTCAGTGTCACCATATTTGTACATCGTAAATCAAGATGAAAGGCTGTTAAAAATGAAAAAAATCTAATTTCATTTAGAATCAAATTAGGTCTTTTTTTTTTTTAAAAAAAAGCCATATTTCTCTTTGGGGGGTGGTTTCCAAAAAAAGATCAGCTGTGAAAGAATTACTATGGTTTGCCAACTGTCCACTTCTGTAGCTGCACATTTTATCTGCCAGTCGAGCTGGTGAAACACTTTGGGTGATAAAAATTAAAACCACAGCTCACACTGGGCACTTTTCACTGGCATGTACCAATATCAGTGAAATTAATTGGAAAGACTTCTTGTTTTAACTTGTTGCCCAAAGCAGTGACATTTGCAGCCTGGTTGGGCTGTCACCCTTAGGGGTGACACCAATATCCTGGTCCCTGTTCCAGTGGGTGCTGCCCAGCCAGTTCTTCAGGAGAATTACTCCAAGGAAAGCTCTGGGAACATCCTCCCCTTCCCCAAACAGCTCCTCTGCTGCCTGCTTTGATGCAGGATCTGTGCTTTTCCCATTCTGCCCTTAATACCCTTAATCTCTGGGCTGTGTCTATTCTGGATTCATAGAAGGAGATTATATGTCATAAAAGTATGGTGATAGTAAATTTCTGACAGGTTAACTCTTGAAGTCAGAGGCAGAAATTTAAAGGGTTTGTAATTTTCTTTAGAGATTCAAAAGAAGATTCCTGTATCCTTTATCTAGAGCTGGGATACAGATAAATAATTTTAATTTCAAATACCTGAATGTGTAGGGTAACCTGAGAAAATGCAGATCTGCTTCTTGAATCTTAGGGCAGCATTTTTTTATCTCATACAGAAGAGCCTAAATGCTGATGTTTCAAGTTTTACCACCCATGTTCTCATATTAGACTGCTGCCTGTCTAGGTACAGATGGAAGAAACAATTTCTTAAGGGAAAAGACGACAGCTCCACAAATTCTGGTGCTTATATTGTCCAATTCCTTGTAATGAGAAATGGATTTGGGAAGAGATTCCAAAAACTATTGTTTGCATTCTCTTTAGACAACTAAACATTTTGGAGCAGACCTACTAGAGCACATCAATGTGACAGGTATTAAATCCCAGTTTCTCCCAGTTTGTCCCTAAATACTGAAGGTGATGGCTGCTCACAGGAGTCTGCTCAAGGATCTGAGCCTGGTGTCTCTCCTACTGAGCTAAGAGCCTCTGAAACATTCCCAGGTGTTTGGGGAAGGTGCAGGGTGAGGCTGTGACTCACCTGGAAGGGTGCTGGAGTGAGGCAATGCTGCAGCTAACTGGAATTTTAGCCTCCCTTCTAACACTAAGGACTGATTACCAAGTATTTTCCCCCAGCTTCTTTTTATAGTTTACACTAGAAATTGTCAGCCTTGGTTTTATGCTCTGTTATGCTGAATGATGAGGAGAAGGAAGGGCTTGCCAAAGGAAAAGGATAGTAAAAGCAGGAAAAATGAGCTAGATACTTCCAGCTACAGTAAAAGCATCTCAGCTTTATTGTTGTCCTCTTGTAAGGTTTTACATGCTGCTTTAAATGATGATACATTAGCCTTGGGAGAAAATACTAAAAAGCATTCATGTAGGACAGAATATCTCAGACAGCTAAAGAATAAAATATGGAGCCTTTATTCTTTACAATCCAAGCCTTCCTTTACTAAATATAAACATTTACTGCATTAAAATGTATAGGTTTAAGTACAAATTTTCCAGAGGTTTGTTGTTTTTTTTTCCCATTGTGAACTATTTTATATCACAATAATACAGTGTAATGGCTGAAGCAAAGATGAGGTGGCAGTGCTCATTGTGTGAAAGATGAGTAATAAAATCATCAGCGTACAAATGATTTTTTAATTAGGTTTTAATCTGTGTATTTAGAGAAGTTATTTCTGTGTGAATTCCACACTGATAATTTTTATCTTGGTACCACAGCTGCAGTCACTAATGGCTGATGCCATGGACATCCTTGAAGGAAAAGTGAAGAAGATCGTGTGTGGACTAAAATTGAGAGGGTAAAAAGCAGCAGCAAAGGGCAGGAGAGTATATTGCTCCTTGGGGAGTAAAATGCCACCTGAGTCATATCTATTTGAAAGGTAAAAAAAAATATTAGTGCTATTTGAAACCTGACTGCACCCCTTGAACTCTGATAGTGCTCAGGCACTGACCACAAATACATGTTTATTATTTGATTTAGCCCCTGTGGTTGAACTTTGTCCCTGCTAACAGTCTCATGGGGCTGTCTAACACGTGAAAAAAATCAGACAAGAAAACCAACCTGAATAGCTTCTTTTTGGCTGATAATTAGAATTCTCTTCTATCTTTGTCGTGTGTGGTGCTGTGCTAATTGGATGGGGGGGGGAAGTTGTTAGGGAATGAAATTCAGCCCAACAAATTAGGTCTCTTAGTGGAGCTCAAATGAGGCTTTGGTGATGTGAGAGGTAAAAGACAGGTAAATGCCTTTCTGCAGTCTCTGCACAGCAACTGGTCAATTTAATTCTGAAAGGATTTGTGAAATGCAGGGAGCCTCGTGTTGGCTCTCAGTACAGATGAGTCTGACCCAGCAGAATGAATAATGGGTCAGGCTGGGTGTAAGAGGAGTATCTTACATTTTTACAAAGTCTCTCAATCCAGAGCAAATCACAGCTCTGGGCATTCACCACAGACATTTAGCCCCTTAGGAAAAGGACAGCAGCAAGTCACCAGGAAGGGAAAATGTTATTAATGGTTCTTGCAGCTCCCACAGATCCCAGAGGAATACACCCTCACTCTGGACTGTGGATGCAATGACAGGATGGTGAAGAGAGGATCTGCATTTCTGCCCTGACAGGACTGGAAATTGCCCATCTTTGGGGTTTGGGGTTTGCAGACAGGTCTCAGGTAAGACACTGAAAATCCCAAACCCTGCCTGCAGCAGGTCTGTGTACCCAGGACAAGCAGATGAGACAGAGATGGCTGAAAGACACCACAGGGGTGGAGGGTCAAGGTGTTTTCAAAGTGATTATATTCATTATATTCCTAAATTATTTGAATTACAATTTCAGAAGGCATCTATCTCTCCTCAGGGAAAGTCTGAGTAGGTGTGTAGTGCCTCAGTTAGCTGTCAGATCAGTGGCTTTTAATAAAGTTTTCCAAGAACAGAATGTTTCCAGAAACTAATCAAATCCTAAATGCCCCTAATTATAGACAGACTGGGTTTCTTCTCTTTCAAAACATTGTGAGGCAAAACAAAGGACAAATATTCCTAATTTTTTGACATTGCACCAGGATGGTCTCTAAATTTCTCACACCTGCCTACAGGTCATGAGAATCTTTTGCAATACAAATGCTGCACATGATATAAATTATATATATTTATACAATTACATATATTTTTCCTGCCTTATATAATAAACATTGTTAGCTAGATGAGTGTAAATGACATAGCTACAAACAGCCTGGCTCCTGAGCTTCTCTAACACTCAACCTTCCCATTTTAGACAGTAGACTCAAATATCAAAGAGAGATTTCCAAAGTTTTTTCCAAAAGTCAGCATTTTAAGCCCCAGTCAGGTGTTTGAATGACCAGCCTGATTCTCATAATTCTGGATGACCACAGGTCAGATGCTGTTGTGAATGGATTGAACAGAGATAGCAAAATATTTATTAAAGGTTCCTTAAAATTTTGTTTATTTCCACTTCTTTTTTTTAACACAAAGCAGTTAATATCACAAATTGAGTAAAACAAATTTGGGTTTTGGTATGTTTGTCTGTATGTATGCACATCCTTTCTATTTCTCTGGATACTTTTGCTTTCAGTATAATTTTATCAGAAATCAAGCTAACATCTAAAAACGGACTGGTATCCCATATAATGCCACATGAATCTGTGCATAACTCAATATTTGGGATTAAAATTTACTGAATGCATTAAAACCTGCTCCCTGCCATTACAAAATTTGGTGCTTCAAAGTTCGTTTGCATTCTGAGCATATGTTTGCATTTAATTTCTGACAACTCACATAACTATTTGATTTGAGGCATCTTGTTCCAGGCAGATCTCACTGTTTGTTTCATAACACTAAAATATTTTTCTGTATTATGTCAGAACAAAGAAATGAAAAGCATCATCAACTTTACTTTTTTCCCAAAAAATGCATTTCAGCACATTCAGCATGTTCTTAGGAAAAAAATTCTGTTTAAATAGAAGAGACAGGAGAACACTCAGGGAACTCGGGATGGGGAGAGGGGTTTGTTGGATTTTTTTCATGGTTTGTGGTTGTTGTTTTTTAAAATAGCTCTAATTAAGAATGTTGCATTAGGTTAAAGACCTCTAAGACATTATCAAAGAGGAGGATTAAATCTGGTGATTAAAAATTGATGTGGTGTGGATTAGCACATCACTTGAGCTAGAACCATTTCCAAAAGTTCAGAATTTCTCAGCTCGCTCATCACACTGATTGTAGGAGCCTACAAAAAACCTTCACATCCAGTTTCAAGGTAGTTATTTGTATTTTTGCTATTGAATTAATTTACATATATTGGAAAGCAAAAAACAGAACATTAAGGAGTTTATACAACCAGCTATAAATGCAAAGCTCCTGAAAGCTGACAGCTACGCTCCCACCAGTGAAGTTTGGCTTTTGCAATAGAAACAGCTGTTGTACCTAATGAAAGCACTCAACAGTTTTCTCTAATGCAGCAGGGTTATAGCAGTGCCTATTTTCCAAATGGTTGAAGGGTCTGTCGGAATTGCCATTACAAACCATTGTTTTCGGGGGTTTATTTTCTAGAGTCAGCCATAAAAAATTAATTCAGGCTGAAATCTGACATCAAAGGGCACAAAGCCTGACACCCAAACGCTTCTCCTCTTGTCATAGTGGAGGGTTTATGAAATTATCTCTGAATTGATCTGAACAATTGTGAATTTACAGGACTGACAAAGTAGTAATGGATATGTAGTTTCAAGTGTTTTGGGTGCTTCACTGCTCATCCAATTCACTGACAGATTTATGTTTTTAAGACAACTAATTTATCAAATGGGCTAATTATTTTGTGAGCTTAAACACAAAGAAATGAAAAATTAATAATTTAAATTACTTCATAATTACCTGGAAAAAAGAGTGCATGGAAGATGTTTCTCTCAGTATTACCAGGCTGTGACTGCAGCCACGAGGAGAGCTGGCCCAGGAAAGCCCAGATTACCTTGGGAGATCACAAAACATCTTCCCACAGAGCCTTTTCCCACTACTAGGTATCCCTGAGGAATTCCTCAGAGGCAGGGAAAATGGAAAAAATCCCAGCATCCCTATTCTGTAGAATTTCACTGCCACTTTTTCTCACAGTCCCCCAGGTAAAATTTAACCAGAAATTGGGAGAAACAGACACCCTCAAACCTTTCCAGCAATTAATGGAGGGACTGAGTCAGTCTAGTTCAGGAACATGGGCATTCCTGAAAAAAATGTACCAACTTTCTTCTTTTTATAGTTGTCAGAAATCCCCAAATTCAACTTGCTTGTGGCCAGACCACTGGGCTCACAGAGGATTTGAGGCAACATGCTAAGGACTATTTTTGGTTACTGGCTCTGTCCCAAATGTGTTATAAATTGAGCCACAAAGGTATTTAAGTATCACAATTTCAGCATTGAATGAGAATGGACCTCTCTGAAGCCCCCCTTATGCATGGGAACCCCACCTGAAATTGTCAATAGGAAACATTAAGGAAAAGAGAGTCAAACCCTCTTCCTAAAAGGGGCTTAAGTCTTCACCAGTCAAGACAGGTAGAAATGTGGTTTTGCTTATTGCATTTTAAACTGTAAATTCTCTTCTTATTTCAAATGATATTTGAATTTATTATTTATTAGCAAGGCTTATTTAGCCCAGTGGTTTAAGCAATGATCTCTGATGCACGAGGCTCAGCAGCAATGAGCAGGAAACTCCAAGAGATTTTGAGGGAAATTAGGAGAATAACTCAGCTCCATCCCACAAAACTCTGTCCAGGCCCTGGGAATTAAGCAGAGGGGGATATTCCCCTGATAGCCAGATCTGGGTATTATTGATGAGCCTCTTTGGTGACAGAGTTACACATGGTGTGACATCAGTGCTGGGACTGGCAGTAAAGCTTGGCCCTGAATAACTCAAGGAATCAGAACTCTGCATGGTCGATGAAGGACTTAGAGCAGACACAGACAGGCAGAGGGGGTTAGAGTATCTCAGATACATAAAACAGCCCCTCCTTTCCTCTACAGAGCCTTTGTCCCTCTGCAGTATTGTTAAGAGAAAAAAATAAAATAAAAAGAAAGAAAAAAGAGATTACTTTCCTATCTCATAACCATAAATTCATTAATAAAGCCCCACAATATTGTTACAGTGAGAGGCATTTCATTAAATAAATAGATACTTTAGAACCCGTCAACCAGAAACTTTTGACATCCAAAGAGGGAAGAGCTGTGTAAGTGCAAGTGCCAGGATGGCTCTGCTTTCTCTACCAAGATAATAATGCAGCTCTTCTCTCCTCCATTTAGCCCCTAGGCTTTCGTAGCAGTTCCACAGGATCCTCTTAACATCAATTGAACAGCCAAAGGAGAGACAGGAGTTGGCAAATAAACACTTTCCTCACTTCCACATGTGAGACACTTCATAAAACCTTCACAACTGAGTTTACCTCAAGGGCATCACATACTTTGCAATTTAGATAAGTTATTATGCCCATCATTTGCTGAGCTCAGTGGAATGCCTGTTTCATAAATCTGAAAGCAGAGCAAACATGGATGAGTGAATAAAAGAACAGATGTAACTTACATAAGGATAAGAATATAACAAAAGCTGCACTAATATATGTGAATATGAAATGAAGTAAAATTAGCCCAACATATTATATAATATTTTAGCCAGGCACGTAGATTTTCAGCAGTTGACCTCTGCTCACCACATCTCTGCCTCCTGCAACAGCAGGGGGACACTGTCAGATGAACTGTGCTCTGCCACTGACATTATCTCTTAATTGAAAATCAAGCCATGGAAAAGGGCCACAGACTGGCTGGGCTCTCAGTCAGCCAAAGGAGCAAGGAGGGAGATTCATGGGATGCTGATGGGAGGTGGACATGCTGCTGAATAGGATTTGCTGGCTACTCCAGCAGCTGTTTGATGGATATGACTTTGTAACACCTGATAAAGTCATCCAAGCCCACGCCACAGCCACTGGGAGCTGCACACAGGCTTCAAAAGTCACTGAGTTCTAGTGCACTTGCTTGGCTCAAACTTGGCTAGTCCCAAGTTAATAGAAGGAATCAGCTCCTGGTTTATTCCCTTGTCGGGGCTGTGGTGCAGCCGAGGGTTTCACAAATGTGTGGACGCACAGAGAGGTGAAAAGGGAAAGCAAAGGATGAGAGAGGATAGGAAAAGGACATTTCCCGAAACAGAAGTAGAATTCTATTGTGCAATAAAGTCAGAAAAGCGCAAATGCAAAAGAAAAACCATGTTAGTGGCACCAATTCAGGTAGACTGAGAGTGAAGGAAACCAAGGGCAGAGCAACCAGGTAAAAATGCAAGAATTTTCCTTGGAGTTGATTGAAGAGTGGCTTCGTATCAAGATTACAGAAAAACATTGAGACATTTTGGAAAGGATTAACTCTGAATCAGCCTCAAGAAAGACAAGTAACTGTGGCAGAGGTTCTAACCTCGTGCTGAGTGAAATTTTTAGATCAAGCAGAGGGAGTGGGGAGTGTACATAAGCAGAAAATTAGATTTGCCCCACAGAATCTCTCTATAAAAGAATTGTAGGCAACCAAAGAGCCCCATTAATAAATTCAGCCCCAGTACAGGGACAATTAAAGCACAACAGCTTTCACAGAACTCTTTGAGTTAGAGAGAGGTGACAGTGGGATTTCAGCTGTTATCAATACTCCTGTTCTACAAAATCAATTTCCACCCCAGTGAGTCTCTGGGTTTTTATGCCTTGCATACAAGAGAAGAAAAGAGGCCCCAGCAAGCTGCCTACATGGCCCTTGGCTACTCTGGAAGAAGCAATTGCATCCTGCCCATTTCCCACCCTCCAGACAGCAGTGTCCCATATAGAGCTGAGCTGTTCAGTGATCACACAGCAAACAGCTCTGCCTCCTGACAGACCAGCCCTGCAGTGTAAAAACAGCAGCTGTGGCTACTAACAGGGAATTAGGAGAAAACAAGGGTTTACTCAGATCTGGAGGAAACATGGGAAGCTTTAAGTTTTCTGCTCCACACCAGAAGAAAATGAAATTTCTGTACAGAAAAACATAGCTTTTTTCCCAGGGAAATCAATCAATCTAATAGCACATATCATCTGTATCCATAATGCTTGGGCCATGACAGCTCCAACAAAACACAGCTAACAGTATCAGGAAGGAGTTTTGTGCTGAGAAGGCCTTTGGTCCATTCCACCAAGCTATAAGGTGTGATAAGTCACTGGAATAATTTTAAATAGCAGCAAATCTGGCAACTAAGCAGTAAGTGTCCTAAAATTGGAATAATGTAGGTGCTTGTAGCTGCCTGGCAGTTAAATCACAGGTGATTCTGGGCATTGCCAGTCCCCACATAAGGATTTATGTAAACATTTCCCCAGCCCTTGCCAATGGTGCTGTCAGATATAAACAGGCAGCGTGCTCACCTGCTGCCCTCCACCACCCAAGGTCTCCAGCCCCATAAACACTTGTTACCAGGAATTGCTACTGCTGTGAAAAATGGTGTGAGCCAACAAGGCTGCTGATAGTAAACACTGTGTGTGCTGGACAGGGGTTTCAGAAGAGCTTGTGAAGCACCAAAGGATTTTCTGAGTTCTGAGGTAGTTACCAAGTGTAATTCATTAGCAGCATCAACGTTAATTTTTTTCCCCTTTCCTCATCTACAAAGACTCTTTCCACCATCTGCTTTTGGCACTGGGGCTCTGCTGCTGTGCTGAGGACCTGCAGGCAAACACTGGTTTTCCATGTTTCACTGAGCTCATCCCCGCGCGGTGGGAACGCGCGCCGGAGCTGTCTGTCACAATTCCCTCTCCAAAGCACGGCCGTGCATGCAAACCAGACATGGGCAAGTACAGGAACCGAGCATGGGGGACAACAGGTTTATCTTTGGTATCTGAGCTGTGAACACTTCCAGCAGCAGGCCCAAGGTGAGAGCTGGGTACTCGAACAAACGCAGGGAAGAGGCTTTGCCCTGCCCAGGGCAGCTCAGATCCTGGGAAAACCTCCTCCTTTGCAACAGCAACCATAACAGAACAAATGTGCTTCACTTAACACACAGATAGTAAAATCAGGGGTTTATTTTCCCCCCAACACTTAGAAACCTCTCTTCTAATTGACTTTAATGGAAGGTATAGATTGGGATTTAATATTTTTTAAAATAGCAGTAGCTTTTCTCAAGCTGTTCCTCCACACCCTTACAGCCATTCCTATTTACTCATAGACCCTTCAAATACTGTTCCTTTGGTTATAGTCACTCCAAGGAGTGCTTTAGCAAGTACCTATGAGAGACAAAGGAAAACATTGAGGGGTGTTTCATGTTTGAAGGGAGCTCATTTGCCTTCTCTTACTTATAGCTCCCAAGTAATAAAAATAGAGTCAGTATGCCAGAGGATCCTTTTGCCATTACCTGTTATTTATAGCTCCTGCAGATATCTTCAGAAACACCTGTCTCTTCCTTGAGCATGACTCCCCAGAGTTGTACTGGGATTTGGGAAGTTTGGATGTTTAGGCACCACACTCCAGAGGATGCACACACACGCACCCATGCGAGACATATTTTAATGATATAAGAATTTACAGGGTCTGCTTGCTGCTTATCCAACTGAATTTTTCTCTAAACAAAGTTATTTCCCTAGAGGAGTCTTTCCTTGTTGGATTCTGCCTCTTTTTCGTTTTATTCTGAACTCTTTAGCAGACTCTATAACTGATATTTTGCATTTGCACTCAAATAAATTCACGTTGGTCTGTTAAAAGTTGTATGTGCTTTCAAGTCAGCTTGTGACGAGAGCAGCTCCCCCATTTTTGGATGAAAGCCTCCTTCAGACAATCAGTAAGTCACTGAACACAGACATCTGTTCCTTGGAACAGCCCCTCACAGCAAAGGTTGACAAGTTCCGTGACATCTGTGGCCCATCAGGACTTGGACAAAAGCAGTGGAATGATGGATGTTCTCACAGCATTCCCCTCTTGCAGTCAGGGCCTGTCACAGGGTTAGGAACCATCTGTGGGATGTCTGATCCCGAGGAGTGCCCAGGAAGAGCGAAGGATACGCTGGCATTGGGGCATTTCAGGGCACAACCACGTGCAAACAGGAAATTTCAGAAGGGCCTGACAGGGGCGTCACCAGAAACACGGTAAGTTTTTCAGAAATGGAGAATAAGGTCCCCACAAAGCCGTGCTTTGAAGAGGAGGTTGGTCCAGGTGACCTCCAGAGTCCCTTCACAGTGAAATCTTGCCATGATTGTAATTCAGCTGCAGCCAGCGAGTGCTGCTCCCACCTCCCTGCACAAGCAAATCAATCAGGATGGCATCCAGAGCACAGGGCTCAGCACTCACAGCAGCCAGGAACTCCCCTTTATCCATCACTGGCCAGCAGGTACAAAAGGGCAGGATCAGAAGTATTTTTATATGCTCCAAACAAGGCCTGTGTGATCCTTATCTGGGTGTGGATCTATAGGATGCCATTTTCAAGAGTTCCTGTAGGTTCAAATCAAGCCCTAAGCCACAGGGACACCACATTTTGTCTCACCTAAGACCCTCTGCAGTTCATCCCTCCAGCTAATCCTGCTGCCTGATACCCAGAGAGCCTCGTGTTTTCACTGTAGATAGAAACTGCATTAGACAGCTACCAAAACCAGAAGTATTTACAGATTCTGCCCAGCCTTAGAGACCAATGTAAAACCTGATCAGCTCGGTATTCACACAGAACACAGATCATTTTCTTCTTCCAGCAAGCTCAGAACTGAGATTCAGAGCAGGCTAATTGCCTTACAGTCCATCCAGCTACTTCTGGTGCACTAATTATGCTTTTCACCTCCTCGCTCCATGTCGGAATAGAAACGCCTTGATGTGTGGCACTGAGGAAAGGCAGACACAACCTTGCTCATTCAGCTGATTTTCCCCAAGAATAAAAGAGCAGAGACACCTTTGAGACACGATTTGTCAGTGCTGCAGGTCTGTGCTGCTGCCTGTGCCATCGCCACAGCAGCTGCTGGGTCCAAGGGCACACACCTTGTCCTTCCCATGCATTCCTCTAGCATTAAAAAACAGTCTAATTTCCTTCAGGTGGGCCAGACAAGTTTGTTTTTCTTGTCCTGTTCCACGTTTTCACTCAGCCACCAGCCTGGAGATCTCTGTCCTAATTCCCCAAGCCTTAGTCCCCCAGATAACTCGTGGGTGTAAACTGAAAGCAGAGATTTGAAAACACCAACATTGCATATCTTACAGAGGCCCAGGTGTTTTAATTCCTTGCTTTTTGTTCTGCCTCTCCTCAAATCAACAATTTCCAATGTTGATATCTTCCATGACTTATGATTGATGTAAGAATTTGAAACACAAATCATTTTTGGTCAATGTAAAATAAATGCAATATTAACATAAAGAGCATAAAATAAACCCTGAGGAACTGCTTCATTTTCAGATTTCTGTCCCCAAAACCCTAAATTTCTCTGCTTGGCTTGATCCCAAAGCACCTACAGGCACCACAGGGATGTGCTATGGACCAAGCATGCAATTTGCTTAAAAGGCATCTTTTCTTTTTATTTCTTCCCTCTTTCCATTTGATCTTCATTCTGTTTATTTCCATTTCCTGCTCCCTCCAGCTGATCACAGAGGCCAGACAAAAGACAGAGAGAAAAATCCAGTGAGAGAAATAGGATGAGGAGCAGCCTGAAATCAGGAGCTAATGAGGAAAACCGTGAGGAGATGGAGCAGTTGTGCACTGAGGAGCCTCCAGCTGGACCAGAGCTGCAGGCATTGATCCAGAGTAGAACTGCTGTGAGTAACTGGGGTGGAGGGAACACTCAGAATATCTTGAAAGAAAGATATCTGTAGCAGCAGAGAATTAAAAATGGGTGAAGCCCAGTTTATCTTCGTAAGTTCTCAGGTCACCAGGCACTCGAGGAAAAGACCATAAAGGCATAGAACAGCAGATGGGAAAAGTGTGGGTTTGTACATTGAGGAGAGGATTGAAGGATCACTCTGAGGATGTCAGGCAGCAAGTTCAGCTAGAGAGAGCTGAGCACAGCCCCTGCAGATGGGCTGTGATGCCTCTGCCCACCTGCCAGGCACCGACTGTGGCACACGTGGGTACTTGTGGGGACCGAGGCACGACAGGCGAGGAGCATAATCCAAATCCAAATCGTGCAAAGGACTGACCTGGTGCCATTGATCTCTGTGTGGGCTGGGATCAGCCCCAAAACGAGCCTCTTGTGAGTCACTGTAACACCAGCAGCGAATGCTGTGCTGTGAGGCAAGGCCAGCAGAGCTCCTCAGCTGGGGCTCAGTGCTGCTTTGGCCCCAGGGTAGCTGCAGGATTCAGCCATGTGTCCCTGGGATTGTCTCAGCTTCAGTCTGTAGCCAGTCACTGCTCTGCTTGGGAATAAATCCTTTCCAAAATCCATTTTCCTTCAGCTGTTGTTCTAACACTCATCATGTTTGGGCTGGCTACAAACGGTGTCCTACCTACTCCCACCCACATGTACTCTTATTTAAACTTCTGCTGGGAGGGGGGAAGAGGAAAAAAAAGAAAAGGGGGGGAAAAAAAAAAAAAGTGAAGCTATTGATTCAAGAAATTTGCATTTCCCAGGGAGAGCCCAAAAGGTGCCTCACCACAGCCAGGCAGCAGAGGAGCGGGCACAGGCAGGTTTTAAATCAAGGCAAAAAGGCAGAACATAATGCTTCCAATTTACTTTCTTAAAATGAAATGTGCAAGGTAAAAAGCCATGAATTAGCACTAGTGAACGCCACAGCCACCAAAAAGAGATTTTTAAGCCATTCTGCACCGCTCCCCCCACCTTTATCTTGTCAAGAGACTGTATTTTCATTGTGTTCTCCTGGTAATTTAAATCCTGCTCGGGCTCAGCGCGCACCGTGTAATTGTGAGTCGGCAAGGGTTTGAATGTCATCACTGCTGTGCAAATAACATCATCAGCTCATCAGCTGTGTCAGTAACATTGCAATTATGTAAGCCACTATTATTTCCACCCCTGATATGCCATATTAAAACTTATTTTGGGGGCTGGAGCTGACAGGTATTCTATCAATATGAAAAGCACACAACAGCAGCCGAGCTGCGGCTCCAGGAAGGATCATTCCACTGGGATTTTCTGGTGACATCACCAGCGGTGCCAGAGCTGGTGGCAGGTCCTAAAGGAGCTGCTGTGAAGCCTGTTGCTGTTCTGGTGTCAGCATTGCCCTCACCCCACCCATCACTAAGGATGCGTTTTGTTCCCTCTCGCTCCTTGTGCTCACCCAAACACAGACAGTACCCCCAAAATAGAAACAGTGACTTTTAACTGCAGAAGAAAGTTAGGTAGATATTTTCATTGAGTCTGTTGGAGAGGAGTCTTGGGAGCTTAGTGATTGTTTATAATATGGCTCAGCCCCTAGACAGCAGCTCAGCACTAAGTGATTAGTCTTTCTGAGGCTTCCCGTGTGCTTTTGGCCAGATCAATGATTTCCTCAGCTTTTATTTTCAGCTTCTTAAAAACGAGGCTGGCATAATCATTCCTTCCTCTAATCCTCCACACGATTACATGGTGAGCACATCCCAGCAGAGCCAGCCCCTGAGGCTCCTTGGAGAGCCCCAGCCTCTCTGTGCTCCTGTTCCAATGCTCCAGCCTCTCCGTGCTCCTGTTCCAATGCTCCAGACTCTCCATGCTCCTGTTCCAATGCCCCAGCCTCTCCATGCTCCTGTTCCAATGCCCCAGCCTCTCTGAGCTCCTGTTCCAATGCCCCAGCCTCCCTGTGCTCCTGTTCCAATGCTCCAGCCTCTCCGTGCTCCTGTTCCAATGCTCCAGCCTCTCCATACTCCTGTTCCAATGCTCCAGACTCTCCATGCTCCTGTTCCAATGCTCCAGCCTCTCTGTGCTCCTGTTCCAATGCCCCAGCCTCTCCGTGCTCCTGTTCCAATGCCCCAGCCTCTCCGTGCTCCTGTTCCAATGCCCCAGCCTCTCTGTGCTCCTGTTCCAATGCCCCAGCCTCTCCATGCTCCTGTTCCAATGCCCCAGCCTCTCCATACTCCTGTTCCAATGCCCCAGCCTCTCTGTGCTCCTGTTCCAATGCTCCAGCCTCTCCATGCTCCTGTTCCAATGCCCCAGCCTCTCTGTGCTCCTGTTCCAATGCCCCAGACTCTCCATACTCCTGTCCCAATGCCCCAGCCTCTCTGTGCTCCTGTTCCAATGCCCCAGCCTCCCTGTGCTCCTGTTCCAATGCCCCAGACTCTCTGTGCTCCTGTTCCAATGCCCCAGCCTCTCCGTGCTCCTGTTCCAATGCCCCAGCCTCTCTGTGCTCCTGTTCCAATGCCCCAGACTCTCCATACTCCTGTTCCAATGCCCCAGCCTCTCCATACTCCTGTTCCAATGCCCCAGCCTCTCCGTGCTCCTGTCCCAATGCCCCAGCCTCTCTGTGCTCCTGTTCCAATGCTCCAGACTCTCCGTGCTCCTGTTCCAATGCTCCAGACTCTCCGTGCTCCTGTTCCAATGCTCCAGACTCTCCGTGCTCCTGTTCCAATGCTCCAGACTCTCCGTGCTCCTGTTCCAATGCCCCAGCCTCTCTGTGCTCCTGTTCCAATGCCTCAGCCTCTCTGTGCTCCTGTTCCAATGCCCCAGCCTCTCTGTGCTCCTGTTCCAATGCTCCAGACTCTCCGTGCTCCTGTTCCAATGCTCCAGACTCTCCATGCTCCTGTTCCAATGCCCCAGCCTCTCTGTGCTCCTATTCCAATGCTCCAGCCTCTCTGTGCTCCTGTTCCAATGCCCCAGCCTCTCTGTGCTCCTGTTCCAATGCCCCAGCCTCTCCGTGCTCCTGTTCCAATGCTCCAGCCTCTCCATACTCCTGTTCCAATGCTCCAGACTCTCCATGCTCCTGTTCCAATGCCCCAGCCTCTCCATGCTCCTGTTCCAATGCTCCAGCCTCTCTGTGCTCCTGTTCCAATGCCCCAGCCTCTCTGTGCTCCTGTTCCAATGCCCCAGCCTCTCTGTGCTCCTGTTCCAATGCTCCAGACTCTCCATGCTCCTGTTCCAATGCTCCAGCCTCTCTGTGCTCCTGTTCCAATGTCCCAGCCTCTCTGTGCTCCTGTTCCAATGGCTCTGCTGGCAGACAGGGAGCAGAAGCCCAGGCACAAGTGCCCAGCAAGGTTCAGAAACTCTTTCCCTGTAGCACCATGCTGGGTGCTAAGCACAGCTGGTCCCCTGGAAATGCTCCATGGGGCAGGCAGAGCTCCTCTCCCAGGGCCATTCCTTGAGCTCCCAGCGCAGGGGGCAGGTGGAATAGCCCATAAACTCTGCCTTGACTTCTCTCTCACACACTGCCACCCCTGAGCAGCACAAAGCACGGCCAGAGCAGCTCACAGCTCCAAGCTCAGGCTGAGGAGAGCTTTGGTAAGAGCCCAGCACATGAATAACCACAACAGGAAACCACGCTCGGATTAATTCCCAGTCAGCCGCTCTGTGTTGTGCCTAAAGAAACAACGCTCCACTGAACGTGTGTCAGGATGATAGATTCAGACTTTTTTTTTTTTTTTTTTAAGATTATTTCAGCTTAAAATGCAATTGGAAGATTGATTCTTTAGATCCTCACATTATATAAGGTCTGGGTCTAGAGTATAACTCAGTGTGAAGGGAGATGATTCTCATCTTCACCTTCCAGAGACACTGTGTGTCACCAACGCTGACAAAGGGAATGAATAAAGGTAAGGGATGGGGAGAGAGAGAGACATAAAATTATGAATGCTTGGTATTTACAGAATATCTCCACACAGTACTATTATTCTATCTTTTTTCTTTTTTTTAATCACACCTGCAAGGAAGATGAACACCTGAATATGCTCTTTATTAGGTTAATTACTGTTTTATTTGAGGGGGGATGCTGAGGTCATTATTCTTTTACTGTGTTCTCTAGTGTATTATATTCACAGGAAAACATATTTATTCAGAACTTCATTTTGATTTAATAGAAAAATGGTTCTTGCCACAGCAATGTGGAATACTCATTTTTCTCCACGTGTTGATTTTTTGGCATATAAATGCCAGAAGCCTCTGTTCTCTTTCCTTATCAAGAAAAAGTTGCCTGAGATTAATTTCCTCATCATCCTTTCCTTTTAAAGTGGTTGTTTTTCAATGCCATTTAAAGGCAGAGTTGTGATAAATTCCTGGTTTCAATGTACAGATTTCAATGAAAGAGTCTATTCCACAGCAGTAAAGTTGTTGAATCCAAATAGAAAGAGAGAAAAAAAAAATTATGAAGTCGGGTACTGCTACTGCAGCCAAGAGTATGAGAGATGCCTTCATGTGTTTTGCTTTCTAATGACAATTAGTTTTGATATAAAGTGATGGCAAAAGTTTTTAAGATTTTTATAAAGGGGAAGGGACATTCTTCTGACCAAACTTCTTTATAATTGCATATTGGATTAACTGAAAACTACTTAAACACAGCAGAAGATAATTCCTTAACGACCAAAAGAATGAGAACAGCTGCAATGGAAAACATGAATTTGACTCCAAACCTGTGCATTTCTGACTCTTACATTTAGCCATAGATCCAAAGAGAAGATTTATAGATTTTATAGGTATTGGGTAGATAGGTCAACCAGAGTCATCTCTCTACTTAATGACCCTTCCCCTTTCTATAGGTTATCTTCAGCAAGACTTTATCCTGAGCTTCATTGGTCTGAGCTGTCTGTGAAAGGCTTATTTTAAACTGAAGTAACTTTAAATTGTATTAATTAAAATTTAAATTGCATTAATTTTTATCAAATTTCTATTGCATCACATTTTAAATTGTAAGTAACACCCAGCTGTCAGAATATTCTGCATCCAAACAATAAAGCCCTGCTGGCTTCTCACCCAAGCAGCAAGGAAAACAGGGATCCTCAGGCAGCAGCACCCCAGAGCTCACCTGAGCAGGTGATGCTTGCCCAGCACCCCCAGCTGAAGTTCACAGGTTCTGCTAAGGCTGGCAGTGCTTTTTGGTGCCCTGTGTTTACTCTGTAAGAAAATAACCTCACCCTTATAAAACCAGCATTTGGTTCACTGCTTTTTCTAATTCAAGGATGATTTCAAAACAAAGGGATAGAAAGAAAGGAAAAATCCCCCAGCCCTAAGATTTAATTAAAAATCCAGGATCTCAAAAGGTATTTAGCAACTTAATTCCCATTATCTGTTTATCAAAGACAGCAGCCTAAGGTCTACAGGTTTTCAGCTGCTAGAGACTGCCTTCCTAGGCTCTCAAAAAAAAAAGACTTCTGAAAAATAAGAAAAACGGGCAAAAAGCTTTGATGGTCCTTTGTTCATTGTTAACAGAATAAAGAAATCTTTTTGAGAAAAATCAGAGCTCCTTAAATATGTAGGACAGAGAAACGAAGAGTTATTGCCCTTTGGAGACGGCATTATTTTGCCATGGAGTTGGTTTTGTCAGATGAAGTTTTATGACACATAGTGGCAATCATCCATCTTTGATGAGCAGACACGCACTAAATCAGAGAGACTGCTCTCCACGGATCACCGAGTCACAGCACACACTTTGGTAAATCATGAGGCTCCTAAATAAATACTCTTAATGTGTTTCAAGCTGGCTTAGAATTCTGCAATATTTAATGAAAATCAAGTATTTTTACCTGGAACGTTGAAAAATAATAAAGTGCACTGAAAGCAGGTGATTCTTGGGAAGAAAAAAGCAGCATTGCCAGGAAAAAACCAGTTGTGTGGGCACCACGAACAAATGGACCTGAGCACACAGAGAGAAATGTTCCAGTCTCATTGCAGAGCTTTGTGAGAGACCCAGATCTGAGACAAGATGTGACATTTCACTTTTCAGATATCAAGTAGGGCAGAAAACCTGTCTTACACTGCAGATCAATACATCACTTAGAGAGGGAGAGAGAGGCCATAGCCCAAATCAATCTGCAAGGTGTCAGAAACATCTAGGCCGACACCTGGCTACTGTGCCCTTTAGCCCCCAGAGAGCCTCAGACGAAAGCAGTTGTCAGGAGATGAAGTCAGCCAGGAAACAACACAAAGCAAACATGAAAGCAGCATCTTGTCATGGAGAAGGGCATTGCTGTTTTCCAAAAATACCCATCTGTAATGCACAGATCCCCAGACCCCAGTGTGCACAGGATTTTACTCACAACTATTCCAGATGTGGAAAAAAAAAAGGCAATTATTAAATTCCATGGATATACTACATTTTGGCTGGACAATGAGGAAGTTGAAGGAAGGGGAAGGAGATAAACTTGCTTTTTAAATAAACTGCAGACTGGGTTATAACAATCCTCTGGCTACTTAGCTGGCAATTTCTATGGGGTAAAGACATAAGCCACAGTTTCTCTCATTCAGGAGATATTATTATAAGCTAGGCTTGATTCCTCATCCTCATTTTTTTGCTAAAGGCACATTAAAGTGCCTGGTCCACAGTTTCTGTGGCTATTTTAGTCCCATGCACAAGGACACTTTTGAGACCACTCCCCACGAGTTCCACTTTCAGGTCACTTCTCTTTCAAAGACCCGTTCCCAAATGAATGATGGGGGCTTGTTTCCCTCCATCACAGAAATTTTTTTGTCACAGAAATGATTTATCTGTTGACAGCCAGGTTCACTGCCCCCAGGCAACTGATGGCAGTAGAAACCACTCAAGGAAAAGCAAAGAACACTATTTCCTGTTTTAAGAAAGGGAAGGAAAATAAAAGGTGTAAGTCCTTTCCTCTAAGACTGCCTGGTAACTCTTCCCTGCAAGAGACACAAAGTCAACTCCTCCAGGTGCTAGGTGTGATATACTCTTGGGATGCAACACTAATTACAGCTTGGAGAAGGTAGACCAGGCAGTGGTTGTTCCTAAAAAAGATACTCCACTAATTGTGGAGTCTCTCCTGTCAAAGGGGTATGGTAAAAACACTTGAAAAATACAAGGCTATGGTTCAAAGTGGGTCCACACCTAAAGTATTGCATGACACACATCAGCAGAGGAGCAAGATGAGGTGAACTCATAACATCCAATTGTAGGGACTGAACAGGGACATGCACTAATGGGATCCCCTGGCAGGGATTAAAGCACTGCTCTGCTTTTGGCTGGGCTCTGTGGGGTCAGGGAGAGGGACTGCACTCAAAATAATTTGAAGCACCTCAGGCACAGTGCAAGTATCTTCTTCTGTTTCACATCCAAGATGAAGGAAAATATAACGGTTACATTAAGTTTTCCTTCAAATTTCACTTTACAGATTGCAATTTCTTGAGAATAAGGACTGCCTTATGGTCTGCTCCTGAGGGCCTCTTGGGAGTTAGCATAACAAAATAATTTCAGAACAAAATACCACACAGCAGAAAGAGTCTGATATTAAGGTATCTATAAGCTACTCATGACTTTATAGACATAGAAGATATAGGAGAGATATTAGGCATCACACAGTACTTCTAAAACAAAGTCCATGGCTGAAATGAGAAGAATCAGGATACATGGTATTAAACTTATAACTCAGCTGAGAAGCCATAGGAATGTAACCTGCTGTTCACTCAGTGGCTAGATGTGATCACACACCCTCAATCTCAGAAACCACAGCAGCAGCAGGCCACAGTTTTACATTTCTCGATCTGAACTACAATTATTGTCACAAGAGCCAATTTCACGTTGGGCAGTTTCTTGTTCTTGTTGTAATTCATCATGAGAAGACGTGAGAGATCTGAGATACCTCGGCAAGGCATAGTCCATGAATAATACAGCACATTGCCTTGACCTTTTCAGTTTGCTTTGTGGTGTGATTGGCCAACTGTTCCTGTCCTCCCCTGTTAACCACCCCATTAACCTGGGACGAGAAGGTGGAACGGACAGACAATTAGCCAGCAGAATGCTAAAAAGGTTAATGCAGGAGCTCACAGCCTTGGCTTTCTTGAGCTTCAATGGCTATTAAGATTCTGCAATCTCTTTCCTCTTTCAAAGTCTGCAGGGAAAAAACAAGAATTCGCACAAGATGAACTTTGTTCTTATTTCAGATCATAATCATGTAGCTCCTCTCAGATGTCACACTTGGATGATTCTAGCGTATGCGTGAATAAACCGAGAAGAAAGTTTATTTTTACTCCTCTCAGTATGGAGAATATTCAGCTAAAGTGGTGAACCTTTTCTCTGAAGCTGGCCATTCTTGAGTAAAGGAAAATTGGAGAGTGTAGTGGCAGAGCAGCTCCATACAACAGCTTTCTTCCAAAGGTCACTCTTGCTACTCTAACTACTCAAGCTGAGTCATTCCAGTGATTTTCTGCTCAAAGAGAGCAAATGCTGGAATTTTTACATCCTGTGGGCTGTCAGCTGCAGAAAACTTCATCTCAGTACTCACCAAGACTACGAGGACAGGCAGAGCTCACATGTTCAGGCACATGGAGAACATGAGGCACAGCAGGTCTCGGTGGAAGTGCCTGTTAAATGCAATTGCCCCATTTCTCTGGATATTTACACACTTTTTAAATCTCCCAATAGCTTTTTTTTTTATTTGAAAGATAAAACCATTATGAATGACACAGATGTATAGGAATCAGAAACTGTTTTCTGAAGTCTTGTAGTCAGAAGTCCTAATTTTGCATGGGTCTCTTTTGCTCACAAAGACTTTCTAACCAACACTCCAGTGGTTCATTTCAGATGCTCTGGGATACTTTGTTTTTCAGACATTGCCATATTCTTGTCTTTGCAAAAATGTGTTGCTCTGAGTTAGTGTTACTAGCAATGCTACGAAATATTTTAGATGGAAGCAAAGAGAAAAGGACCTTTCTGACACCCTTCGGAACACCAAATTTTACATTTATTATGGGTATTGACTGCAGTAATGCAGAGTCCTTTTTATTACCTTCCACTAATAATATATTCTCTATTTTGCTTAAGGTGAACAATGATATTCAGACAGGAAAAATTACTAACAAGGAAAAGATAAAGCTTTAAATTATAAAAATGACCTGATAGTTTCTCTCTGTAATACATTTTAAGTCCAGAAGGGACCATTAAGATCACCTATATGCCAAGGATTTTTATACTGTGCTTTTTGATATATGGGCTCTCAAGTATCATACCATTTCTTTTGACCCTTGCTCTTGAGCACTGTCTCTGATGGATTTTTACAAACTATATATTGAAATATTCACATGCTTAGGGGCCTGCTCACAAACTGAAAGAGATTAGCAAAGCATAATTTCTTTTCAGAAGTGCAGTCTTTTTTTTTTTATTTTTAGGATAAAAGTTTTGTGTTTCTGTAACAGGTGAAACCAGCATAAAGAAAAGTTTATCAGGCTGCCATATCTTTGATCTGAGAAGATTGGTACCAGTTTTAGGGAGTTATAATTCTGTGTCTGGGATAAAACTGATTTTTTCTGGGCATTCAGCAAGAGTTATAGCAGTTATTCCACTAAAGGCTCTCCATTATTTTACCCACTGCCATTCAGCAGTGGACAGACACCATCATGAGAAGAATTACCAACCTCAACAGCTGATCTCTACAGATCATTATCCCAAATTAAAACATATCACAAATTAGGAGAGTACTGATTTTGTCAAGAAACAGATTAAATTCTGGGTATATTGAATAGAAAAGGCAAAGAGAAAGGAAGTCAATCCATTCCTGCATCTGTTCAGCTGTCTGGATGACCTGGGCAGTCCCCTCCTGCAGATAAAGGATTAAAACTCTTTGTTCTGTGTGTGCATTTAAGGAGGGCTGAGGTGACCCACAAGGGAATGAGAGCGGCAGGAACCATGGAGTGGTGGTGCTGCTGTCGTGGTTTAACTCAGCCCCACGCAGCCGCTCGCTCGCTCTCCCGGGTGGGAGGAGAGAGAATCAGAAGAGCAAAAGTGAGAAAACTTGTGGGCTGAGATGAAGACAGTTTAATAAGGGAAGGGAAAGCCATGCACACAAGCAAAGCCAAACAAGGAATTCATTCCCCACTTCCCATGGGCGGGCAGGTGCTCAGGAAAGCCGTAACAGTGACTTTCCATCACACGGAACACTGACTTGGGAAGATGAAAGCCATCGCTCTGAACATTCCCACTTCCTCCTTCTTCCTCAGTTTTATGCTGAGCATGACATCATACAATCTGGAATATCCCTTGGGTCATTGGGGTCAGCTGTCCTGGCTCTGTCCTCTCCCAAACCCTTGTGTATCTCCCATCCCCTCGCTGCTGGGGGAGAGGTGAGAGCAGAAAAGGCCTTGGCTCTACATTAGCCCTGCTCAGCCATAACCAAAATATCGCTGAGCTGTCCACACTGCTTCCAGCACAAATCCAAACCAAAACCAGCACAGCTGCCTTGAAACTTTCTCTACAAAGCCTCATTTATAGCAGCATAGCAGTAACTTTATTTTGAAATATATTTATCAACTGCTCTTGTTAAATATGCCCAAAGCACTTTTATTTTCCAAAGGGATGATAATATCAGCTTTTACACATCAACAAACAAGCAGAGAAAAAGCTTTTTTCTTAAGATGTGGAATGTCACTTTTTGTGGGGGTAATAGCTGGAGGTGCATAAAACCAAATTCTGTCATTTAATTAGTAATCAGCAGTGATCTGTTAGCCAGAGTTACTGCATTTCATGAACTGTTAAGTCAAAGCAAAAATGGCAAGTAATTAGACTGTATCCATTAGAGCTTCTCTAGCACACACTCATACAGCCAGAGTTTCAATTGGAGGCAGAAGTGGAAGTATGAAACTCCTTAATATATTCTGCTTTTTAATTAGCAATCAGTGCTGATTTGCTGATGGTAGAGCCATACCAACCCTAATGCATAAGCCATTGAAACACAGAAAAAAAGGCACACTTTCAAAACCATTTATGCTTATATTTACAGTTCCTCCAGGCTGAAACATTGGAGAAACCACTGAAATGCCATCAGAGCAGCAGAAAGCGTGCAGGAGCTCAAAATCCAACACAACCAGTGCATCACCGATGGTTTGGGTAAAGACACAAGTTGAGTATTTACAGGAGGCAGTTGGCATGTCCAGACACAGAAAAATAAACATTAATAAGCATTACCTTTGTTAACTGTACACAGCCCAAAATCTCCAAGAGCTCAGGCAGTACTGCTCATATTCCACTCAACTCCATTTCAAAGAATCCATTATTAAGCTGATAGCATACTTACCAGGTTATTGCATATTGGATGGAGAAGGAAGTGAGAGAAGTGTAAAAAATCCTCCTTTACCTGGTCTTCAGAGCTGCCAGAGAAGCCTGAGCAGGAGCAGCAGAACACAGCCTGCTTCTGGGCTTTGGTAGGTGCAAGGTTTGTTTCCTCAAGCCAGGATGGCCTCTAGAGCACTCCTGAAGCTGAGCAGCAAAACTGAGCACTCCAGCGTCAGGGCAAGAGCCACTTCCTTCTTCTTTAGCCCTTAAAAGAAATTGAAGAGCTGGAGGAAGAGGGGCAATGAGGTGCAGAGGTTGTTCTCTTTTTAGCCATGTTAGAATAAATATCTGAACTTTAATTCCTTAATTTCACTCACATAAAGCACCTGCACTAGGCCTCCCTACAGAGGTTAGAAATAAAAGGCTGCTTCATATACCTTTGTAAGAACCTTTTGTTTATCTAAATACGCAAACACACATATATATATTTGATATATAATAACTTACTTCAAAAACAGAGGGTAGCTCCCAGAATAATCAGGCTCTGTACTTGAAGTCATTGTCAGTATATGGATCAGCTGATAAAGGCACCAACACAGCTTAAACTAATTACAGTTCGCAGGTAGGGTGGTAATTGCACTTCTAACTGCCTAAATTAAGTATACAAAGGCCTGGTTGCATTTGTGTAGAGGCTGACAGGGTACTCTGTGCCAGCTGAAAATTCTGCCCTCAGTAGTGGTAATGTTCTTAACAAAAAATTGCTGCTGTTTGCCTAACATCTGACAGAGTGACATCTATTTCACTACATGTTTAATCAGTTTGTTTTCATGGTGTTCCCGTTTCCATTTCAGCTTTCCTTAGCGGTGGGAGTGAGCAGGTTTCTGGCTCTGCATTTAAAACCGGTCCCAAGGCAAAGAGCGTGGCACCAGTTTGCCTTCACCCTTCCAATGTCAGCTGTGCGGAGCATTTTCAGCTTTCAACAGCTTTTGTGTTTTTAAAGTGCATTCTAGCTGCCCCTTTTGTCTCTGATGGCTGGCTTTCAGGGGCTCTAAACATCCATCTCGAGGAGGAGTTTGCAGCTCCTGCATTTGAAACAGCAACTATTCCTCCACAAAGCACAGGTCAAGCTGTCCTGTTGAATCTACATTGCAAACAGGTGCTCATGAGCAGCTGTGAGATCTCCACCTTTTCCCTCTGCACAAGAACCTATAAAAGATTAATTGTGTTAGGCCATTAATGCTTTAATAGTTTGTGAGTGTACATTTATGAGTTCTAGGCATGTGAATGGCTCCAACCTCTATTCCAGGCTTCCTCTGCTCTCTTCTTGAATATCTCATTGGGGCTCTTCTAATTTTTTTAAGTAAGCAAACAAGCCCTTGATTGCTTAAACATCACCCCACCAAACCCCCACCCAAAAGAAGAGCTTTTCCTTTGACAGCTGTCCTTCAATTACCAATTTAGAGCAATGGTTAAGAGGATTCTTGTAGCAGAGAGCAGCTCATTAAACTGTTTTTGTACAGCCCATGAGAAAAGGTTGTGTTTTAAACAAAGACCATCTTTTGGCCTCCTCCTCAGAATTCTAGTTTTTCTGAATGAAAAAAATCTGTATGCTGAGCATGCGTTGGCTGACTCTGTAGTACAGAGATGTTAGAAAGGAATGTCCTTTTTATCCCAGTTTTTTTTCTTAAAAGAGTTGCAGAACAGATCTTCCCGTTTTACAATTCAGAAATCTCAAGATAAAGACTTAGGAAATTATACTGAATTCTACTAAACCGTCCAAATTGAAGTTTAAAAAATTATTCATGAGATGTGAATTGTCTGTATGATGACTGAAGGTAGGTGTTGTACAAACCCAGATGCTTACTGCAACTCAGTAAATCACATCCCATGAGACGAGATGCTGAAAGTAATAAAATTACTTTTTATAATGTTTGAAATTCTGTTTTGGGAAGCAGTCTCACCTCAGATTTCAAAGAACACCAGCCAAGCTACCCTCCTGAAATTAGGTACTTATTTCAGTGCTACAAGTACTGCAATATTGGAAATGAAAATGTGGAGCAAACTTCTAATTTGTAAAAATTCCTTATTTTCACTTGCTTCTGTTATTCTGGATTACCTTTTTAACTCAGAAAGCTCATTTCCACCTCCTAGCCTATTCTGTCATCTTAAGTCAAGATTGTGCTGCTGTGTGACAGCTGTAACACACTCTGCCCTTCCCTTCCCACTCCATCAAGAGAAAGACTGAGCAGACCCTTCTAAATCCTAACACTTGTTAACAGTATATCTATTTTTTCCATAAAAGTAGATGCAGCTCTTGCTGAAACTTGACATAACAGGTTAAGATAATGCATCCACAATGTAGGAGTGGATAAAGTCACACCAAAAGCTGGTATAAGCCTTCCACCTCCAAGAGTTAGCAAGACTGGGCAGAACCAGTTCCTCCATTACCATGGGCAACAGCTGAAGGGCAGGAGGGCTCAGCACTGGAATTGACAGGCTGAGAGTGCTCCAAGTTTGCACACAAGTTACCAGGTTGAAGATGCCCTTCCAAAAATAACAAAAAAATACAGAAAACGAGAACTGTTGTTGGATTTTTAGCATAGTATTTATTGAATAGTTTATTTTCTAGAGCCACTTCATGATAGAAGTGCCAGTGCATATTCAGCTCGGATGCTTATTCAGAATGGACAAGGACAAAAGGAAAAAAAAGAAATAAACCATGGACTGGACACATAGATCCAGGGGAGATTCATGAATATATTAAGAAAAAAAAAAAAAGATTCAGGCCTATCAAGTGGTATACTTTATTAGGAATAACTACATAGATAATCAGAGTACAGTTGTAGGCTGGAGCCCAACAATGTCTTTTTTTTCCACATAAAAAAGTAAACTTTTATAAAAGCTTGTTTAGCAAAGCCAGAAGCAGTGTTATTTTAAACAGTTTATTTACATTGCTCAGATTGGCAAGAAGAGATATAAAAAACAGTGCAGTCTGACACATTCAAAAGCATCATTAGTTACATATAGATACAAGACAAAACACAGGTGGTTAAAAAGAAACCAGAAGTTGTGACTCCTGCTAATACCAACAGTTGAACTGTTAATGAAATGCAGAAATTTACATATTTAGATAGTTTGTGAGAGTGCATTGCAGAGTACAAACTGTTCAGAGAAGACAGAAGTAAACACAGAGTTTTAAAGAAAGACATAAATACATGAGAAAGCCTAAAAGCCTTACAAGTAGTTCACTGAAACTTGACACGCCAAAATTGGACCCCGTAGTTACAATGTCACACCAATAATCCCATGAATTAAATAATGATTTGTTAACCAAGTATGGGGAATGTCTGGGAGTTTGGTTTTTTAACAACCCTACTAAACAGGAGTGTAATTCTTTTCCTCAGACTTCCACTTCAAAGCAAGACAAAGAATTCAATTGATCATTTTTGGTGGTCAAAGCTCCTCATACCACTGTGTTACAGTGAGGCTGCAGGAGATCATAATCACAAAACTCAATTCTATTTAATTATAAACAACTACATTTATAAAACATCTAGAATAAGCAGCTGTACAACAGGTTAACTGTCATACTTGAAAGGTCAGGTACTTCATAATGTATCTCCATTTAGAGAAATACACAATTCAAATATTAGAGTGCTCTGCCAGTAGATGAAGTTAGGCAAGCATAAGAGTCATCCAAACTAGCAGTAAATTATGTGATCATCATCTTCATTTCAAGATCTGACAAACCCGTTTATTGCCTGGAGGGGACAATTTCCATAGAAGAAAATGTTTCAGTTATGCTGGTAAAGAAATAAATCTGTGCAAGGGAATACTGTGTTTAAATGAAAGCCAAGTTACTTATTCCACTGATTGGCTGGTCTGCTTCAACACAACTAAACCCCCCTTGTTCTGATTACCTTCGAGTTATCTAACATTTTGCTAATCATTGCTAAGTGCTAATGACTAAGGTACCATTAATGTCAGTAACAGGTCACTGTCCAGCCACCTGCTTGTCAGTCACTCCCACAGAGCAGAGTCTTTCCCACCTGCCTCATATCAAGTGGGTTGTTGATCGGCTTAATGTGTGACTCCTCCTTTCAAAGATCGAGGGAAGGCTGATCAAGGAAGGAGAAGGAACACCCTGTTGGACAAAAAAAAAAAAAAAGGTACTGATCATTTATGAACCAATCTCAACAGTGCAGCAGTCATTTCTCAACCTTGACATATCACATAAGGAACAAGTGAGAGCAGAAGATCTCGAAGACTGGCAGCTTTTGAAATTAATGATTCAGCATTTCTAGAGTTTGAACAGGAAACTTAACACATTCCAAAAACCGACAAAAAATTTTCATTTTTTTTCCTTTTCACCAGCCTTGAAAGATTTGGAATGCAGGAACATGTTTTTGAAGAGTAGCTGTTAACAAGTATTAGTATACATCTTGCATCACTTTTTGCAGTAATAATCTCCCTCCAAAACGAAGGCAAGATACACTACGATAATCTCTTAGAGAAATAGAGCTCCCGCTCCAATCCTACAACTTTCTGTGCTATCATCAGCTCTGAGCCCCAAATGAGATGCTGAACACATGTCTGCTTGGCTGCAGGAGGCAACAGACATCCCAATGATTTGTCAGAGCTTGCTTTAGCTGTGCCTGGATGGGCACACACTAGGCAAGAAGCTGACTTTTCTGATGCCTGGAGAATAAGCTGCTTCTGAGACTTAATTACAGTGAAACCAACACATCAATATGTAGCACTAAAAGTAAACCTCTTTGGATTAGCTGAGATTTTATATTCTTTTCACATTAGACCTCAAGATACTTTCACAAGCAATCCTCTGTTGCTCTTAACAGCCAGCCAAGCTTCTCAGCACATCAACAGGTCACGGTAGTTAGGCAGCTTGTGCACCTGCATGCTTCAAGAATCTTTTCAGTAGGAATATTTTGGGCAGGTAAGGATATACACACTACATTATGAATAAGCCCTATGCCTGTTTATGGCATGTCCTCCATTTGCAGTCATTGGCAATATCTGAAAATTTAACCCTAAACTCCTCTTCAGAGAGCAACTCTTATTGGACTCAAGTATTTTATACCAGCTATTTTTTTTATTTACAGATAGAGAACAAAAAAACTAAAACCACACGTAAAATGAGCTGCTCACGATTTTCTTGCAAACAAGTTATTAAAGTCCTCAGAACTCTGGCCAGTGAGCTACATGGCCATTTGGACAACTGAACTGAAACAGTGAGGAATTCAACTGTAGAACAATTAAGAAAAAAAAATCTCAAAAAATTACATTTAAAAGTTTGTGAAAAATAAGTTTTCACCCAGAACCAGAAATAGAACCACATGTGAGTGCCGACTCCAACCCTGTGCATTAGAGGATGTTAAAGAAGGACCCAACACCACTTAATGCACCCTTTGTGCTCTAGAGCTGTACTATGCTCTCTCAGCTTACAGAACTCAGCATTTCTTGCTCACTTCAGTCAGGATCTGATGCTCAGAATTTCCCAGCACCACGCTGGTTATCATCTCCAGCATTGGCACAAGTGGCAGCAGTAACAGGGAAAGAACATGATCTGTCCAAGGCATGACCATTTAAGCCTTCCAAGTTGGAAGAGGCTTCTGCTTCTATAGCATTTGAAAGATGAGTATTTGGAGAGCCAGGACACAGCACAGGTCGAGGCTTGGAATTTTGAGAGCTCAAGTCAACAGAACTGGAGCAATGGACATTAACAGCACATTTGACAGATCCACTTAGGCTGTAGGTGGAAGAGGAACGAGCAATCTACAATTAGAAAGGGTTTAAGAGTTAGTTCAAACAAAAAAAAAACCAAAACCCCAAGCATCCAAGCTTTATTGATATTTTACTCAATGCTTTTTTTTCTGCACCAAAAAATTCCTACATAAGCATAGGCTAGGATTTAATTTAAATAAAACAATATGTCTGAATAAGAGCTTCGACTCTTAATGGACTCAGAGAGGTTTCCTGCAGTTTTAGTTTCCTATCAACAACTGCACTGGTTTTCCAACTTGAAGGGCTGGAATCCAAACCTCTTTTCCCCTCAACCCTATAATTGAGCCAAAAAAGCTTTATGCAAGTTCAGTGGTGTGTGGCATTGGTTTAAAAAAACACAACACATGATCTGCTGCCAAGCTGCAGTTTATTACCACAGAGGTGCAAGAGCTCTGGGAAGAATCTGAAACTGGAACATGGTTTTGAAGGTCTCTAAGATTTTGTGGAAAACAAATATTTTTGTCTGGGGTAGATGTGCACAAAAAGAAAAGTAAATGACTTGCAAGTTCATGAGAAATGAGATACAGTGCTGTATCAAAATGAAGACAATTAGAAGGCAAAAACAATTGTTGCCATAATCATAATAGAAGGAAGCAAATCTCTACAGAAAACTAGGCTACAGCCCCGTTGGTAGATTTTTTTTTTATTTCCTCTAAAGCAAGGCAGGAGTCTGCTGTGATACTTCCTCCCTTACTGGTTCATATTTTCTCATGTGGGAGAGCAGGGCTATATGTTGTACAATTTAATGGCCACTCAAGCATACTGAATTACCTCAGTATTAAAGTACTAACACATCAGTCAGTAGTAGAAAGATGAACAGGATTCCCTTTTCCTGGCCTTCTGTCCCACATACTACAGACTAGAAAGTAGGTGTTTACTCATCAAATTTACTCAAACACTATAATAAAAAGCAAAGATGATAAAAAGATTCCTCCTAATCTAGTCTGCTTTACTAAACTGTATTAGGAAATCGAGCAGAAGAAAGCTGTAACAGGCAGCCAGGCATATCAGAAGAGTTGCAATATGTAGAACAATATTTCATTTTACCAAGTTTTCTTAAACATTTACAAGGAGATAATTCCCTTGTTGTTTAAAAACTTGCAGCCTGCAGCATCTATGTTTCTCTACCCTTCCTTCCCAGTTTGTTTCACAGGATGTCTGTCATCTCGCTACTCAGACTGAAACATTTACCATACTACTCAGGGTTGTACACCACATCTCTATTTAGTGCTCAAAATCAAAACCATGAACCAATGTAAGACTTGTCTTGAAACTTTCTCACTCTCTCAGAAGAGGAAACGTATTCCATCCTGAACAAAAGGGATTGGTGGAGTGTTTCAACTTAAATGTGTAAGGCAGCTCCCAATTTCTAGTGCATCAAGATTCTTCTGAATTTTCAGCAAGTAAGGCTTCTCATTAAACAGCTCTTGAAAGTAATATCCCTATGAAAGCAGTTAAAATACTGTTTCTCCCACTGTGGATGTTGGAATTGTTAAAGTGAGAGCAGCAGCAGACCTGAAAGGAGTGTGATGCTAGGAAGGTGGTTTCCTCGGCCAGCCCAGCAATCACTCACCGCTAGGGACGAGGTGCTCGTCAGGCGGCTGCCGATGTAAGCCTCGTTAGCGGCGCTGGGGCTCCGCCCCTCCGTGGCGCTGTGAGACATCAGGGCCCTGCGGAGAGCTCGCTTGGGTGTCTTGGAGAACGAAAAGGCTCTCGTGACCTGAGGAGTTGGACAAGTGCTTAAACACTGACAAAAAACAGGCTGTAATAATTACTGTTATACAGGCTACCATTCTGAACATCTCTGGGATGTGTATCAAGTGTTGGTGGTTGGAGCACAACCAGCCAAACACCCACACCTACAGCGATCTGACTTTTAAAGGTTCCCCATCATCCTTGCTCTTCTCATTCTTTCCAGATATGAGGACAACAGAGGAGGGAGAGAGAAGTCAAAGCAAAGCCTGGTCACCGAGGCTTCCCCATATCCTTCAGTCCTGCCCAGTCAGCCCCACCCCCCTCTTTAAGTTGCTCTCAATTTTGCATTATATTTAAAAGACTCAAAGTATTAAACAGCATAAGTTCCATAACAGACTCAAAAATGACTACATAATACTTATGACTGTAATACTTAAGACTATATATACAGATATTCCAAAACCTTAAACACCCCTCACCTTCTTTCTTTAAGGAGATTATATTTAAGAGTTTTAGCTCAGATTAAGTTTTTCCTGTCACTACTGTAAATACTACAAACCACCTGAAAAAGGAATCCCAGCACAATTCTCTGACTAAAAAGCACTAGCTTTATACTAGCTTACCTTTTTAGATGTTTTCTTTATTGCCCTGGATGCTCTGCTTAAAGTACTGTCCATATCTTTAGTATTTACTTCAACTGAATCAGGATCAGCAACATAAATGAGATTTTCCTGTAGACCAAAATAGTCTTAATAATGATCAAACATCAGCACTTGCCAAAATATAGTTTTCTAGTCCATTAGATCAGATTTAGAGGGTTTAATTGCCATATTCTTCCATATTTAACTCTTTATACAGTCCAGCAGCTACTTGTTTTCAGGCCATTTAATTAGATCAACAGCTGGTATAATCAGTTTATGAAACCACTCCATCAGTAGTTTTACATTCAGTTTGTCTGATTCAGTTTCAAGTCCAGGGTTGGCCAAATTAAAGGCAGTAGTTCTGAGGCATCCCTAGGGAGTTTCCAAGATAAACATTGCTTTATTCCCCTGAGACATTTCTGAAGTGAAATCTTGAGAGCTCCAGCTGTCAAACATTGAGACTAAAGACTCTCAGCTTAAATGCAATACATGTTGCAGAATAGCCACGAGTTTTGGGAATTTTTCATGCCTCATTCTTAAACTCCAGCATGTGCAAAGCAATCTCTGCCTACCTACTTATAAAACCTGGGGGGCAGAGGGGGGGACACCTGGGAGTGGGAAGTTGCTGGGATATTATTTTGCTGTTTATTGTCTGCATTTTGAGAAAAGACCTTTTACACTTGAAAAAAAAATCTCAGAAGGACCCCAGTCAGCAACTTTATGGCCATTCACAGGGCCTAAGGAAGAGTAGCCAAAGCCTTTGCTGCCACCAGGTGGCAAAGTCAATGTTATTTCATTCACATGATGTTCAAGAAGTCTAAAACCAGACAAAAGTGCTTAAATTGAAGCTCAATTTGACATTTAAATCGGCAAGAAAGAAGTATTATATAGCTGGTACAAAGCAATAGGTACAGAAATTATAACTAATGGGATTCGCAAAGTAGGTTACAATTTGTCAGCATATGATACTGAATGTCTTGGGGCAAGAGGGAATGATACATTTGTTACATAAAGGTTTAATTTCTAGTGAAATCCAAGTCATACGTGACATAAAATACTGAAGATAGGCAACACGCAGACTAAAGTAAATTAACACTTCCACATCAGCACTTTTCCTACTCAGAACCTAAAAGAGAAGAAAAACCAGAAGCCCAAGTCTCTTATTCCTAAGTCCCTAGATCACAAGACATAGAAAATAAAACTAAGATGCTGTTTTCATTACTTAATTACCTCTCCTGTATCAAGCATGCCTTTAAAAATCACAGCCAAATACTGCACTGTAAGAATACACTGCAGAACATAAAGCATTTCTAGTTTACATCAAGTAGCTTCAGGTATATGTACTGCATGTATTTTCAGCAAATTGAGATGACTGATATGCACAGACTTTTACATAATTAAAACATTAGCTGAAAGCCTCTTGCTGTAATTGGAGAGGATCTACTTCTCAAATTGGTTGTTTTCTGACTATAGAAAGCACTCACTCTGAATTTCTAGAAATGTGACAAAGCCAGTGCCTCCTTTATTTCACTGTTTTTCTAATTTCTGTGTTTTAAGGTTGTAGATTTCTGTCTATGGGAGGAAGATGCTTCGTGTCTCTTGCATTATGGTGCAGATAAGGTGTAGAACAAAGAACCCAACACAGTTAATCCAACAGTGATCAACAACACTGGGACTGTAAATTCAAAGACAGCTGTGAAAGAAGCAAGCTGAATACAACTCTTGTTAGAACTACAGTGCAGAGTTGAATCATACCCTTTCACCATCACAAATTAATTATAAATAATTTTGATTTTTAAGCACTACTTAGCTTCTGCACAAACTAACTTCATGGCTGTCTCCTTTTCTACCTTTTAACCACTCACTTGCAGGCATGTTAGCAAAAATATTTTCTGCTCTACTTTACCCCAGGCATGTCCACTATTAACTTCTTTAGCTTCAGATGCTTAAAGCCAAAAAGAGGGCAATGTTTCAATCAGCAGCATGGTTCCAGAGTACTTACTGCATCTGCTTTACAAATGGTGTTGGCCACGTGCCGACACAATGTCTTCAGCCAGTCCTCCTTGCGAGGGTCTTCAGTTGTCATCTGGAAACTGAGCAGCTTGTTGTTCAGTTCTGTAGGTGGCCTCACAACTAAGGCAAAAGCTTTCTGGCAATCTACAGTTTATTAAAAAAAAAAAAAAAAAGCAAGGAGTTAGTAAAAATAATGATTTTTTTTCATATAATTCAGGGGGAAAACTTCAGGAGGGTCAACCCTCTGTCTGCCGGGACCTGGAGCTACAGAAAAGATTTGGTGAAATTATTTTGTCCTTTTTTTTGTTTTTTTAAACAATAGCTGTTTGTATCACTTGCAAGAGCAGAGTTCTGTCCACAGCCATCATCAAGAGGCTGCAATCAGCTGTTCTGGCAATAACTGATTAATCATCAAACAATCTGCAGAGCAGTCAGCCTCACTACCCTTCTTGCCATTTCTCTTAATTGGGTTTCTGTGTTCAGGTGCTTCAGAGAACATAAAGCAGAACACATGATGTACATACCATCACTTACAGTGAAACAACAAATCTTTCCAGGATAGAAATCTAGAAACTGGTGTGACTAGATTCTTTATAAGTTTCTATCAAGGCTGGAGCAGTATGGCAAAGCAAGAGAGAAATTAAGTCATCTTTTAAGGTGCCAAGCACAGCTCCTCCTGAGCATTATTATCACCAGTTAGAAGAAAATTTGGTTTCACACCAACAGCACTTTTCTCTGGCTAGTCTACTACTCTGGGCTGAAGTTTGAGATTTGGTTTTTATTTTGTAAATCCAGAGCTGTCAAGTGTTTAACTCTGTTTATTTCACTCTGCCAATTGGTTGGCTTATGCTAATGCCAACTAGTAGTTCTGCCAAACCCAGCATCCTGCCGCCATTCTTGAACGGCCAAGAGGCATCAGTACAAGGAATTCTCAAGCTTATACAGAGATTCAAACAGAAGCTTTTACTAAAATCACATATCCATAATATGCCATACAATAACTACCCCTTAGCACTCCATCCCACAACAGCAGAGCTTCCTCCTTCACGCTCTGAAACAGAGTTTAATTTAGCTACCACAGCACTTCAAAACACACACACCTTCTGTCTCCCTGATGTCCAAGACTTTCTTGATCTGGGAGAGAGGCATGAGAACAACATGCTTGAGAGATGCAGGGGGCCTTGTGTGGCCATGGGGACTCTTGAAAGCTCCAATAACTTTATGCCGCTTCCTCGCAATCTGCAGTTAAACAGAATAGAAAGGGTCAGCTGGAAGATCTCTTGCCATTGTTTCTGTATTTTTTACATTCTACTATCCAGGAAGGCACACAAAATCTTGCTACTTTACCACATAAATCTTAAAGGAATTCATTTATCTCACTATTCACTGCCTGCAGCCCAAGTGGCCCAGCAATATTTGTTACTTGGCATCAAAACACTCAGCTGAAAAATACAGTAATTTTTTTAAAAATACCTAGAGAGAAAGTAGTTCTGCATTACAGACCTCAATTCCACCCTGCATAACAAACAAGGGTCCTTTGAAATCTACCACAAGGTAGCCTAGATTTAAACAGCAAAGACAACATCTATATGCATGAACCAGCTCAAGGTGTGGTGTGTTATGTCCTAGAAATACCACTTGCTGTTGCTTATGCATGCAGCCGTTGAGCAAGCTTTGCATAAAAAGCATGTACGGTACTTGTGTGTTAAAGTAATGCATCTTGTTGTCTCTTGTCCAAGAGACAAGCCAAGAAGCTTCATTAAAACTGGTTTTATTTTCCTTTCCTTTCTTTACATGAAGTGATGAAACTGAGTCAACTTGACTCCTGGGTAGAGTCCATCACTAGTCACAAGAACAGGCTTTTGTCTCTAAGTGCTACTTAGGACAGCACTAATTTTGAGTTATTTTAGAGTTGGTCTTCTGTGAAGACAATGTTCTTCACTGCTGCAGACAGCAACAAGTATTTTATGAAAGCGTCCTATATAAATTCAGTTTTTCTACATTTGTCTCCAGAACCAGTTGTTCTTCCCCTCTAGTTCTTCCTAATACATTTTTAGTTTAAGGCATTTATTATGATTTTGGTTTTTTGGTAGCCTAAGAAGAGACAGATCTATCAAGGCCCACTATTCATTCCCATGATACACAGCTAAACATTAAAAGGAAAAACAACCTAATGAGCCAAGGACTCCACTTTTTCATCCATTGGTGCTATTCAGATAAACATTTTTTTGACATATTAAGCTGCTTTTATGTTTTTACTCCAGCTGCAAGACATTAAAAGCTACATTAACACTTCCCAGCCATGCAGACATGACCTACTATGTTGGCTTATATAGTAGTTAATGGAAACATCAGCATGTGTTGACCTATCAGCAATCTGTGACTTAGAATTCTGCCTCAAAAGTTCTTAGATTTTACTTATTTATACTCAAGTGCTGTGTCAAGCCTTTTACAACTCAGTTCATGAGATGTACTGGTATAGTCATCGTACCTCTAAGCAATCATTGAACAGAAAGAGTGTGACCTGCTCTCCCCTGTCACAGAGGTCATCACCAAGGGCTACAGTTTCCAGACGCTGAACCAAGCTGCGGTGAGAGGACAGGAGATTGGCCTAAATGACAGAAGCAAAAAGCTCATTAAGTATTTAGTTCAAGGGCTGGATTACTGCTTGCTTACAGCTTAACACTGGCAATCTTTTTAAACCAGCACCATTGCATTGTAACCTCACACACTTTCACAAAGGGAACAAAGTGGTGCAGCCATTTAATAGATCTGCAGCTCTGGAGGAATTACTTACTGGACATCCATCCACCTCATAGACGACATCAAAGAACTGCCTTTGTGCCTCTGTTTTCCTTTTGTCTTCATTAATGTGTCTAAGGAAAGCATATTACATTAATCTTCAATACCAAGCAACAGTAAATGGATGCACTGCATTTAAAATATACAAAAATAATAAAGCTAAACATTCAGGGATAGAATTTATACAGCAGCACTTGCCACATTTGCCTGAAAAAACAGCTAAATACCACACGAAATCGCATAGGAAACTTCAGCTCTAGAACACAATTCTTGTTACATTACCAACACTTAACACACCAATCAGTTAAAATAAAATTCCCCTCCTGTGCCCTGCATGATTTTGAACCAGAGACTGACAACTCAGTTCTTTACAGCCTGCATTTTGTCTCCCCCAAATCAGGAGTGGGGGGAGCTCACCCCTCACTGCTCAAGCAGCAGATGCAAGAATAATTACAATTTAAAAGTTGTTGTTAAGACAGGACAAATGTTTACCCAATTAATGCAGGAGTTCTCGTTGCTGGAGACATACGCTACACTTCAAAAGAGGTGAGACTTACAATCTAAACAACCTCAGCTTTCAGCTAATTAACTCATGGAACAGTGCCAAGAAGAGCTAATATAGGACCAGAAGAAAAACTAATCTCCCACCAAAGTCTGTCCTTTCAGTAGATATATGCACAGAAGTAAGATTTAAAGACAGAAAGGGAGTCAGCAGAGGTACAAGTGCTCAGTAACATCACAGACTCCTTCAGAGCTCTGGCACAGACACCAAAGTGACAACAGCTAAGAGGAGGCTGAAGAGCACCTACAGTTCTGTTTACTGACTGTTCCTTGTGGCAACATAACACTGACAATTTAGGAGGAGCAGAGGGATCTAAATTCACTGTGTTTAACAGTAAGTTCCATAGAAGCAACATGACTTACGTCATCACCTCCTTTAATGATTCAATAGCTCTCTCTAGAGTTACTTTATCTGGGTTCTCTTCTGCTGTATGTTTCTTAATATCTACAATTAAAAAAATTAAAAAAAAATAAAGAAATAAAAACTCCACATATATTACAAGTGCCTGAAAAGAAACAAACATGAAAAACTCAAATTTTAACTGAGTCAAGATAAGCTGACTGAAGAAATAAGATCTACCTTGGAGTCCAAGTAGCACTGATTAAGTGGGGAACTAGGCTGAACAGAAGTTGTCCAGACATCTCATTACAAAAAAAGAAAACACAATACAATACAGAAACCAAACTCTTAAACTATTAATAAAAATTAAATTGAAGTACAGAGACAAGCACACAAGTATTTTTCTACCTGAAGCAAAGGATAATGTGGATTTTTTATTATTTTTATTAACAAAATCATTATTATATGATACCAGGTGGAACACATGAAACTGTGAGCCTTGTCAATATGAATTGCTCTCTAGTTTATGTTATTTTCATTTGAATCTCAATTATACTCTTGTTTGAAGAGATAGAATTGTCAATGCAAACTGTTGCTGTATCTGTATCCTGCATACAAATGTATGAACAAGTGGAATTTAGTCAGAATTTATGCTTTCTTCAGTAGTGGGTCTTGCTGACTGCCAGGAGTCATCGTTAACTCACATAATCAGGCTGGTTTTAGATGAGAAAAGCTGTTGCTAATGATGACAAAAAGTAGACATCTTTTAACATCTTCACAGACAAACTAATAAAAACTACATCACTAGGTTACCATTTAGTAGTAGGGCAACACTGGGCAGCCTTTGAACAGGACGGATGAGGAGCTCAGCAAGGCTTTGGCGGCCACATTCAGGCTTAGCTTGATTTATCTGGGGAAAGAAAATAATGTTTTGTTGTGTTTTTTTTACACACATACACAAGAAAAGCACAAGATCAGAGAAAATTTGCCTTCCTTGAAATTAGCATTGCTATAAAAGTGTGAGAATTATTTACCACGGTCATTAACAGAGCATGTTAAAAACCACATTATATTGAAAACTACAGTGATTTATGTTCTCAGAATAGTCTAGTTTTAAAGGGTCCATATCAATCCTTCAGATCTTGTTCCAGTTGCTAATGTGGAATGGGACTGGGGACAGACTGTTCTCTTATTTGCTCCCCATCTTTTAGATATCAATACTTGGATGTAATTCCTAGTCCCTCAGAAAACATGAGCTAAAACTTGTCAATGTGATTACCTGGCTATCTCGATATAGGAGTTAAAGCTACACTGCACTATTAACAGTACACACATATCTGAAGAGATCAAGAGTCTTAAGCTTCATCTTCAGATAACTTTCTTTGAAGATCATCTTCCTGTTAGATCTCCACTGTTAGGCTCCTATTCATTAGTCACAAGAATGCTGAGAAATTCTCCCTCCCTGGAGCTTCACAGCTGCCCAAGTAAAGTTAAAAGCTGTTTCAGAAATACAAGTCTCACAAACACAGGGAGGGGACCAGTCAAAGTAGCAGCTCCAGTTATCTTTACAGAAAATACATTTATTGGGGAGGATTGCAACAAATGCATATAATCAAACCACCTTGACAGCTGTTTAACAGAGGAGGAATTCAGATTTTTTTCTGAAAGTCTTATGAGGAGCTTGAGGGATTGAAGTTCAAATCCATTCTATTTCTGTCTCACCAAGAGAGATGTTTGCATTCCTTCAAGCTTTCAGAATTTCACATTCTTCCATCTACTGCATTCACTAGAACATGGTAACAGTCCCCATGTTCTACTCATAGACTTAATTCTGTAGGCACTTACCTTTAGAAAGGCATGAAACCTTGGTTTCTGCTTTTCACATCTTGTAATTGTCTCCTTACTCATTTCAAAGAAATTCACAAACGGAGGGTATGTTTTCAACAAGTCTTTTGACTGAAAGAAACAACTGTTAGGGCTCTGCTTTACATATTATGTATCATTTTACATATGTTCATATGCCCTGAGCCATACAAAGCTGCTCAAAGGCACATTGCAATAAAGAATAATAAAAAATGTGCTGTAAACCCATACATGTTCTCCGAACAAGTTAAGACATTTTTGCATGCCAGATGCCCCAGACTGATGCTGCTGATTAAAAGCAGGCTGCTCTCAGCAGCATCAAGCAAACATGTGACAATCTTAGAAGCTACTGAACAGCTCAAGTGGGAGGCAGACTCTCACCTAGCCAGAGGCTTTTGGTGAGAATTTTGGAAATTTCAGACAGGTTACTGCAATCACCTTTTGAACCACCAGAAGCAATACCTTACACTGAACACTTTTGAATGACAAGCACTATTTATCTCAAAACCATCATATCAGCAAAATCACAAGATACCTAGCAGCCCATTTATGCTAAAATACTTTGCAATCCGAGACTTAGCTCTCTCCTGTTCCACATGGGACTCCTTATTCACTTACATGTTTCAAGTCTTGGAGAAAGAACATAAGTTTTCGTGAAAAGTTATTTTCCTAGATCTTTACTATTGATTAGAGGTAGCAGATGGCTAAGGACCCAGGAAGTGGCTTTTAATGTCTGAGTAAAAAGTGCATCTGTAGTGTTGCAAATTACCTTCTCAAACTGTAACTATTTGTAGTTTTAATCCTTCATACCTGTGAACAGACACACTAAAACTTGACATAGATTGTATCACCTAAGTCAACTGAAAAGTCTAAATATAAAAGGCAATGATACAAGTGGGAGTTCCTTCTCAGCAGTGCTTTGCTTGTGTTTGCTATCTCCTAGAAGTGGATTGTTTGTAAGGCAAGATAATAGTTGTGAATCTAAAGAAAGAAACAGGAACTTACATATTTGAGAATGATATCACCAATACTTTTGCTTTCAGTCCAATTTATCATAAGATCTTCCAGGTCTTCCTAGAATACATGCAGGGATGGGGGGAGAAAACAAGCTGAGCATAGAGTGCATAAAGCCATTAAATGGGATCACTATTTTGCCAAACACACATCATTAGGTGTGTTTTCATGCTGACAAAATAGGCAATCCTAAAAGCTGTACAATTTCACATTCAGCCCCTCCAGTCAGAGAGCTGAAAACAAGAGATCTCTGGCTTATTGAATATGTATATATAGCTGTAAATCAATGCAAGTAGAGCCTGGCAGCATGTCAGGACTATCCAACTCTGCAGCAAGATGACACTGCAGCATTCCACTAAATACACAATACATCCCAAAGGAATATTGAAAAAGGATACAGAGAAGACACTTGAACCAATTCTAATTAAGACTGTACAACTTCTCTAGGACTTAAGTCTGTAAGATGGGATTGAAATAGAACTAGGATAGATTCTACTTACTTGCTACACTAGGGTGTCAAGGAAAGTAAGACCAAGCATGTTAAGCCTATGTGAGCTTGATTAGCATCAAGCTCAATCACCATCAGATAATAAGAGGGATAGGAGGGCACAACTGAAGGTTCAGGATTCACTTTAAGTGAAAAGGATTTATCACTAATATTGGTTTGCTGCTGCCACTGCTCATATCTTTATAACTGCAAAGATGAAGGAAAACACAACAACTACATCAAAGCAACTCTCACTGCACCGCGTGCTGCAGGTGACTCCAATTTAACACATGGACACACAGCTCTACTTTCATCTCTGTCTCAGTGGGCACACATCAATAGCTGGTGTGATTAACCAGACTGGACCCCACTGGCTGGAAAAAAAAAACAACAAAAACTGTACTAACAAATCACCAAGTTGCAGGTAGTCTGCAAATCTCTCTATTATGAAAGCCTACAGTGAAATACTGCCAAGAATAGGCAGATGCCACTATTTGAAAGAAAATGTATCAGCACCAGGAAGAGTTTATACCTATCCAGCAGACACAACTGAAAACATGCAGAAAAATTCAAAGTCTATGTGAAAGCTTCCTCTGCAGGGGAGAAGATGCAACTTGCCTTGATTTTAATGTGCACATCAAGAATATCTGGAATGCTGCCAAATATGGTCTTGATCTCTTCCTGTGCAAGGATTGGTCCCCCAAGTTGTCCTTCCTTCTCCAATGGAACTTGAAATAACTGATGAATTAAGAGGAAAAAAAAGTTAATGCACTCCAAATTGCCAACATTGTGTTAGAAATAGTTATGAAAGCAACAGTGTTTTCCTTCTAAATCATAATTTCCTGCAGTCACAATCTTGAGATGTCTCCATTCAGCAAGAGTGGGTTTTGGAAAGTGGTTTGAAGATACAAACACTTAGTTTGATACATCTCTACAGCATAACTCCCTTTCATCTCCTTCTACTCACACACATCTTGGCTCATTCTTTAAGTAGATAATCAGCTGCAATAGAAATAAACTTTCAAGAAATTAAGCTTTTCCTGTAAGTTGTTTGCTATTCTGATCTTCTTGGAATAATTGCAAAAGAAAGATTTTTCCCCTCTTCCCTCTCTCCCTATTCACTAATGTCTAAAATATTAGTCATGAAGACCCTATTTTTCTGACACTTTCAATTTCCATATATATTGCAATACCACTGCAGATCCCAGATTAGAAATTGTATTTACCAACCTGAAACTGAGTACTTTTATATGTCAGTAAAATTACATAAGACTGTTAATATTGTCATCTTCCTATGAAGCTTTGATGCACACCCAAGCCCCCAAAAGCCTGCAGATCACAGACTGAAAATACTAATTGATGTAAACATTGGATATCTTATTACAATTGACCTGGACTGGCTTTAAAACCATCTTACCTGAATAATTGTTGTCAGAATATCAACATAGTTACTTTCTGTCTGATACAATTCCTTCGCAACCTGCCATCTTGCAGACTGCTTGACAGGAAGAGGAGTTGAGTTTTTGGAAGGTCTTGCACAGGATTTTGGTGTTTCTGATGAAGAGATATTCCCAAAAGAAAAGAGTTTTATTACAATAGAGTCCCTAAAAAGAGCTCACCCTCAAAGAAAAAACAAACAAACAAACAAGAAAACAACTTCAGAATTTTTAACTGAAGATAAGTTTGGGGGTTCTTTTAAAAGCCTATATTGTAGTTACCAGGGCTCTTTCAAGAAAACAGCTCTCTTTATTGCAGTCTACTTATAGAACAATAGTAATATATTATTCCTCAAAATTAGACTGAAACTAATAAGCCATTTATGGGCTGGTGAATGACTTGACCTTATTATTAGTAGCTTATATAGCAGGAAGCAAGGATTAGGTGCTGAACATATACTCATACATACACTACTACATACATATACTCATTTATACACTAGTACAAAAGTGCTCTTCTACTTTCACTTTGCCATGTAAACAAATTCTCTCAGCTGCCCACCAACCTTGCATTAGGTGTGTAGCTCAAAACCATTTACTAAAAATCAGCCCTTGCACACAAAACCTACATTTCAACCTATTGGGGGAAGAGGAAAGGCTCAAGGAAGTCTTTTCTCTCAAAGCTAAAGCCAAGGTAGACCTGGAATAGTTCATGAGTTTTAAATACTTTCTCATGTATTGGATCTAGAGACCTATATTGACGTTTTTGATATCAAAACTCATTACTGCCATAGTTAACAATGAAATGAGTACCTTATCTCATTGGAAACAACTTTCCAAAATAGCTGAGACTGACTGCTGCTGTTGGATTAGAAGAAAATTCCCTACCAGGGGTAACAACAGCACTAGCATCATCTAAGAAGGCTGATCTTCCCTGAATTCATTCTGAATTACCACTTAGAGGTTGTACCTCATTGGGAGCTCTTATGTGATTTGAGTTTGCCTTTTTAAAGCAGTAGCAGCTCCAGATACCTCCTCTATATGATACGATAAAAGAACCAGACCTTACTTGTATCAGCTTTTGACTAAACCAAAACTTTGCAGTTCCTGTCTTCATAAGAATCACTCAGAGATATTTAAAACTTTCCATTCACTCAAAACCAATTGATGATTTATATTTTTTTGATGTTTTAGACATGACAGTTTGCTGGTACAAACAGTGTTGCCTCAACAGAACATTTCAAGACCTAAGAGTGGACCCTGCAGGAATTTTCCCTTTAACTCCTCTAGAATCTTTGTCTTCTCTCCTCCAAGTATCCTGTGGAGAGTATTTTAGGTGATTTACTGTTGACTACGCTGCTAATTTGCTACAGACTTCCAGCTGAGTATTTGAAGCATTTTGGAGTAACACTCAACAGGTACTCCCTATTTATCACATCTCTATCTATTCCTTCAGATATGAACACGCTTACTGTGATAACAAGAGGCAGCTTGGCCTGTGTCTGAACTCTTCACTCCAATTTTTCCCTCCACACTTTGAAAAGGCAAAAGCCTGGAATTACTTTGCAAATCTGTAGCAGAACCTGTAAGACTTCCCTACCACCACCATTTCCACCTGCGTGCAAGAGCTGTTAAACTCCAAGTGTGGCTGAACAGAAGGTTGTAGCTCTACCTCCACTGGCAGTGCTTGACTCAGGAGTGTTGGAAATATCCAGCAAGGAGCCAATAGAGAGGGAATGTTCAGCTGAGGGGCGTTTCCGAGGAGGGAATGGGGACATGTCTGTTTCCCTGGTCAGCTGGGCCAGAGTCTCTTTCAAGCGGCGCCGTTTGCGGTTGCTGTTGGGAGTGCTCAGGGAGAGCAGCGACACCGACTTCTTGAAGTCAGGACTCTCTGACTGCAGGGAAAGAAAACTTCATTCAGTGGGTTTATCCTCTGTGTCCAGTTCAACCCAGTGCAGAGATGAGTTAATTACAGAGATAAACAACACAGAAGGAAACTTCTTAGGGAAGCCAAGGCAAAATAGGTGAAGCTTTTTTCTTCCCTTTTTAAACCACAGTGGTGTTTTGCTTGACTAAAAGTAAAACCTTTGGGAAGCAGAAAAAAGTTTCTATTCCAAGTTAGTATTCTATGTATAAAATTGATAATGGCTTATCTGGAACTTAAATGCTACTTTGAACCATCTGATCTCTGGTCCCACACACACACTATGTTACCTGCTAATTTTACCACCTAAATATGATGTGCACTGTGTAGAGTGTTCAACATACCTTCTCAAACAAATACATGGATTCTCCAGCTCTGGCATCCATTTGAATGCTTCCCCAAAACCACTACAGGAAAAAAGAAAACACACATTACAAACACATTACAGAGCTTTGCCCAAAGTTGGGATGGAAGATATTTTTCCAGAATAAGCCACACACCTGCATGTGGCACACACAGTTCCACTCAGCATTATTCTCTAAAGAATTTTCAGCACTAACCTCTTGCTTTACAACATAAAGTTTTTTTAAAGGTTCAAATGGAAGATCTTTTACGGTACTTTCTTCAACCACCAAGTGTGTACACCTTTCATCACCAACTGGCAGATAATGTCCTCCTAAACATGAAAAAAAAAGGCAAATTGGCAAGAGGAAAGAATGCTCTCATTAGAAATAAGTAGCTCACTTAGCAATTCTGTGGGGCACCTATCATAATAAACTCCACCCCATTTTTCCCAGAGGTTTTCATAAACAACCACCTTGCATTTCTGTCATTTCTTCCATGTTAGCTTTCTCATCATCAGAGAATCCCAGGAAACTTAACATGCAATCCTGAAAGGGAGGAACCTTGAACTGGTTTCTGAAGTCATCATCAGCTGCACAAAAATCACTGAAAGAAAGATGCACAAGAAGGTCACTAAATTAGTGACCTATGTCAGTATTTAAGCAGAAGCTCACACCATTTCAGGTGAATAGGATGAGATGTGAAGGCTGAAGGAAAATAACCTACATTTCATTCCTTTTCTCCCACGCCTTATAAATCCACTCAGCTTTCACGATAGGAATACCAAGACTTACAGCAATCTACAAAACAGGAAAAGCATAAGTTGTACTAAATACATTTGAATCTTTCCCACAGCAAGAAAAATTCATAACCTTCCTTTTACTTTTTAAGACATATTGCAAAAAGTGAATGTATTCCTTCAAGAGTCATATCCAACTGCAGCTCCCCAGAGTTAGAATGTATTCAGTGACTAGGAGATCAGATCAATAGCTATTTTGACATTTCCTCAAAAGTGCACAATTTCGTTAGTCTGATATCCTTCATCACTCACAAAAACACAAAATCAAATCTCTGTTTCAGTGGAATATGGGATCCTTTTTCTGCTTTTGATATTTTGTATGAAGAAAAATACCCCATCCTGGTTTTATCAAAGAGAAAGTGACTATTTGAAAGGAAACTGCCATGACTGTTTGAGAGATTGTACAGTTTTTCTACATTTTCTCCTTTGAGTTGGCAGAAAGAACTGTTTGAACAGAAAGTAGGACTTCTCCAACTGCAAGAGTATAAAGACAAACAAGGGGAAAAAAAGCAACATTCTACCAACAATCCAAACAAAGGAGAGTCAAGGGGCATAGACATTGCTACATCATATTAAATAGTACAAAAACACTATAATCTGTTATTTACTTCTAAACTGAACATAAATGGCCTAAATGATTCCCTTTTAGAATCAGAAAAGAAAAAGTACACTAATGTCTATTTATGCATAAAGCAATATTTAAATCCTCACCCATAACCAGATTAAAATAATTTTTAGAAGATATGCACCAATTAAGGACTAAAGTTTTTTTGCAAGTTACCTCAGTTTATTGATTGGACAAACAAAAGCAGGCATTTGTTCATCACTGTCTTAACATTGGTAGCATCAATATTTAACCATTTTGAATCTTGTTATTTACTATACTTGTCTATTTCAAATTTATGTTACTTAGATGTCTCACAAAGACAAAAAACATGCCAAAGCTGAACACCAGACAGAGATGAATTCAGCATTACAAGTTATTGCTGTTAGTACAGAAAAAAACCAGCAGCTTCTGATCTGAAGTATAATGAACAACAAGCAGTCTACAGAGTCCACAAGAGCCAAATTCCAAAGGTTTCTATGAAACACCAACTCAAGCTTACATACTCTGAATTTGTCTCCATGTGTTGAGTTTGCCACCAGATGAGTAACTTTCGAGCTAAAGTCCCTTCGAATAATTCCACCCATATGATGAACCAAGGTCACAAGCTTAACCTGAAAAAATGAAAGATGAAAATTTTTCAGTATCTTTTGAAAAGCAAGTTCAGTACAAAAGTGATTTACAAAGCAAGTTAGAGAAGGCTACATTAAATGTCTAGAAATAGAAATACTCTGATCTGTTCTTAAAACAACTTGTTCACATCGACAGAATAGCTTATACATCAAAAGAACTATTAAGATTTATTTTTATTTCAACATTTAATACAGCCTTGCTGTGTAGCCTGAAGACTATCCAAGCCACCAGTACCCTCACAATCATCATACATAATGTCTTCACCTTTTCACACATTTGACATTTTTCTTGCTGATTTAGTCAACTCTAGATCAAGCTAACTAACCCAAACACTAAGAAAATGCTTTTGGTTTGGCTTTTTTTTTCAGATGAAGATGTGGAGCCATATTGTTGATTCCCAGATGTCCAGTAGGGAAATTAGATACCAACTGCCTACTGAAATGGAAAAGCAAAGTGCTAGAGTATCAAACAAAGAGTAAAGTCCTGATAGCACAATATCATGACAAGATAACAAGCCTGTACAAAAAAAAGAGGACACTGCTGGGTAAACATCTTATCTGAAATCTCAAGTTGCAAATCTTTAAGCCCTATTGAATTAGAGCAGTATCATGTCACTCAACAAAAAAAGTGACCAAAAATGACGCAGATAAAATGACTTGAATAAATTTTTGTTCCCATTCTCAAATATCACTGCCTCTAGACTTGCAAAAAAACCAAAAGAACAATTTGTTCTTCCCATACAAGCCTGAGCCATGGTTAAACCCTATGGGTAATGGAACAGAAGAGTATCTTGAAAATATACTTAACATGGTTTTACCAATCCAAATAAGAATAAATTACTTACTAATTCATCTTTCTTTCTGAATCCTGTAAAGCACAGTACCAAGTTCAACATACTTGCGCAGTACAGTGGACGGCAGGAGAAAGGTAAAGGCTGAAAACAAGAAGAAAGCTCAGAAGTCAACAATATACTGCTGCCATTGAAGTTCTCACATTACCTTTAATACCGTACTGTTATTTCTAGTAGTAAAAATGCATCAGACACTAGTCCAGGTCTGTATATTCAGTTATACCTTAGCTCCCGGCCTGCTGATAAAGTAACTAGAGTATCCCTAAGTTCTACAGATAGCACTCCATCCTTTTATTTCCTCCCCAATCTATCAGCTCTGCATTACAACTTTTGGAAATATAAAGTCATTACTGGAGAATCATTTGTATGCTACCTTTCCAATGGCACAATCCCAAAAGGTGATCAACAACTACCACAAATACAGCAGCAATTGTAGCCTTATCACTGTCTGCTTGTGCTCTCTCACTACATGCAATATTCTAATACAGCATTAGATACTTGCTTTTCTTAAAATTCTCTTGCTAGGAATGTTTATAACTGATTGCAAGAGCAAGAGAAATTTCACTGTGTACTTTCAGAACTCACTGCAGCAGGGAACTATTCATCTGATTTCAGCAGGAAGCACACACCTCTCCCTTCTGTGCACAGTGCAGCACGACTGGTGGCCCGATGACTCGGCAATCTGCCTTGCAGAGGTTGCTAAAGATGGGAGCTTGGAAGTCTGACACAACGAAGATCGTCTCAAATTCTGGGCAATCAGAATCTCCAAGCTCTTCGATCGTGTCTGTCTTTATGTAGGGCATTTTAATTTCCTTGATGCACAGGGGTAAAAGGGAAAGCATTACTCAGGCAACATACTCGCACAAGTGGAAAATTCAACAGATGTGTATTTTGGACCATTAGAAAAATGTGTGATTCATCCTTCAGAGAGAGAGTTAGGATTTGTGAAAGCTGAATTCAATGCACTGCTCTCTAGCATAAGAATAGCTATGAACTGCTGCATTATTTAAGAATGAAAGTCAAAGTGATTCCTGCTTTTGAAGAATCAGAATTCTGGTTGCACTAGCAATTTACGTATCAGTTCATACTGATAAGGTAGCACTGGAAATAGCTAGATAAAAAAACACCCTAAGCTCAAAAGATAAATGAAATTTCAGACTGTCAGAACAGCTTAGGGTACTTTGGGATGCTACTAAAAAGTAGCATCCAATTTGCAACAGCAAGCTCCATGTTGCACAACATCTACAGAGCAGAAATATATTTTGTTCATTGCTTGATATTTTTAAAAGGTTAAAAAATTTGGTCCATTCCAATTTCAAACATTAGTTCCAAACTTTATCTCTTATGTCTTTCACATCAAGAAATGGAAAAGCATTTCCTGCACTTCAGTTTAAATGCAGCTTTCAGTTGAAAGAGAAGTCCATTGACAATTACAAAGTCAGTTCATAGCACAAACTTATGTGTGACTGAATACAAGCATGCAGCTGGATGTCCCCATGGATATTTTGATTCCCCGTTAGAAAACACCACTAGGTAAAAGCTGCCAGTATTACTCCAGATTTTTAAAAGGTGCTAATTTTGATGAGCTGTGACACCACCAGAACCATTAGTATATATTATAACCATTATGTTCAATTAATCCAAATTAAAGCGTGTGCACATTTCAATCCCAGTGAAGTGTAACATGCTGCATGCAATTACATGTGCTGAATTGCATGACATACCATATGAATAATACTTTTTATTAGTTTTTCTTCTGATTTATCAGGACTACTTTCCTTTATCTTTATAACAGGTACTTCCATTATCTTAATGGTCTGTGGAAGAGGAGAACTTTAGTACAGAGGCAAATTGGTTACCAGAAGGCTGAAGGCATAACATGTCCTTCCAGTGACTGTTTTATCTCAGGCCCACATACCTCCAAGGCTTTCAGAAGCTCCTCACGTTTCCCTGCTTCCTGAACCAAAACCAATCTTGTTTCTATTTGAGGCATTTCTTCTGCTTAGAGAGAGGCAAGGATAATATTTGTATTTTAGCAGAAAAATCCATGTTATGTCTAAATCAAGCAATAATGTATAAAAGAATACAGGCAGACAGTAGATTCTTTCAAGATTTCCTTTCAAGATTCCTTATCAGGAACAATCCTGAGAATAAATGTTACTTCAAGAAGAGTGTCCTTTAATTAAGGCATACCAAATTGACTTAGAGCCCAAACTTTCTAGCATGAGATGAAACAAGATTCTGCAATTCATGGCCAGTCAAAGCAAGAACATAAATCAAGGGGTGGGGGGGAGGAAAGACAACAAGCAAATAAAAACAAAACAAAAATAGTCTTAATGCTTCTAGCAGAATTAGATACCAAGATTTGCTGGAAAATAGACAGCTGGTATATTTTCTAGTTTCTGTGCTCCTGGCTGACAAGGTTCATTACTTTCTTGGTAACTGAGCAGTTACCAGGAATATCGGAACTGAAATTAGATGCCTTGTTCTTTTTTTTCCATGTATTAATAAGCCTTCAAAATATTAGGAGGAAGAACAAGTGCTGCCTCCACATCACTTGCATCAACCGACCACCAGCAGATTTTGGCTACTACCCTGGAGGAAAACATTGGTGGTTGTTTTTTAATCTCAATATTTGTTCTTGAATTAATTTTGGGTTCAAGACTATTAATCTCTCCACCTCCCTACCTTATACCTATTAATCTGTCCATCTGTGCACAACAGAGCAGCTGCAGTTTCCAAACACTGGTGTCAAAATGTCACCTGGAGTGATTTATTCTACAGAAGAGGCATCAAACGGAACTGACAGCTTTCTGTACAAGAGCCAGAAAATTCATTCAATTTGGGCGGTAACCCCAAATTTTCTTAATGAAAGGACTCCAGATCAACATACTTTCCCTACTCTACTTAAAATTTTGGAGCTCAAAGTATTTTTGACTTTTCAAAATTACTAAATACCAACAAAGTAAGCAGTCATTGCAAAAACCGAGTAGTCTTAAAATAAACTTCCCCCATTACCTTCAACATCCAGAACAGCTGCACGGAACACATTCTCTTTGGAGGTTTCTATAATTTTTGAATCCAGAACAGAAGAATCAGCCAAGAGGCTTCTCCCAGTTTCAGACACCAGAGTACTGTTGTCAGCCATGATTATGCCTTGTTTCTTTCATCAACAGCTGGAAGGTAGAGGGGCCAAAGTCAGTTACAGGAGCAAAAAGCTCATTCATAACAGTTCTACAACCAAGGCTGTCAGAAGTGACTTCAGAAAACAAAACATTTAGGCTCTTACTGAACTCCCACTCACACTGATAGAGCATCAAGAGTAACACAACTGATAGAAAGGACTGACAACAAAGCTGTTCCAGAGATGGTTCTGTAATTCATCTGCACAGAGCTCCAGAGAGGGAACTTCAGCTCTGAGCACAGGCAAGCACAAACTCAAGTGCTCATTTAAAAAACATTAAACACAAAGCACCAAACCAAAAGTACTTGCTTCTTTCAATGACAAACTATTATAAGCTACAGCTGAGACTAAAATTAGCTTTGTTGATTTGAAACACTAGCAGAAGAATTACAGTAGGCATAACATCTTGCTAAAATCTGATTTTTTAGGTGAATTGGCTGTGGTTAGAAATGAGCACCCAAAGAGCAGAGCCAGGATTATTTACTCTTAGAAAAATTAAAAAAGCTTGAGAGTATCTGAGAAATTGATAAGCATATAGATGTCTAGTTGTATGGTCTGGTCTCTGTCCTGCATTAACTATCATAGAGTAGAAGGATCCTTTCATAATCAGATAAAGAGACCTCTCTTCTCAAACAGAATGAATCTTTGCTCTCCCTGCCCATCAGACTTGTCACCTATTGGAAAAGCAGAATCCTCAATCCTCTCATTTTCTGGGAGCTACCTACCCAAATCCTGCAGCACAAACATTGTTCCGAGACACCTGCCAAACACACAGTACATTTTCTGCCACACACAAGCAGGGTGCAGTTCCTGTGATCCATCACACACCCAGATTTCAATGTTTGCACAGTGATATCAGAAGTTACCTAGAGCAGCAACTGCAGCTGAACTGCTGTCAGACAATTACCCTTTGTAGCACTTCAAGTGAAATTGTTCTTATGACTGTAAATGATCTTTTAAAATAACAGCTACTCAAATACAGCATTGTCTGAAAGAGGATTCCTGAGGTAGTAAAACCTCTATAGCACGTGCTATTTTTCAAATTGTGTAATGACCACCCTATTACACAGCAAAGTCAGAAGACAAAAAGCAATGGGCACTTTGTCATACCAGCAATACAGAAAAGGCTTTATCTTCCAGAGATCACACCTGGGACTCATGGAAAGGATTCAACTCTTCATAATACACAAGTTCCTAATATGATGATGAGCAATAATCAACACTACAACTCTATCATTATTCTAGATATATTCAGCTACCAGACTTGCCACCTTAGTTTCAATTTCCAGGTCACACACAGCTGTGCACATGCATGGGATTGAGTTTCCTAGACCTCAGTCCCAGTCACCCACCTCATTTTTCTCAGAGCAGCTTAAGACAGAGCAAAAGAAGAGAGTAACCTGAATCATAAAGACTCTTAGGGGAATCATCCGGCCAGAATGTTACAATGTCACCACCAGGAACTGTTCTATAGTTACCAGGTTTTTTTGGCAGTGAGGACAGAGGGAAGCATAATCTTGGCAGATTCAAACTACATTGTTAATAATGCTTACCACAAGGACAAGTATAGGTAAATTCAGAAGAAAACAAGCCCTCCAGTTAAAGGCACAAGTATACTTAAATCCTAGGGATTATTTCTTAGAAGTCTGAGACAGCAGTATGGTTATTATTATACCAAATAACATGTAGACAAACTTATAAAGAACTTCACTTGAAGAAGCCCAGACTTTGGTCTAGGCTTTGATTTTCTTTATGGATTTTCCAATTTATTTATATCTGAGGTTCCATCCTGGGCGCATTTAAAAATGTTCCTTGTTTTATTAATCATATAATAATAACAGTATTTGTCACTGAACTTACGGACTGAAAGTGTCAGGATACAGAGGAGAGCAAACAGACACAAACACAACAGTTTTCCCTCACATGAAGAGCAAAAGTCAAACACCATCACTACAGGCTCAGGCAGAGCTAATACCCCCACAGCGTCACACTCAGAAATGACCTCCCTGTAATCTGTGGAAAGCCTGAAGGACACAAAACACCCACAAACCAAAACACGTTTGTTAAAGCAAGGAAAGGACAGTAAACACCTCCCACGTTTCCCATTCCCCTCCCGAGGAAGAAGCCAGGAAGGTTCCGGAGCCCTCTGCAGGGAGGTGGCCGGGGACAGGACAGGACAGAACGAGGGACCGGCGCAGCCTCTCGCCTCAAGAGCCAGCAGGTGCCGGCGGGCCCGGGGCTCCGCCCCGCCCAAGGGACACGGCCGGCGGCCTGAGGAGCCCCGGAGCAGCGCTGGGGCCCGGAGACCCCGCAGGTGCCCGACACAACGGCCCCACTCCGCGCCGCCCGCGCCCCCCGGCCCCGATACCCCCTCACCGCCGGTACCACCCGCCGCCATCCGCCATCAGCGGCCGCCGCCAATTCAAAAAGCGAGCCGCCGCACTCACACCGCCACCCATTGGCTGCGGGCCCCACCGCCCCTCTGTAAGCCGCCCCCTCATTCGCCACGGCCGCGAGATGCCCCGCCCATTCTCCCCTCCTTTTCGGCCAACCCTGCGCCCCTGCCCCTCTCGGATTGGTCGCTGCACCTGCTACTCAAGCGCAGCGAGCTCCCATTGGCTACGAGAGGTCTCCTGGGCAGACGCACAGCGCTTGTTGCGGTACCGAGCGCAGGTTGCTGAGTGGGCGGGGGGGACGAGCTCTACGCTGATTGGCTGCCGGGAGGGACACTCTCTGCGCTGATTGGCTGCCGCGGGGTTTGAACGCTCCCCAACGGCCGCGCCGATAGACCCGGATGGAGCGTGAGGGGGAATCGCCCTCCCCTCAGCGCCCTCCCCTCAGCGCCCTCCACACCAACCCAGGGCACCAGGAGAAGGTCGCTGTGTCACCGCAAAAACATTAATGCTGCTAAAAAGTAGAAAAAGGATATCGGTGTGTATCTCCTAATATTGAGTTTCGGAATAATCAGTTCGTAGGAAACAGGAGCTGCCAGGAAAATACGACTGGTCAATATAAAAATCAACCAGCTGATTCCACGGCACCAGCCCCGAAATAAATTAATTACGCCAAATGCTTAAACCATCCTTTTATTTTTAATTTTCCCTCATACTAAAACTTATTGGTACGGAAAGGAATTCTGTCGTAGGGGCTCAGCATCCTGGAACCTGATTTAGCACAATGTTTCACTGCAAATGTAAACTCCCAATGTAAAAACAATGAGAGATACATTTTCTATTTCTAGAATGTTGTATTATTGCCAAATTGAGTTCTTAGATCTTATAAACTTTTTTATACAACAAATTTCTTACCAGCTCAAGTTTTTTTCATGACTGATCTAACAGCTGTAAAAGTGCATTGACTTTTTATGATTTGGAAGAAAAATAGGAAAAAGTGTAAGAAAATGATAACAAGTGTTGTTCATGTGGATGTAGATTTGCTGATGAGGTACACAGAAATTAGGACTGAGGGAAAGATTACAGAATAACAGCCTGGAAAACAGGTAATTTCAATGCTGACACTTGTCAAATTATTACACAATTACACAAGCCCTATAATTACTTTATTTCACACTGACTAATTTCAATAATAACTTACAGCCAAAACACACCCTTACCTGATTTTGTCACCTTTAAGTACCCACTTGGGCCATCATTTTGCAGTTCCAGGCCAACTTCCACTGGCTTTTCCACTGCTCTCTGCTTTCTCTGCACTCTTTAAACAAAAGTTCTTTTCAGCCAGGTGGTCTCCACACCTGGAACCAGGGGCCAGGTTTCTCCTAGGTTTGCAACAAGTTCTGCAGTACAGGAGTCAATATTACTTGTTTCTGGAAAAGACATTGGTGATTGCACATTTATTTTCACTTAATGTCAAGATCTTTAAAAACAAAAAAAAAAGTGTATAAAATGTTGTGCCTGCAAAGACAGAACCATATTTATTTGGACAGGGGATTAAGAGGTGGTAAAATGATTCATTTCCCAGTTAAAGGTTTAAAAAAATAATATAATCAATACCCAAATGTTCGGTACATAAACAGAATGTACCTCTGCATTTGGGAGTGACTTGCATTAGCCAGTTTTTAATATACTTGAAAATCCAGAATTAGAAAGTGATAAAACAATTTGGTTATTCTGGTGAACCTGGAGTTTCAGGAACAGTAATCACTTAAAAAATATGGCTAAATTATTGGGATTTTTTAAAACAAGTGCATTTATCCTTACTAAAGATTAGCACGGGACTGATGACAAAATAATTACTATTTTTCATATGTTTGACATGTAAACATCAAAGTGCTTTTCTCATAAAAGGCTCTGAAATAGAAACACCCATTATTTTGTGTTCTGTAAAATCTAACATGCAGCTGACACGTGCCATTTCTTCCAGTTAAGTAGGCATCAGTAACCCAGGAGTACAACATTTATTTTGTAGTTAGTTTCCTCAAGTAGTGACACCCACAGGGAGAAAGCTTCAGGAGATTAAATCATTAAACAAATCCTGACACGACACCTGTGCGAAAGGAGGCATCTCATACCTGTGGCAAAAAGAACAAGGAGAAATCAGAAAAGCTGGAATCCCAGGAGGCCCCAGGAGACCTTGGTGTTGTCCCGGGAAGCTGGGGTCCAGCACCTCTTTCTTGGCTTCACAGTGTGAGTTTACACAGGTAAACTGCCGGCTCCTAGATGTCTTGCAAGTATCCTGGGGTTTCATTTATCTCTTTTATACATTTTTAAACAAAGGGCTCTTTCTCAAACCACAGTGGTTTGTTGTTGGTTTGTTTTTTTGGTTTTTTTTTCAATCAACTGACTTTTTTTAAGCACCTGGAAAACAACAGATTCCTCAAAGAGCCATTGATTCAGTTTAGCCAGAGCAGCAGTTTCCAAAAGGTGAGGAAGGGGAGAGATTAAGCACCAGATGTATGTGGGGGGTCAATGGGAGCATGAGAAACCTCAGAAAAATCTCATCCAACCTTTTTTATCTCTGCTTTGAGGAGACAAGTAGCTGAAAGAGGAGGGGGGCTCAGTTTTGCCAGAGGTTTGGGAACAATGAGTTTTGTTGGAAGAGATGGGTACCAATTATTTTACTCAGGATGCTGGGTGTGGGTTTTAGGGGCAGGAGCTTGGGAAAGCAAAGGAACAGGGGTATGCAAAGCAAGGGAGGCAGGGGAGCAGGGCAGAAGGTGAAAGAGAAGGTGTGAGCACAAAATAACCCAGAAAGGCACAACTTTGTATGAAAATCTGGAGACCTCAGGGACTTACCCTGTGCTGCTTTCTTGGCAAAGCTTGTTTCTTCCCTTCTGTAGTGTACCCAAACGGACTGTGAAAACCACAGAAAATCCATCTGCTGTTGTTAAGGTTAAAGATGCTTGAGGGTCTGATTTCCTCACTCCAGAAACTTCCTTCTGCAACCTTTAGAATCAGCGAGGTGGTACTTCAGTTCCAGGAAAGCTAGAGTAAAAGCTGACCTTTTACTTCTTAAAAATGTATTTTTCTTATATTACGTTTTCATGTAAATTATTAAAGGAAACTTGTGCTTTCTGAGACTCTATTTATATTTCTATGTGACCTTTTAGTATTATGAATTCATCTTTAATTATTGTCATTGTTGAGTTTGGTGCTCATTCTTTTTGTTTGGTTTTTTTTGTTCACTAGCTTCATAATGTACATAAATCTATTTAAATCAATGTTTTAATTTGATGACGATAGGACTGTGACTAAGAAGTAATGACTTGTGTAAAGGCTGAACTCTTTAGTTTTTGGGATGAAAAAAATCTATGTAATTTTTTTTTCCTGTCTTAGGTATAAGAAATATTCCTGTGTTAAACCAAAATTTATTACTGACCCATGGTAAAAAAAAAATAAAAACCCCAACAAATTTCCAGTCCAAAACAAACTTACAAAATAAACGTACCTTAAACAAATAATCCTTCTGGATTCATTTTGTGGTGTGTTAAATGACAATCAGTATGGTTTCTTTAGGTAAAATAAGGGTGTCCCTGAGTTCCTGGAAATACCTTGAATCTGAGATCCTCTCAAACTGACTTGAATTGATCCATGTGACAGCCTTCATCTCACCTCCTCAGCCTCTGGGCTCAGTGGAGAAGGACAAACCATACCTGACCATTCACATTTCTGTTCTCTGCTGGCAAGGAGCTGTCACCATGCACATCTGCTGCTGCTACATCCCCTAAATATGAAAATCAAGGCCAGGTCTGACAGGAGCAGCTTGGTCTAGTGGAACGTGTCCATGTTCATGGCAGGGAGTTTGGAATGGGATGATCTTTAATGTCCCTTGCAACCCAAACCATTCTGCGGTTCCATGAAATTGGTGGGGCTTGCTTCTGGCTCGGGCCGGCTGCTGCCGGGTCAGCCCCCACAGAACCACTCAGCCTGAGGGGGGCAGAGGGTTTGGGTGTGGGTACAGGGGTCAGGTATAGGCACGGAGTGTCAGCAGTGGATGTGGGGTGCCAGCAGTGGATGTGGGGTGCCAGCAGTGGGTACAGGGTGCCAACAGTGGGTACAGGGTGCCAGCAGTGGGTACGGGGTGCCAGCAGTGGGTACGGGGTGTCAGCAGTGGGTACGGGGTGCCAGGAGGCAGCACAGCAGATGTGAATGCTTTTGTTGGCCGAGCGCGATGGAGGAGCTCCGTCATCCCACGCCCCGTGTGTCTGCACAGCCCCTTCCCCCCGGGGCCCCCGCCCGGCCCGGGCAGCCTGGGGCCGGTGCGGTGCTCCGGGGCGGCGATCGCGGGGCGCGGCGGTTCCGCGGGGCGGGCGGGGCGGGCTCTGGGCTCGGGCCGGGCCGGGCACACGGCCGGGAGCCCGGGAGGAAGCGCCGGGACTTCCTCCAGGGGAGGCCGGCCCGGGGGCGGTGCGCGCCCCGCGGGGAGCGCGGCGAGGCGGCCGCACACGGCGCGGAGGAGGCGATGCGGGCCGCCTGGGTGCTGCTGCCGGCGCTGGCCGCCCTGTCCGCCTACTATGTGTACCTGCCGCTGCCCGGCGCCGTGTCCGACCCCTGGAAGCTGATGCTGCTGGATGCCACCTTCCGGGCGGTGCAGCAGACGGTAAGGCGGCCCCGCTCGGGGGAGGCGGGCGCACACCCCCCACACCGGTACCGCAGGCGGGCGGAAGCGCGGTAGCGGTGCCGGCCCGGGGCATCCGCGCAGCGGGAGCGGCCCCCGCCGAGCCCTCCCGGGCCGGCCCCCGGGGCTGCCTGCAGCCGGAGCCGAGCGGGGAGTCCCCGGGTCCGTGACATAAGCGGGCCGGAGCTGGGGCCGGTCCCGCGGCACCGGGCGGCCCCGCATGCGGGAGGAGAAGCGGGAGGAGAAGCGGACTGGTGTCCCTCTGTAACGCGATGGCTCCGCGGGACAGCCCCGGGGCTCAGCCCTGCCCGTCCGCCCGGCGAGCGCCGCCCGCGGCTCGCTCTGCTGTGCGGCTTGCCGGCTCTTGGTCAGCAAAAAAGAATTGGTGGGTTTTAATCTGATCCGTTACGTATGCCTTAGGGAAAGAAGACATACGAAACTCTTTCGAATTTTAAACTGTCTTGATCTTGAGTCTTATTACTAAAGAAAACTCCGAATGCTTGCTTTTTGTCACAAAGCAGTTGTCACTTAATGATTTATCCCTTATTTTCTGCCAGTATTTTTATGCTGACATGAAACACAATAAAGATGGCAAAAATTCTCATAATGGCTTTAGCTATGAAGTTTGCTTCCTTCTAATATATTATCCAGTTTTTCACAAGGACTGATCAGTCATGGACAGGACTGATGTAAGGCACTATGTATGTGAAAATTGAAAGTTGTCTTGATTTTAATTTCAGTTTATTGAATTGCTTTGAAATATGCAAAAGCTTTTATTTTGAGCAGATTATGATCCCTTCAAAAAGGGACTAAATGAGTTAGAGGAGAAAGGGCTCATAAATGGGCTAGCTGGGAATGTACCTGCTACATTCTTCATGCAGTAACGGTGGGACAGTGTCCAAAGTTGTATATTCTGCCTGAATAGCTTCTCTGGGTGTCACCTTTGGAGACACAGGTTGGGACTAAATAGGTCACTCATCTGATCCTCTGGGACGTCTCATGGTCCAGTTGTATAATGGAATCAAAGCATGCCTCTAGGATGAAATGATAAAACCTGTTTGCTGTGCAGATAAAACCTGGTCAGTTGTATATCCTCCTGTATGATAGGAAGAGTATGCAATACAATTGCTTGAATTCTGCAGTAAAATCTATGACTTGACATTCACTTGCTCCATGTTTTTAACTCAAGTGACTGAACTGCAGGTGCTCAGCTCAGCCCAAATTTATTGGTAGGTAGGGACAGAAGGGCCATGGTTTGTTTATGTGGTTGGGTGTAGATGCATTCTGGTGCCTCTAGCTTGGAGGCTGAGGAGCATCTCCTTTGAGATATTCTAGAAGTCAGAATCCCAGGAGGAATCCCAGGACAAAGCCTGGTGGGTGCCAGCTGGAGCAGGCTGGTGGCAGGGCTGAGGTGCCCACATCTGTCCCACTCTCTGGGGCAGGGAAGGCTTTCTTTTAGGGGAAAGTGGCAATTTCTTAGTTGTTTACATCTCTGGCCTTAGAAATAAAAACTTCAATAGTAAGAAAAAGTACTAAGCAAGTAACAGTTCCTGTAACATCACTTGCAAACCAAAATGAGTTTTACACAGAAGCATGAAGGAGGTGAGTTGTTAGAGGTGCCCCAGGCACACAACAGGTGAACCTTGGGGCATTGGTTCTGGATAGAAAGAGAAGGAGCTTTCCAAGTGTTCAGAAGTCTTTCTAACACTGAGGCAGCGCAGTTGCAGATAAATAAATGACTGTCATTAGGAAGGAACTCTTGAGAGCCGAAGGCAGGATTGTAAAAGTTAAGCTTGTGTATTTGCTTTGTTAGACAGCTTTTGTGTGTGTATATCTATAATAGTATGTCCTTTTCTAGAGCTCAGCTTCCTCTTTCTTTTTCTATCAGCTATTTCAAGGCCAAATGGTTTAACATTTCTCTGTGTGACTGTTGAACTTTCACCTACTTCTGAATGTATTTCAGCTTGTTGTTTATTACTTTCCTTTATAGGTCTGATAGCTGACAGGAATACCTTTCTAATTTTGAAATCTCTGAAATGTACTTTTTCCCCACAAACTTCACATACTTCAAATAAATTAATTGTCTTTTGCTCGTTTTGAAATGGATTTAAGACTCGGATGATTGAGTGTAACCATTTCTCGTTAGGGATAATATGTTTGTTTACTCAGTGCATTAATAATCACTGTGAATGAAACAGAATAGGGCTTTCACTGGCTTCCAGCATATTAATGGTAAGGTTTTTACACTTGCATGTACAGTTTTGTCCCAGTCAGCCATAAATTTCTTTACAAGCTTGGGACTGAGTCAGTGTCCTGGCTCATTGTGAGACTCCAACAAACATTCAAGTATAATCAGGTGGTTTAAAAAGTGTGCAATGCTTATAGGGCAGTTTCTTTAAATAGGTTTCAAAACATACTACAGAAGAGAACTGATACTGTTATCCTAGTCTTAAATTGGGGGCAACAGAGGTAGGAAGAGCTGGAGTGCTGATCTGATGTCACAAAAATTCCAGTGAAGGAGCTGAAAATTGAGATGACCTTTCAGAGCCTTGTTTCTGTGCCCTCTTTAATGCCCTGTGCTGCCCTGGAAAGAAAATAAAGAAACTGAGACTTTAATGATATCAATGAATTGATGTGAAAATGCTTACCTGAGAAAGGGTAATTTGCCCATCACCTGTCTCAAAATGGGACATGGTAAAGTTTTTACATAAAACTGTGATATAACACAATTTGAGATTAGAGATTAAAAACTTTTTAATATACATTTATCTATACAGGTACATCAGAACTCAGCTTCACTGAAATTTGGGAAGCCACATAAAGTTAATTATAAGATTGAGCTATAGATTTAACCATTATAATTTTTTCAGTTGGTGTTTATTTAGAAGTGTCTAGAGCAACACTTGGCAATTCTGCTGTAACAGCAGTATTGATAACAGGCATTTTTCACTTCTTCCTCTAACCACTCTCCCTTAGATGAGGAAAGAGAGCAGCACATGTTTATTCAAGTCCTTTGAAATAAGTTATTTCTGAACATCACTGTCAAGACACTTGCTATTCTGGTGCATGGCAAGGAAAGAGGGATTTTTTTTGGAATCAGGGCAGCTGTTAGCAAAGTTTGGAAGGATAAATGGGTTAACCCCCAACAGTTGGCCATCAGATAGATGTATATGGAAGAAAGCAGGCAGCTGTACAGGGCAGAAAACTTCTCATTAGCCAAGTGTTTCCTTTGTGCTTCTTCTCCACTCACTTTTGGAATAAAATCAACCAAGGGGTATCAACACTCAGGAATAAAGAAAACAGTGTTTGTTCTTTCTAACATTTTAATTTCTCTCTACCCACATATTGCAGAGTGTGTGATTTCTGGACAGGTGAAAGTCATAGTTGTAGGCAGTGAAGTAAGTTGCTGATGGTTTTGGATCCAAGTTTTAGAACTGATTTACAGTAAAACAGGTTTTAGTTATGGCAGGTAGGTCTCACAGCACTGGCACCCGAACAGAAACTGAACCACACCGTAAGTCCTTTTTGCAGGAACAGGTAATTTATATTGCTGTAAAAGCAGATCATCATGGCTGAACAGGTATGTGCACAAAACCTTACATTAAAATGTAATCTAGATTTTGCTTCCAGTTAATAAACTGAAAAACAGTCTTCCTGGTTTTTTTTTCAGTTCTAAAGGAAATTCATAAAACTAAGAGCACTTGTCTTTGAAAACTGTCTTTCTCTAATAATATTAAAAAGACATGTTCTTTACTGGGAAACAAGATACTTGCATTGAGAAATCTTTTTGTAAAATCACCCCTAAATAGGGTAAATTGCCTGAAATGCACACAAAACAATATGTTCCACACACAGCTAAATGTGGAAATGATCCTGTTTATTTTTCACTAATGTTACTGCCTACAGATATTATCATTGGTGTTGAGCCTCTAATGTTTTTAGAAGTGTCCTTTTCAAAGCAATGCCAGAACTGACTGTAGTGTGTGTGTCTTTTAAGGTGGGAAGTTGAGTTTTAGGCAGTTCAGCCTGGCAGTTCCGGCATCATTACTCAGTTGAGTCATGAGTGAGATTTGGCTGGGTCCCAAGTAGTGCTGGGTGTAGAAGGAGCCTTAGCTGTTTGTCTGGTTCCTGATCCCCCCAGAGCCTGAAAGGTCAGTGCAGGACCTTGGCTCTGCCCGGCTGGGAGGGCACTGGAGGGAGCAGCTGATGCCTCTGGAGGGTGTTGCCTTTGTGCGCTGCAAGCGCGACCTGTCGCAATAATTCTGTGACTAAAGGGCAGAGCCAGGGTTAGCCAAGGAAGTCATCTGAGGACAGAGAGTCCCAAAGTGTTGAGCAGTGCTAGAGGTTACTGGATATTTGCAACAAAAACTTCTGGGTTACTTTTTTGCAATACAGAACACATGACAAGTATGGAATTCAAGTCCTTGAAGATGTTTCTTCATGAAATTATCAGCTGAGGAGCCAATAGAAAAATCCATATAATTTAGGGACAGATATTGATGGTTAAAGGTGAAGTAATGGTGCAGTATTTGGTTCATTCTGCCCTGACACCTTTCTTCATTTACTGAAAAATTTCTCTTACATCACTTAAATCTTTCAGTATCTGGCACCCCATATCAAAGAATTTACCAGAAGGAAAGTGTCAGTCTTGAACAATTCAATCCCTAGGAGGTGCCTGCATAGTCCTTACCTTAAAATCTCACTCCTGGGAATGTCCTGGGAAAGAGAAGGAGATTTTGCTGTAGTGGGAAGACTTGCAGCTGTGACCCAGAGTGGGCAATGTGCTGTGCCTGTGGCTGGCACAGCAGCTCTGGGCCAGTTGCCCAGGCTTTTCATCTTTATACTAGCTCCTCTTTCTTTCCTGTGGTCTCTTTACTTCCCCCTTTTCCTTATGCTTTCTCCTCCTTTCTGCTAGCTTTAAGTATTACAGCACTGTCTGCTCTCCCTTTTCACCTGGGAAAGCAGGGAAATCTCCTTCTCCTCCTTCTCCTTCTCTCTCTCTTTCTCCTTTCTCTTCCTTTCTCCTTCTTTCTTCTTCTCCTTCTCCTCCTCTTCTCGCCACAGCCACACACACACGTAATCCCCAAATATATCGTTCACATTTGATAACCTACAGCAGCCCTGCAGGTTGTAACTGTAAGGGAGGTAAAAATCTCAGCTACCAGCAAAGATCAAACCCATTATTGCTCACAGGAGATGAGCAGTTCCAGTTTCATCCCGGATTTAAGGCAATCCAGCTGCTGCCAAAAGGGCTGGTCCCATCCTTTCCCCTGCCCCCTCTTTCCTGCCTTGGGGTATCAGTAAGGTGGTGGCATGGCTGAAGTTCAGTGTTTCTTTGGCTCTGCTGGGTTTGTCTGCTTGGGTTTGCTCTGAGTTTGCTGGGTTTTGCAGTAAGATCATGCTCTGGGGCTTCCAGGGACACCACAAGAAAGGTGCCAGGGAAGAACAGGCATCAGGATGGGCAGGGCTGTCCTTTGAGTGGCAAGGCACTCCTAGAGGAGAGTTGGCCAACCACATCTTCTGCCAGGAGTATTAGTACAGACTGCTAAGATAAATATAGATATATATATTTTAACATTTAGAGAGAGGAAAAGAAAAAAATTATTTGTGAGAACTTTGGACAGGACCGGCTCTTTGCCAGCAAAAAGTGCAATCCTGATGCCTTGTAAATAACAAGCCAATAGGCTGATTAGGTAGATTGACTAACAAGGAATCTATCTGATAAATGCTTGGCAAAAAACCTGCTCACGTCTGATAAATAATTAGGGCTGTTGCATTTGTGCCCTGATGTAGAAAGCACTTGGATTCTTGGAAAGAGTGGCCTATTACAGGAGGGATAGACATGAAAGAGCATGGTAGGCTGCAGATGGCCAGGGTGCTCTGTGGTTTGAAGAACAGGGCAAAACATTTCTTGGTAAACACCCCTAACTAGCCTTGAAAACAAAACATTCCTGATTCCACGGAACATGTGGTAATCTTGTCTACAGAGATTGCAAACTAAAGTGGGAGAAAACAAAAATGAGATGTCTATTGCAGCGCAGGCTAAATAAAATCTACAAAAACATTATTTTCTTTAGCAGGCTTTCTAAAACTGCTTCCCAGTGCTTACCTCCCCTGGGAACTTCCACAGGGCACAGAGAGGAGCAGACCTTTATGTGGTTACATCGATGGCAGCCCAACCATTTGTGTGCCAGATTATTAATAGATGCATTGCTCTTCAGATTCCAAACTGGTCCTGGGATTTCCTGTGGGAATTTTAAGTAATGGTGGGAGAAAAACACGGGCTGAGACTCAGAGATACAAACAGCCTTGTGAAATCAGCATTTCTTCCTGCCGCGTGGGTATTTTGTGTTTCTTCTCCCAGAGAGAAGACTTGCAATATGAAGAAATTATATCCCATCCAAAAAACAGCAAGCATTTTAAATTTTGGATTCCTACCAAACCATCTCAGCAGGGTGATGTTACCACAAGGCAAGAAAATAAAGTAATTTTTTTAAAATTCTTGTTTTGAAAGTGGATTCCTCTCCCAGGTCACATAACAGCCCACTGTGTTTGGTGTAAATTTTGGGGTTTATTTAAAGATCAAACTTTTTTCTACAGCAGTCTGCAGTAGGAGCTGTGCAGGGCCTTTTCTGTACAGAACCTGGATGAAAGCAAATATTTTCTTTTTTTTAACTTTCAAACTAATTAGGACAGTGAGAAAAATTACATGTAAGAGATGGTGCCTGTAAGATCTTCTTTGGAAAAGAGGCTGCTGAGTGCTTCAAAGCTTGCTTTTATTCTGGAGGGGACGATGTGCAGATTTTGTACAGATTAAACTGGGAACTATCTGTTCTTTAGCAGGTGAATGTGGTTAGACCAGTACTTGGGTGAGTCTGCTCACTCTGTGTCAGTATCCTGAATTCTTTGTAGCAGGTTGCACTGCACTAATGGGACTGGCAGAATTCACACTGCAAAGTGAGCATGTGTAGAAAAGCCCTATATAACAGGACACCTCTTGTTCCAAGTATTTGGTATCTGGAGATAAAAGGTCCCAGCTGACAGCTTTCCTAGTGGTAATGTTCTTACAGGTATATGTTAATTTTATTGTTAATTTTACCTCCCAACGCCATTGCCTTGACTGAGAAAGTTGTACAAAAGGCTTTGCTGGTCATCCAGTTCCTGAGCTTAAAGGGGAAAGACCTCCACTACTTTTTCTTTTAAATGGTCAGTCTGGACACTGTAGCCCCTGTGGTCCTTTGGCTGCCCTTTTGCCAGCCCTGGTGCACCATGCAGGGCATGGGAACAGGTATGCACTACAAATAGTGAGCAGGTCATGTGTGGGGAGCAGGTCATGACCATTGCAAGTGGAGGAGTGCCTTGAATCCCAGCAGTGTTTGCTAAGAGAAGCAGGCTTCTAATCGAGTCAGGGCAGAATTTTTAAAATAAACATGAAAATAAAAGTCCTGGATAGCTAAAGGGGATAAAACCTGTCTCCTTCTACCATAAGGGGACAGAAGAATCATCATTCTTCAATTTCATAGTGTTTAAATCACACAAAAAAGTGCCTTGAGTCTCTTGGGTTGGAAAAAAGTGTCATCAACCTACTGTTGTTCTTGACTAGTGTTTCAGATTCTTCCCAATTCAGCAGGTAAACACAGGATAAGCCAAAAAACACCATGATATTCCTTTTAAGACTATTCCTGTTTCCAAATTTCTTTGCAGTCATTGGGAACTTTTCTTAATTTGTAAATAGAAAGCCTTATGCTTTGTGGTGGAGCAGGAGAGATAATCTGCATTTTTGATACTTTTCCACCAAAAAACGCTGCCTGTGTAGTATTGCCCTCTGCTGGCACCAGTCTGAGGAGCTTCATAGGTCCCCTAGTGGAACAAGAGGTTTGTCCCCTTCCAAGGTGTCTTTCAGAGGATTCGGGTGCTCGTTCATGGTTGTGATCCATGAGGCGTTCATGGTTTAATTTTATTTTTCCACAGAAAATATTCTACGAGCAGCGATTTTTTATAACACAGCTTTAAAAACATTAGAGGCTTCTGATAAAATTTCATTTTCCAGTGAATACTGTAAGAGTCATGTAGGACCTGCCCTTTGAAGGCAGTTGTATTACACATCAATGTGGTAGTGTATCATATGCTCTGAAGTAACAGAAATTTCTTTTCTTCTTCTTTTCCCCCCGCTAGTGTCACCTGATTCACTATCTGAGACTCAGCCATCACTTGATAGTTCTGAATTATTTGATTTGCACCTTTGACAAGCTGAAGTCTGTCTCCTCTGAAGACATTAAAATCACGGATGCTGTTTTTGACGGCGTGGAAGTGAGAGTGTTTGAACCTCCTGCGAAGGGAGATGAAAGCCTCAAGCGCAGCGTTGTTTACATCCACGGAGGGGGCTGGGCCTTGGCTAGTGCAAGTAGGTGTCTGTCAGTAATTAAATGGGATTCCAGTCTGCTTTTCTCCTAGCAGGAAAAGCCAAAAGCTCTTTTTGCTGCCAGGAATGGCAGTTTTGCTAAGATGTACCTGAATTCAGTAGTGACTGGCTCCAATCTGGTGGATCAAGTCTAAGGAGAGAGGGAGAAAACTACCATTAACACACAGCAGAAGTGCATATCTTACCTGCATGTGAGCTGTAAAAGGACTAAAACGTTAATTTTGTTACATCCTGAGAGGGAAAAACAGCTTATTGATTCAATTTCTGTGATGCCTGGGTAGGCTGCTTGGGCCAGTCCCTCACTTTCTGAGGTAGTGCACAAAAGTCAGTCCTTGGTGATCAGGTTCCAGTGGCTACACATAAAGAAATTACATGGGTTTACCCCATTTTCAGAGGATAATTAGCAGAAGACTGAGCTGATCTACATGGCATGCAACAGTCTTGCTAATGTTTGGTTCTTAAGTAGCACCTGCCTGGGAATGCACCCTGCTGAGCACAGACAGAAGTGTGAAGGAAACAGGTAGAGGTTGGTTCCTCTTTGGGTTGCTCCTTAGGGACTACAACCACCACTAGCATAATTACCTTGAAATTTAATGCTGTTTACTCCATTCATTTGGAAACCACAAACATGATCAGAGGAAGTGGGATGCAGCTATAGGCAGTGATAAGGTAACCACTGATTCCTTCCACATCGTACAGGAGGAAAACAGCCTTGGCAGAGAAAGGGCATGTGGTTCCTGTGGCTGCTCTGAGATCCAGATCTGAGAAGTCTTCTCCCTTTTCCTTCCCCATTGTTCCCATGACGTCCTGAAGTCCATACAGCCCTAATGCATTCTACATCTTCCACTACAGAAAAAGAACAGCAGTGGATTTTTACAAAAAGATACAATTGGATTGATTGCATTTAGACTCTGCATATACAAGTCATTTAGACCATGATTTGAGTGAGATTCAGGTTCCTAAATAACTTTAAAATTTGGTCTTCACATGCCTTTGGAAATTCCAATCTCTTTGTCCTGTAGCAGTTAAATATTTTACTCCTCTTCCTACAGAGGAATTGTGCTTTGAGATGGTTTTCTTAGAATTGCCTAATGGATATTTGTTAACCTCCTGCCTGCATCATTTGTTCTCTAATAGTTTGCATATGACTCTTGTGCAAAAGTTTATATTAAATTGCTGCAGTTTGTCAGGATGATTATGGCTTGCTGTTGTCAGATGTATCCCTGAGTCCAGGGTGCACAAGTTAATGACACAATTGCTACACCTAAATGTTAACTTCTAAGATTGGGCGCTTTAGAAAACGTTTAGTGTCCTAGTATATTTTATAGTACTGGGAACCAACAATTAAGTAACTGGAAAGGAACAAAATTAAAGATACTCAGTCCTCTGATAAATAGAATAGCTGTGATTAATCCTCCCTTAAATGAGTAGCTGAGCTGACATTAATAGGGCAACTCATTTGAATCAAAGCAATGCATGCTATAATAAAATGAACCACAGGCAGTGACTCATACAGCACTCTCTCTGGATGTTAATGCCCCCAAACCATTGGGTGCCTTAGATTTTGGCCAACTGAGAAAATTGTGATAGGTGGGTGAAATGACATGTCTGAAGTCACCAAGAAACAGATGAGGAAGGAGGCAATAGACTGCAGGATTCTGAAGGCATGAGTTATGTTCCTTCTGCTGAACTATGGATTTGGCACTCGATGAGTTGCAGGCTGATCTCATTTACTTTGCTTCTGTCTGTGATGGCTGTATGTTTTCTGAGGCTTTTGGACAGTTTTGTGACTATTGACTCACATGTCCCTAACACCATGTCCTTCCCTTCCAGGAACAAGCCTTTACAACAATCTCTGCAGAATCATGGCTGAATCTCTCAACGCTGTTGTTGTCTCCGTTGAGTGAGTAATCTAAAATTGATCAAGTAGTTTTAAGGTATTAGAAATATATAACATCATTCTTTTACCTTCTCCTTCACTAGTGGCTTCTCTCTAAGGCTTTAACTTGGACAGTCATTTTCTATACCAGTCTGATACCTTTATCCTTTTAAAATTACAACTAATCGGAATGTTATCAGAAATTCATTTGGGTTTCTGATTACTTTAGAATTCACTGTGGGGTCTAGCCCTGTTGCTCTCACAATGTCCCACTGTTGCAGTCCTCTCTTTTAAGCCTTGTGCTTCCCTCAAGAGCAGAAGACTGCCAGACAACAGAGAAGTGGGGCTGCTTTTTTAACATGTTGAACAATTACAAGGCAAACAAACCCCTTGACTAGCTAAATACATTACCTAGATGACTCCAACTTGATTGGTACTGTTCCCATCTTTATTATCAACTTCAATATTTTCTTCTGCAAACCCAACCACTTGATAAAATTACTAAGTTTTCCCACCTGCAGTTCATTACATACCAAGCTTTGGGATCTAATTGCAACTTAATTACATGGAGTTGATGTTACTCATTTAATGCTTATTGTAGTGTACTTTAAAGGGTCAGGTGGTTTGGTTTTTGGTTTTTTTTACTGCTTTGGTTTTCATTATTAGAAACAAGGAAAACTACAAAAGCAGCTGTTGGTTATTCCAGACAAGCAGCAATCACAATATTGAAAAGTTCCTTATTATTCCTTTTCTGATTTATGCTGTTTTCATTCTGCCTATTGTTCTGAGTTACTATTACTTCTTCTCCTTAATCATTATATCCTTCAATCAAGGTGTTTGTATTCAATTAGTCAAGTTTCATTGGTCTAATTGCACATCTCACTTTCACAATCTATACACAGTTTACTGTTAGGCAGTTTTGCAAGGAGCTCCCAAAGGACACTCTCAGATTCCTGTATATACAAGATACAGATTGCTTTCTGACAGCGGGTCACAATTGGAGTTTGAAAGTTGTAACCTTAAGTTTAAAATTTATTCTGCATATGAAACTTCTTTAGCTTACAGTCTAAAGATGTTTTGAGTCAGACAGCTGAATTTTGGTTCACTAGGCTCTACTGAAAAAGTCTAAAATCTGTAGTTTGAAAAGCTGAAAACTTTGCTTTGTACCACGAGGCCCAGTAACAATTCTTGGATGTCAAATTATTCAGAAAATACAAACGGATTTCTCCTGCACTGTTATTTAGAAGCTGAGAAAGCCTCATGTCTGGGATTCAGCTGCTGGCTCTTCCTGGCAGACTGTTTGCTCTCTCTGTGCCTCCGTCCCCCACCTGCCCAATGGGTTTATTTCTGCTCCTCTCCTTGATAAAGGAAAGGAATTAGTGCATCCTTTGCACTGGAGGAAATTTGCATTACTTAATTTCTTGGTTATTGTTCATTTCATGGCACAGAGGGATAGCAAGGTTTATTCTCTCCTGACATCACTAAAAATTTGGGAAGCAGAAGTGCTTAGGTGTTTGGCTCAGCCAAACAGGAGCGTGTTGGGCGTGTATGATTTAATCTCCCTCCTACTTCTTAAGGTGGGACTTTGGATCAAAACCAGGCAGAGTGGCCTGACTCCCTTGCCATGGGTGTTTTAACTACTGATTTTCATAATGCATGATGAAATCCTCCATTGGGTAATCCTAGGAAAGTGCTGCACAATTTTACACTGTCTTGGTACAATTCATGTCTAGTAGGTTCATTTTAATTTTTCCAAATTAGAACACTAACGATAAGATTAAGTCTTACATACGTATTACACACCTCCTACTTTTTCTGTACTATTTATCCTAATGAAATACCGATTTCCAGTAAGGGTTATCAGATATCACCTGTAAATCCTAAAGGAGAGGTACAATAACATCAGTACAATAAAGCAGAGGTAAGAATTGATTCTCATCCCTTTTATTTTGCAGATATAGGCTGGTGCCTGAGGTGTGCTTCCCCGAGCAGTACCACGATGCTCTTCGTGCAACAAAGCATTTCCTGCAGCCTGATGTCTTAGCTGAGTATTCAGTGGACCCCAGTCGAATTGCAATCTCTGGGGACAGTGCAGGAGGGAATCTGGCAGCTGCTGTGTGCCAGCAGGTATCATCCACTGAGAGTTCTGTATTGCACTACAGCAGTCCAGCCCAGAGAGGCTGGCAGGTTCTTTGTGCTGCACCATCACAAGGGGATGTGCCACCCCTGAAAACAGAATGGTAGAAAGCCAGAATCTGCTCATGTTTCTTCTGTAAAGTGACTCAGTCACTATATGAATCACATAGGTTGTGATGTGTTGTTACATTCACAAGTTGTTATGGACTGGAGTTCAAGAGTAAGGAGCTAAATTAGGTTTTTTTACCTATTTTGCTGGTGAACTCCTTATTTTTCCAGGTAGGCATAATTTCTTAATATGATTGCCTATTTTTAGATAATTGTCTCTGGAAATACACTTTTATTTCTTTCAAATACAAATGAAGGACAAAATACACAGTAAATGGAGCTTAATTCCTCTTGAATTGTCTTTCTGTAGCATTTTGCAATTTTAAAGAAATTTCTTTTGTGTATCTGCAGTTTAAATGTAATCTGAATTTGATCTAGTAAAGAGTTTAAAGGAAACCCGAGGCAAGTAATATTTTTCATGGTTGAATAAAATATTATTATTACTAACTTATTCCTGTTTCCATAACCATTAGTGATAAGAAAGCAGATACCATGTCCAGACAACTAATTATCATGACACCCTTGCAATATTGAATTAGGGTGGAATAATTAATAAGAGACAGTTACAATAAAGACTTCAGTATTGAGGACTGATAAACATGATAGTAGCACATTTTGGGAAATTCAATTTCCTGATGCATAATTCTTTTTAAACAAGATGAGACATGATAGGGCACTGTGCGTCTCGTAGGATGGAACAAAGTTTGCTGACTCTTCCAGTAAGGCAGTCAGGGGGCACCAAATTGATGGACTCAAATCAAATGCAGGTTGAGTCAGACACAGGGAGATGCTTCTGTACCAGGTGAGTCTTTGCTAGAAGAAATTGTGGATGCCAGCAATCTGCATTGGCTGAAAACAAACCAATTAGATCAATTAATGGAAGAAAAATCCATGAAAAGCTCTTAAAAGCAAGAGTAGCTCCTTTGATTCAGGAAATCCTTCTGATGCCACTTGTTCAACTGGGCACTGTGTGAGAGAAATGCCACTTCTCATATTTTGTTGTTCATACTCCCTTCAATAAGCTTAGGTCACTGATTTCTGTTGGGAACGGCCACCTTACGAGAGGAGAAAAAGATCAGACTGCTGATACTTCAGACAAAACGGCCACATTGCCTGTATAAGAGCAGAATTCACTCTAAAACTGTCAAATGAATGTTTGCTTTTCTGCAGTCCCACATTGATACGTGTTTATCTTCTTTATAATCTTAATTCTATCCTGCGTTTTTCTCACAGCTTAGCAAAGACGAGGATTTGAGCGTCAGACCGAAGCTGCAGGCCTTGATTTATCCAGTCCTCCAGGCGTTTGACTTCAACACCCCTTCCTACCAGCAGAACATGAACATGCCCGTGCTGCCTCGCTACGTCATGATCAACTACTGGATCGATTACATCAACGGCAACTACGACTTGGCTCACGAGCTGCTGATCAACAACCACACGGCCCTCAACGTGGGCCGGGCGCTCTCCTTCCGCGCGCGCCTCAACTGGACGTCGCTGCTGCCTCCCTCCTTCAAGAAGAACTACAAGCCGGTGGTGCAGACCACGGGCACGGCGGCCATCGTGGAGCGGCTGCCGGCGCTGCTGGACGTGCGGGCGGTGCCGCTGCTGGCGGACGACGCCACGCTGGCGCGGCAGCCCCGCACCTACGTGCTGACCTGCGAGAACGACGTGCTGCGCGACGACGGCGCCATGTACGCCTCGCGCCTGGAGCGCGCCGGCGTGCCCGTCACCCTCGACCACTTCCACGACTGCTTCCACGGCTGCATGATCTTCACCGTGTGGCCCACGGATTTCTCCGCCGGCGTGCAGACCAGGAACAGCTACATCAAGTGGCTGGATGAGAACCTCTGAAGGGAGGGAAGGCTGGAAGGCACAGGGTGGGCGTGTGGCTCCGGTGTCTGTGCTGGCAAAAGAGCAAACAATCAAAAAAGTGCACTTTTCCCAGTTCTGACTTCGCTGTTCAGTGCAGCTGCTGGGGGTACAAACCACTAACTGCAGCATTTTCTAGCTCTATTTGCCTTGCCCAGTAAAGAATTTTTAGAAGTATTTTTTTCAAAGCAATTTTTTTCCCACTTTCTCCCAGATGATATTGCCAAACATAAACACGGATTGAGCAGGGAGATCAGGACTCCTGCAGGATTCTTACCTGGCTGAAACTTTTGAGCTTTGACTCTTAATTAGGTACAAAGGCCCTGGCTTTCAAGTGATGTGGGATAAATCCTAACCACCTACACCTACTTCTGAATATGTAAAAATGTGAGCTAGTTTACAGCAGTGTTGAGCATCTGATGTCACAGTGAGAACACTCTCCTTGGGCAGCAGGGCCATGCATTTGAATGACAAGCACAGATTTAGGTGTTGGCTTTTTGCCACAGACGAACGGCTCATTTAAAATTTTTACGAAATTTTTTACAAAAGCTCTTCTAGACAGTTAAAATGATGCTCGATGAGTCTTTTAGGCAAACCTGTAATTCAGCTTTGGAATTTGGTCTTTACCGCCTTTTAATTATTTATATTTTAAGAAGGTACAGGACTAAATATATTTTCAATAAAAAGTATGATAGCATAAACACAAATAGGTAAGATCAAATATCAGGTGTAGCAGGAGAATGCAGCTTTCCTGTGTGAGTGACCTTCAAAGCTGACTACTTATTTGGCTAAAGAATGTGACTTCACCTATGTTGAAAACCTTAGTTGTATGACCTCCTTAGAGAAAATACTGACCTTACTACAGATAGTCTGCTGTGTGGTTTGCACTAATGTTTGTAATTAGTAGAAGTTTTTGTTCATTGACTTTTGTTTTGTGTTTGTAGTTTTTACTATATTTCCTGCTTCATGAAAGGAGGAAAGCAAGTGAATAGAGGTGGGTTCCAATCTGTACAGATACTTAATTCTGTACAATATTTAATTCTGAGCTTTGCAGCTGAACTTTTTCTCAGTCTTGTAGACTGCTCCAGGCAAGGTGATCTCGCTATTGGGCAGCAAATCTGTGCAGTTTGAGCCAGTCTGTAAAGTTTGGACAGGCAGGACAGGGGAGTGAAACCACTTTGTGACTATCTATTGTCCAGGCTGCTCACAGCTTGCAGAAATGAAGGTGGTGTCAAAAGCCCAGAGGCACAAAGGAGAGAGTAGGAGATTAAATTCATCATCAGCTTTACCACAGACCCTGTGAGTCCCCAGGAGAACAATGTCATCTCCTTACACCCCACTCCTGCAAGGGAGGGAGGAATGTCCTACCTCACAAAGGAGCTGTGAAGCTGAATTCTCAGGCATGGGTGAAGCACACAGATGTGAATGTGACTGCAGGAACTCTGGCTTTTGACTTTCCATCCTTCTCCAAGAGCTGGCTCAGAACAGCCTGTCCCACATCAGGGATGCTACTGGGCTCATGTCCTGCTGAGCAGTTTGTTCCCCTCTGTCCTGGTTCCTGTCAGGAACCCTAAGGTGAGGCTTCTTCGCCCTTAGCCTTGGAGATCATGAGAAAGGCAATTTCATTAAAGCATTCCTTATATGAAATTTCCTTATGAAAGTTCTTCAAAAAACCCCATCAGGTACTGATCAAACTGCCTTCTGACATTTAAAACATATACAGAGCAGTCCCCTTTCACTGGGATTTAAATTAAATAGGAGAATGGCTTTGCAGAATCACTGTTTCCTGGAAACACCAGGTTGTTAACGTGGTTGTGTGTATTAAGAAAAACCATTAACGAGACAAGGCCTGGATGTCAGCTCAGTCATGCAGGCCAAAATTCATTCCCAGCACAGTTCACACGAAGATCACAAGGCAAAGCTTTTTCAACAGTGGCCCAGATTCTTCCATTTAGCATTTACAAAGACTTGGTGGAATTAGAGCAACCAAGTGACAATCTCAATCAGAATAAATTTTGATCAAGAAACCCAATTAGCACTGCAGAGGAATTCAAACTTTTTATCTGGATTTAAACCCTTTCCTCCTTTTCCCCATAAACACAGCTTCATAGATTGTATGTTTTAAACAGACAGCAAGAGAAGTTACATCCGTTCAAAAGACAAGTTACTAATCTGCTCCAGACTCCTTTCTCTTTATATGGAGACAGCTACATTTACCTGACTTTAGACTATGACTAAAATAGTAAAAAAAAAATAAAAAAAAAAACCACTATACTGAGTTACAACAAAAGGCTTCTTCCTGAATTTCCTGCTTAAAGAATAAACCCATATCAGAAAAGATATCATTTATATCTACTCACTGTCATTAGTATAATATGTGGCTATACTATGATTGTATGTCATAGTATAACTGTAGTACTGGAAGAAAATTGTTAATATTCCTATAGATCTTATAATAATGAAGTTTTCCTGAGAGCTTTCTGCAAAGCTTTAGGTCAGCATTTGTTTATAGCTAAGTTATAAATATCTGTTATGAACCTAAAATATAATTGCTGCTGTTTTGTTTTTGTTTTTTTTTAACTGAAATGAAAGGGAGAGCTGGAATATATACACACATATATATTCATGGAGTTGGTTGTAAATTTCCTTCATGCACTGAAGCACATTAAAGTCTTGGCACAAGAGATGGTAGTAAGTTTATAACTGGAGTGGATGTGTTTACGAAGCTGCCAGCAGCCTGGTGCGATAGCCGAGAGAGATCACAGCACCACGTGGATGTGATGTACAGTATTAACTACTTCTGTCAAAGCATCTGGACTGCTTTGATCTTGCAGCCATGTGGTTTAATACCTGATAGCTGCAGAGATACCTGAGGGATCCTACAACATGGAAAAAAAGAGGTCTGAGTTCCAGCTCTAAAAAGACCTTTAGTTCACAGCCGCACAAGACACTGATCAAATTCAGTGTAAACCTTCAAGTGAGTGTTAGTCCCAACCCAGCTTTCCTCCTCCTGTGCTTTGTTCTCCTTTGCACACAGTCCCCATTTCCCATATTGAAAGTTTAGGGTTGTTTCCCGCTGTGTTGCTGCAAACTCCTAGGAACTGACTCAGGGTTACAGAAAACAGATGCCTGATAGCAAGGGATTAAGATTAATCCGTGTTACAACACCTGGATTTGTTCCTGCATTTTCCTACTTCTCCAAGTGTGTCCTCAGGCATACCTTGCACCTTCATCCCTTTTCACAAAGGTTATTTCACAAAGCAGTTTAGGGCACTTGCACGATGTAGGATCAGAGCAAGTGTTTGTAGCAATATTCCACCTGTGCATGGTAGAGTCTTTTCAGAGAAGATCTTCAATGAGTTTGTTTTCTTATCATGATTTTGGCTAGGTAGCTTTTGTAGGTAGCTTTTCTTCCCTTCTACAATTAGACTCTATCCTTCTATTGCAAAAATCTCTTGTTCCTGATGGCTATCGAAGCATTCAGATGAAAGTTTAGAAAAAAAATACAACAAAATCAATGAGCATAACAGAACCTGTAGTCACTCTTATCCTGCTTCATAGACCTGAGAACTATATTAGTGGGTCTCTAGTATTTTGGCTAATACTTGCAGGAATAGATGGAGATTTTGTCTCCCTAGCTGAGGACCTCTTAAAGGATGGGCGTTCAACATTTCTGAAAGCCCAGACCTCTTTAAAGAGGTTTCATGACGCATAAAAATCACAAATAAGTTGAGTTTCCTAACCTTCATGTAAGTAATGCCAGAACTGCATTCCCAGTCAAAGCAGAAAGGCCATTGTGAGTTTTAAGCCCTACAAACTAGACAGAAATACTTCATCTTTAAAACATTATTTTGTAATATTTGGGCCTCTATATTTTTAATCTCTTACTAAACTTTACAAGAAACTTTTAAAAATAAAAATACTGTAAGCAGGTAAACTTGAGTTAAACCTTTTAAGCTGCTATGATCTGTAACAGTGATATTGTTAAAAAAAAATAAATCTAAAACCAGCTGGTTTAATGTTCTCATATTTATGATGTTCAAAAGCCCAACATACAACATAAAGGTGAATGCATTCAGTACCTTATGCATGACTGGTTTTTGCTTTGTCCCAGAGCAGGGGAAAGATTTGTAAGATTTCATTACCAAGTGTGATTTGAGATATGCTGTCAAAATGAAGAATAAACAAATAAAGTGAAATATACCTGCAACTTATTTTATTTTTCCCAAGACCACTGGTTTTGTATTTCTGAGCATTTCCATTCTGATTTTTGATTGTTTTCAAGGCAGGAGACTTCTGTATGTCCATGGGCTGTGAGGGTCACCTCCTTGTACTTCATTTCTGCCAAATGGTGACCACATCTGCTGATCCTGAAGAGTGGACAAACCTGCACTGGGGCTGTTATTCTTCTTCAAGAACTTACATTCTCCATTCCAATGCATAAACACATTTTTATGTGTCTATAGGTTATGTATATGTTTGAAATTTGGTTTAGCCATCAAAAGTCCAGGTTCCCTTTTCATTCCTGTTTGACATCCATTCACATTGTTTTTTTCTGACCTGTAGCCCATTTTCTGCCCCTGCTCTCTCATTTATTGATCACAGCAGCATTGCTTTTGAGATACCCTAATGTGGTGGGTTTCCCATTTTGTCCAGCAGGCTCCTGTGCCTTTCACAGAATACAAAGCTTTTCTCCTGCTGAAAAAACGTGGTGGGGAAAAAATGCTTCAAAGGACTTACAACCCTATTTTTTAAACCAGCAAAAGTCATATTCCTACTTGCATGAAATTGAATGCATGAAATTGAATGCATTAAAACCAATCTGGATCACACAGAACATTTTTTTTTCCAGAGATGTTTTCTCAGATGTCATAAAACATCTGACTGTGCAGGGCTTGGCAAGGCAGGGCAGTGCCTTCCTCAGCCACATCCCATGCCTGGCTGGGGCTGGAGCTGCTCTCCCTGTGCCACATTTCCCACCTGCAGCTGGAGCCCATGGGGCTGTACCTGATCCAGATGTGCCTGACACAGCTGGATCCCAAAATCCTGCACCCCGCCTTGTTCTGCCCCTTGCCTGACACTTAGGAAACTCTTTGGAGCTGGGCCATGTTTTATTTTGTTTATCCTCAGGGAAGACACACGTTTTCTCCTTGCTCTTACTTCCAGTTCTTCTGGCACTAATCCAATGGCATTTACTTATTTTATAAATGTCATCTAAATAGATAGCAGCACATCATTAATATGAGACTAAATTCACCCCTAAGGTAAATCTAATATTTTTTCCAAATTATTTTCTACAGCATTTTAAAGGGTTTATCAGCTATTCAGCAGGAACACAGTCAAAACCAAAAAAGAAACGCTGCAATGGCTCCTTTAAAGCTGTTTTTACAGAAACAATATTTTAAATAACTTTTTCTGATTTTATAACATGTAGAGAACACTAAATACTTCCATTACAACAGCTATTTATTTCTGAAGCAGAATCTCAAACCCCAACACTTCCCATCGTGTGGCAGTCTGGGGATATAAGAGAGGCAAAATTTGTTAAGAGAATAAATGTGATATTAAGAGACTTAAATCAGCGATAATAATTGGTGTTACAGAAAAGTCCCTCTGCCACTAACGCTGTGCCAGTGTCAGGACAGGTGCAGGACACTCAGTGCCCCCGAGGGGTGGGATTCAGGGCGTGGTGAAGGAATAAAGGGAATTAGTAATTTCACAACAATCTAATTCCGGTCTGAGGTTTTTAGGTAATAGACAAATCATTTGCAGTACAGCCAGCAGAGGGAGCGTTTAAAGCAAGGTCTGCTGCAGGAATTTCTGAAGCCACACTGTCAAACAGGAGGTGTTATTGTGGGAACTGCACCAGAACTGTTGGGGCAGCCCAGCCGTGACTCGTGAATTCATGCACAGACAAGGCAGGAGAGTCATGCCAGGGGGGAATTACTCAGAGTTCTTGCAAAAAAAAAAAAACAAAAAAAAAAACCCCCAAACAAACAAGCACTTCATACCCATTCCATCCCAGGGATACCCCATCCCTGGAAGTGTCCAAGGCCACGTTGCACAAGGCTTTGAGAGAGCTGATGCAGTGGAAGGTGGAATGGGATGAGCTCTATAGTCCCTTCCAACCCAAACATTCTGTGGTTCCTCGGCATGAATCACGCAGGCCTTGACAGGCTGTGAGGGTGTTTTTCAAGTGATCTGGCCCTTAGTTCAGACCCTGGGACAGGCTGGGGTGTGTGCAGTGACCCGGGCTCGCTGTAGCTGCCCGAGCATGTCTGCAGAGCCAGAAGGGCGAGGAGTGCAGCCAGGGGAAATGTGCTTCTCTGTGCCCAGGGCATGGGGTGTGCACATGGAGAGCTGCACTGCCAGGGCTGCCTGCATCTGTCTGTGTCAGTGGGGGCTGCAAGGAGGCATAAACAGCATCTCCAAAAACCTACAGAGAGCTGGGAGTGCCCTGGAAATGGTGCAGGGTGATACCTAAGGGAGTGGGGCTATTTCTGCCCTCGTGCTGTGGCATCTCTGCTCTTTTAATAGTGCATAAGGCAACTTATTGTAAGAAAAAGGCAACTTTTACAGCCCTTGTACACCCTGCTCCTGATGCTGTGAGAAGATGACCTTTCCAAGAACCCCACTGGCAAAGCAGCCCTGCTGCTCTGCTCTGCTCTGCTCTGGGGGCTGTGGGAGCCAGGGTTGCAGCTGGGGTTTGAGTTATTTTAGCTATCAGAAATGAGTTACCTTGGCTGTTTCTCACACCCAGCCATGTGCACGTGTTCCATGCTGCATCAGCAGCCATTGCACCCCCTGCTACTAATGTGCTGTGGGTTATGGAGCACTGCAAAGCCAGAACAGCTCAGCAAAGCAGCAGTAGTGCACATTTAGTGTGACTGTATCTATTCATAAGAGGTTTTTTCCTCCCCAAAAAATCCTATGCTGAGGAGTCAGACATGCCTCCTTATCTCCCCGTGCAGCTGGAGGCTCAGCATGAGGGGTCAGGGCCTGCACTCAGCACTGGGGCTCCAAAAATCCCTGAAAACAAACAAAAAAAAAAATCAAACCTGCACAGAAACTCCTCCAAAACTCTCGATTTCCTTTTGCATTCCTATTTTTCATCACTGGTTCCCCTGCACAAGTGCAGCAGAGCCTCCCAGCCTTTCCAAATACCATACCATTGCAAGTCCTGGTTTTGGTGGTCTGTGTGGACAGTCAGGGGAGGGAAGATGCCACTTGTCATTTCACAGTCACAGCAATGCCCTGGAGGCACAGCCTAAGCCTGGATTTGAGCACAAAGAACCAACTGTGCAGTTCAGGTCCTGTGTGATCTGCTGAAATACCAGGTGCTTAATCAGAGATCAGATATTGTACATTTGTATTTCATGTTCAGCCTCAGAGTGGTGGCCTACAGACAGGACATTTGGGATGCAAAGAGTTTCTTTGGACACAGATTTAACTGGATGTTAGCCAACTCACAGCAGAATTATGAAAAAACAAAGACAGGGCTACAAATGTGAGAAAGGCCTGTGGAATTGCATGCCTGACCATGAGTGACATGGTGAAGCTGGTGAAAAAGAAGCTTTCAGCCTGAGCCAATGCATATTTTTAAGCACACTCTCAGAAACTACTTGCTATAAATTATACTTGTGCATATGTATACATACACACACAAATACATATAAATTGCCATAGTACAAACCTAGAACCATTTATTTAAGGATAATAGGCTGGCCTTAGATTTATAATGGTCCTTTGAGTCAGGTTAAATTAATTTGGGCTGAGGCCTTTTATTTTCATAACTGTCATCATCTTGGCCTCTTGAGCTGGTTATCTTCCCACCTGAGTTTCCAAAGGAGTGTCTGAGTTTAAGCAAGATCTAAACAAGTCTGCTGAGTTGTCACCTGGAGGCACATCCATACATTTACTTCATCAGCCTCACTCATGCAATCTCTTCGGGCCTTCATTCCAAAATGCAAATCCCAATTGCAACTTACTCTTTAGTGTCACTTTGAAATGCAACTTTAGCATGAGTAGCGTTTATTTTTATCATGTCACGTCTCTCTGCCTAGACCAGTATCTCCTGAGCTGTAAAAAGCAGTTTGCTGTTTGCATGTTAATGCAGCAGAGCCAAGACAACTGGGTGCTCTTCCTCCTAAGACTTCCTCAACAGGCTTGTTTGCTAAGCTGCAGTCGGTTAAGGGCAGCAGGGTTAGCTCAGCACCTCTTTGTCCCAGCTGACAGCAGTCACCACACTGTTCTTGCAAACATCCAAGCACCTCACCTTGTCCCAGACTCTGTCCCCAAAGCTGGAGCTGGGAGCAAAACCAACTATCTTTCCACTCCCCAATCGATCAGGGCACAGGAATCATTAAAAGCTAATCTGTGCCAAGACCCACAATGAAATCTGAAGTCATTTATTTATCAGATGAATAACAACTTAAAGCAGAAGGTGAATTTCCCGTTAATACTTCATCCTTTCCTGAAGGGCTGTCTCAGGAACCAGGGGATCTGTACTGGGTGGGAAGAAGGGCATCGAGCCTGGGGAGAGTTTAAAAAGCAACCAAGCCAACAAGGGTTGAAGATCAGCTGGGTTAAACTTTGATGCCTCCACTAGATCTGGGGGACAGGAGCTCTCCCTGTTTGCTCCAGGTGGGGCAGGGGAATTCCTGCTTCCCTAACACCTGGGCACGGGCCAGTTCTTCAGAGACTGGTGAGGCAAAACAATGGAGGCGTTTCCTTGATGAGGATTGCAGGAAGAGATTATGGGATTAGTCCAAAGAGATGGTTTGGCAGCCTGGGGCTCCCCAAGGCAGCAGCCTGAGGGAAGCTGGGGTTCACTAGCCCAGGGCTCAGCCACAGGGCTTGCACACAATCCAGATTTCTATCTCCTGTGCAAGGCATTGCAGAACACACCAGTTCACCACAGTGTCAGCAGTGTTTATTCAGGCAAGGATTTTAGGACACAAACACAGCAGCAGCCAGTGGGCTGGCACCAGGGCTGGCACCTGCTCTAACTGAGCTGCTTTGCTCTTTTCTCCTCTGACAATGCTCCTACAACACCAAGCTGCTGCAGGCTGGGGAGCACAGAGAGTCCTCTGAAAATATTACACTCCTCACAGCTGAGGAGATGTAGGTGTTTACTAAGGAAGCAATCGATTTACATATTGTCATTTTAGGACCTTAACAACAGTCTGCTGAATCCAAGAGAGACTGACATTGTCCTGAGGAGCTCTGGGGCCACAGCTGGCAGAGAGGGAACCCCAAGAGCCCAACAGCAGGAGCTGCTGCCCCAGCCAGAGGGGTCTGTGAGCATCTCCCAAGATGTGTCTGTGAGGTTTGAATAGGGATACACCTAACTCAGATTAGAAAACTTTTGCCCACGTTATTTGTAGCTGCTTCATCTAATGTGCTGGTGAAGTAACCTCTGACACCAGAGCAAGGAGAGCAGTGACTGGCACAAACAAACAGGGTGTAAGTGGGAATTTACCTTACTTTTCTGCATAAACAAACTGCAACAGACATAGATAAAGTCAAAACTTTTAGAGCTGGTGCTTTCCACAGTATCAATAAAATACTTGGCCAAGAAAAGAAAAACACTGCTGCTTATCAGCTCCACCCCTCCACTCAGCTTGTTTCCCTTTCCCTGAAATGTTTGAAAATAAATGAGCCAATGTGGTTTCAGTAGAGTGCTTCGAATACTAAACAATCTGCTGCTCCTAGCTAATAAGGAAGGAAGCTGGCCAAAAAGCCCTGCCTGTTTACTGACTCAGCCCTGCCCTTCTGGAGCCAGGAGGTAGCAGCACAGAACAGAAATCTTGAGAAATGTTGGGAAATGTTGGGAATTGTGCAAATCAGGACAGTTCTGCCCTTCAGCAAAACCTTGTTGGAGGTATCCAGACCTCACCAGCCAAAACCAAACCCCTTACCACTGAGGAAAATACTACTTTAACGTGCTTTGAAGTATCCCATGAATCTGAAGTTTTATTTGCCCTGGGTGTAGAGAGTTTCATTTCTGTTTTCTCTCTGGTCTACCTTGAGCAGTAATCATTAAATGAAACAAGTCCAGCTGGGCAAGGTTTCCTGGTTTCTACACTCTTTTACAGCCTTTATCAGGACTAACAAGAAATGATAAAACACTGCAAACAGCACACAGCCAGAGGTATCTTGTTCCTGGCACTATCATTCTTAAAAAAAAAACTCTTCTTCCACTCAATGCCTGTAATTTCAGGGATTTTTTTATAGCTGGGATTTAATGTCTCAGGTATTTAGCATGTTTGCATGCAGCACAGCATGCAAGGCTGTAAATGCAGGCCCTGGGTAAGGAAAATGTCACATTTCTCCAGCCTGGTCTGTTTTAACTCTGCAGAGGTGCCAGCCTGTCTGTGTTCTGTCACCACTCGGTTGGACTTGTCCAGATTTGTCTCTCTTACTCACCCTTTATTTCTCCTGTCCCTGTTTCTTTAGGCATTTGTTTTCTTTGGAAATACTTTCTGGGTGGCAGCCACAGGTAGAGAGGAGGTTCAAACTGAGGGTGACAGGGATTTCTGTGAGGTCTTTGCAGTAAACTCTGCTTGCAATGGTGTGTTTCTACTAGAGGTTAAGAGGTATGTATTTAAAGAGTTTTGTGAATTGTTTATGTGACTAATAATGTATTCTCACCATAAACAAGGCCAAAAGTGATTTGAGAGGTACAAGTATAAGGCATTCATAGATTCTCAATTTCACTGATAAAGCAAATAACTTGCACGGTTAATACCACTGCAGATTTCCTTATCAGGAACATTTTCCCCCCTAAAATATTTTCACAGGGAAACAACTACAGAAATTTCAGTGCTGTGCTCAGCACTTTCCAGCTTGCTGTAGCTACTTTCTGGTAAGAATTTTGCTTTTCTTTGATCATTTATTTTGATTTGGGAATGAAGAGTGAGGGACATTTGCACTCTCAGTAGTTAGGTTTGCTCCTTGTAAGATATCACCAACCTGGCTCTCATGCCCATGCTCCCTGCTGAGGTGTGTAAGGAGGAAGGATCCAGATACCCAGATCCCATCTGAGCTGCCTCTCTCTGCTTTTCATCACAGACCAACTTTGTTTATGTAAAAAATTGTGTTTATATAACAATTTGAGTTTACACACAAATATTTTCCACAGTGCAACAAGCCAAACACGTTACCAAACAACTGTCCAGCTATCTGCAAACATTTTGAAGCTTGAATAATATTTGCTCAATTCAAGATCAAGTTTAGACCATACTCACCAGGAAAAGTCAGATGAGGCTTTCCAGCATGGTGACATCTTCCTTTTTTTTTTCCTTATACAAACAGGAATCCTTGTTCCAATTACTGTAGTCTTCTGAGAAAAAAATAAATCTGTATATGAAATCTAATAGCACAGGTAGATCTGCGGGGATTAACAATATGAAGGAGAACATTGTCAAGCATGTAATGATATTTTTTTGTATGTCTGCTAAAGCTAATGCTTTTAATTGTATTTTCCAGTTTAATTCTAGTAGCCAAAGGCACGATGCACAAGGCAAATAAATGACAGAATAATTGGCATGCCCAAGTGCTTCTTCTTCACATAAATAAGGCAGGCAGCAAATATGAGTTGAGCAAGGAGATCACTGTATTGCAGTTTAATTCACTCAAGATTTCACCAAAATCAATTTTACACTGCAGGATGGAAAAACAGGCCTGGGAAATGCATTGAAAGTGTCAGGAGGGGAGAGCCACGGAATTCCCCTCTCGAATTACCATTTCACAAGAGTGTGAGAAAGCATCCTCAGCAGAGTGACTGGGGAGGAATGGGCTCAGACAGAGCATCTTGCTGGGTGCAGTTCTGCATTCCCTGCATGCCTCAGGTGCTTCACGGAGAGATTCTTCTGTGATTACAGGTGCAATTGGTGAAAGGCTTTTACAACAGAAAGACATTCCTACCAGCCTGACAGCAGCAACAGATTTAATTATCCATGCAGAGCTGGGTTTTTATAAGACATCAGCCCTGCAAGTACAGTGGAGGTGAACTATCACAACACTTCCATCGGTGCTGCTCAGCTTGGTTTAATGTACCCAAGGAGCTGCAAACAAATGATTTTGACTGTAAGCCCTTGAGGGCTAAGATTATCTTTATGGACTTGGACAAATACACAAACACATTACCAGAGCTTTGTTTTTAAGTTCATCAGAGCTGAAAGGTGAAATAAGTAAAAAGACAAGTACTTTTCCTTGACTTTTAAGTCAAGGTAGGTTTTCTCCTGTTTGATCTACAAATCCAGTCAGAATAAATAACTTCTAAATTGGAAATATGCATTAAACTTAAAACCCAAGGAACCCTTAGCAATTCTTCACTTGTTTTTTTAAAGCATCTTTTACTAACTGTAAAGGAAACCATGTCTGTATTTGGCTTCTTCACAGATTATTTGGCCATCTAACCTAACAAAACACTGCAGTGATATTGTTGATCACATCCAGTTTTGGAAAACCACGCTGTGTTGAGAAGAGCATTTCCAGGCTGTGAGCCATAAAATGAGCCTGTTCCTGCTGCAGCTCATGTGGCTTTTGCTGTGAATTGGAACGAGGGCAGGCCCACATCCAATGCAAGGTCCCAAAGACACTGACACGTATTTCAAACCAAAAACCATCAGCTGTGAAAATAAAACTTTTGGGGAAACTCCAGTCAGGGAGCAAACTGCCAAAAGATGTAATGCCAAAAGAAATTGTTCTCTGTTTACGTGGAGCTGTTTCCACGTCTTGCTTTGCTCCATGGGCTGGCCCAGGGCAGGGACAGGTGAATGCTGCTTGCTGGGAGCAGCAGCTGAGTGACAGAACTGTCCCTTTGCAGCACCCACAGGTCATTTCCTTGGCTTTGCTGCAGGGTAAGGCTGCACCCTAACGTTGCAGTGCTTGTTCCAATAGACCCCTCGCTGTATTCCTGAAGGGCATGACATTTTTCCTCGATAATCCCATTAGCTGGGTGAGTCCCCAGCACAATTTGTGCCTCTGGAATTCCTGCAGGGATCACTCCCGTCCCTCATGTCTCAGTGCAGAGCTCTGTGGTTTCTTCACTGCACATTTACAATTTTCAGTTTGGGTCAGTGCTACACCGAGCACTTATTTACAGTCAAAAAGGAGGTGTTAGAAGGGATTGAAGGCAGATGTCCTGTATTTATCCAGTATCAGTGATTTCATAACAAGAAAGTCACAGCAAGTCGTGACTAGATTATCTCAGCTGCCAGCAGCACAGCCCAAGCTGTGTTCCCTCCACACAGTACACAGCACAGAACTGAGCCACAGCAATGTTAAACTGCCATGACTAGGAAGAAATGCTTCAGAAATATATATAGATATAATTTTTTTATTTGTATAAATTATTTTTTTTCCCTTTTGAAAACTGGATTTCAAAAGGAGATACCACATACCTTTAAAACCCCTGTGCTCCTTGGGGCACAAATGTTAAATCTGTGAAAGCATTCAGCTCCATGATGTGACCACTGGCTGACCTTTTTGCTGGTTCTGCCAGTGTCAGGATAAAGCACAAACCTTTCTGCAGTGACACAGATGTATCTGTCATCACTGATACTGCTGGGTGAACAAATAATGTCTTAATCTGAACACAACCTAAAGCCTTGATATTTACTTCAGCTAAAGCTTCCTGCACCTGAACATTTCTGCTCAGAAAATAAAAATCTTGTCTAGGATCACCTGACTCTTACACCCTGCTCACTTTCTCTTACCCTTACAAGACTTCTGCACTCCGCTGTGACAGCTGAGACAACACCAAAATGCAGAAATTAGATAAGAAACTTTGGAAGCCAGGTTGGATATTACCTGCTACCGACAAAGCTGAGGAAAAGAGAGGCAATTAGAACAAGAAACTAGAATAAGATTAGAATCTTGTAAAACAAGATGTTTTACAAGAACTGCAAAATCTCCAGGTCAGTGTAAATACACATTAAACATACATCAAACCTCTGCTCCAGGCTGTCAGAAACAACAAAGTAGCCTGACAAGAATTTTGGAGAGCTACATGCTTACCAAACAGTGAACAGTATTTCCTTAAAAAAATTAACATTCTCCACCTTAAGAAAGTGTAATAGCAGGTGTCCCACAGGCAAAACACATATTTGTCTCAACTACAGCTGAACTCCACCTGGGGATGAATGTCATGCAGAGTATTTAAAGCACAGTAAGTCAAAGTTTTGCTAAGTGCACCAAAGCAGGATTACCATACACTGTGAGGAATTAGATCTGTAATATATACATATATTCAAATGTCTGTGTGCAGGTTTAGGTAGGAGTGTGCATTCATTCATAGAATACACCTCTACATCCATCCATACAGATATGGGGACTTCAGGTCTGGAGTAGCACCATGTTCAAGGATTATCTGATTAGTAGGGTTTTTAAGCAGTCTATTTCTCATGACATTCCTTCCCTGTGAAAAGAAAGCAGAGGTTTGTCAATGCATCAATAATTCAGTCTTAAAAGTCGATTCCCACAAAGTGCTCTTCAGGCATGAATTCTTCACAACCTTCCTGGGGGGCATTGGGTTCTGGGATTTCTTTCACCTGAGGGTCTCCTTGAAGACAGGGACACAGGGTGGAAGAAAAGCTGAATAATCCAGCTAAAGTCAGAGGAGAAATCTGACAAAGAGCCCGGCGTAGCTCTCAGGAGCTCTGGGCTGGCAGATCTCCCCTGGGTTCACATCTCAATCAGTTTGACACCTCCTCAGAAGCAGGTGAATAATCAAGCACAGATTCAAAAGAAACCAAAGGTAAGTTCCCAGCCCTAAAAATTCCAGGAAGAAGTTCAGAGCTCAGAAAAACCCAAAAGCTAGGGCCAGAAACAAAAGATGTTTTCTCCTCAGACCTGTGGGGACCTGTCAGCTTGTCACTCTGAGGAGGGTGAAGCCATTCAGCCTTCAGCCACGAAATCATGAGCTCAGAGGGAATTTTTTCCTCTCTCCGTGCACTCCATCATGAGCAGTGACAACAGCTCTGGGACTGTGGAGACTGTTACAAAAGGACTGGCTCTAAGGAGAGAGGTTCACTGAAAAGAACCAATAACTCACAGATTTATATCTAGAGGGATGCAGGTGAGCACCAGCAGCTGAAGGGTCACACTGCAGACACATCCCCCACTTGCTGCACGCTTTCAGGTCATGCCTAAACATAGAGCATCACTGGAGTGCTTTGTTCACATGCAACTCTGGAGTTAAAACCACTATGTGACCTCAAGGATCAGACACAGCCTGAGTCAGACCCACAGCAAGCCAGGATTACAAGCAAGGAATGCAGCCTACCCTTCAGGCCTCTCTTTTGATTTGCAAAGTGCAAATGAAGCAGAAGTTACTGGGTTTTTCCTACAAATCTTGCCTCTGGAGCATTTTTTTAAATTTGGGGAATTTCCTGTGTTGCATTTTAAGAACCATACCCTGGAGACCCTAGCATTCAGCTGGCTGGCAATATTGCCTCTCTCTGATTGAAGGGGAGACTTGGGAGGGAAGGAAAGAGGTGATTAAACCTCTTTTGATGTGTAACAGTTTCTTTTCTGAGTAAGGCAATGATAGCTCTGTGAATCCCTGCCTCTAACCTTCAGAAAGATTCAGTGTTGAAGAAAACTGACTTACTTTTAACACAAAGTAACTTAAAATCTAAAGCAACCTGCTGAGTGGTTGCACCCAGCTTCTCCCAGCTCTTTTTCCTTGTGACCCAGTGTTAAAATTCCCAAAGGCAACAGAATCAACCTGATTCCTACAATTCTGGTGTTGCTCCTGTTCTTCCTGCAATTCCGTTTTTGATCTGGGAATCAGAGACCAGATTCAGGGACATATTTAGCAGAGATGGAGCATTGCTGATCCATACTCAGGCTTGACTCTGGGCTGGCATCAGAATTGGATTTGGATGGGAACCTGTTCCTACACAGTGGGGCAGGAAAGCTGGCACTGGTTTGGTGGAGAGAAGGGGATTCCTCTGTGAGCTTAGGCAGATGAAGCATCAAAACCCACCTCAGGAGCTCTGATTCTGTAATACTGGAGCCTGTTTCAGCTCTTTCAAAACAAAAATGTGCCTCCTCAGCAGGGAGGAAGCGGTGCTTGGAAAGGGAGTATGGACAAACCCTGTGTTCACATCTGCTTTTCTTCATACCAAAAATCTCCTCCCGCCAGCTTCCATCTCCTGCTGCCATAGCCCTCCCCCAGACCCAGACCCCAGTCCCTCCTCTGGTTAATTCAGACATGCTGAATTCTTTGTGGGAAGCTTCAAAGCTTTAGTGCTTTGTCCTGCTAATCATTATTTGCAGACAGATTATCACAGCAATCTCGGCTTTCCCCATCCAGCTATTGTGGGCCCTGGAGAACAAACGCCTGTGTAGCTGGGCAAGAAAAGCACAAGAAAACAAACAAATTACTACTACTACTATAAATATTCAGGACAGATCAGATTCCCCATACCTGTACACAACCGTTTTCGGGACTGCATGTAATTTTCTGGAACAATTTGATTCACTCTGAATGTGGCAAATCTGAGCCCGCAGGAGGCACAGCAGCCTGGTGAGAGCTGCTGTGCATCTCTAGTTACAGCCTCAAGTGACCCTGAGACAATTTCTGAGCAAGGAAATAGGAAATGAGCAGAATAAATAGGCTATGGATGGGGTATTTATATTTCTAACTTCCTCCCTATTAAAATCTTGCAAGGACAACGAATTTGCTGTTTCATAACCAGCTGCAAAAAAGGGCTTTCTAAAGAAGCATCCCTTGCTTGTGGACACTTTATCAGTTTTGAGTGATAGAAACTAAACAGCACCTCTTCCATGTGACAGAGGGGCAGTGGCGGTAAATGTTTCTTAAGAAAGCACGTTGAAAGCAAAGTTATGTACAGAGCTGAGCACTCTTTGGGTATTCACTCCAAACAACTTTTGGGCAATCCTAATAACCTTTCTGTCTGGATTTTCAAGGCACCTCATTGTCTTCTGCTATCTTGAATTCACAAAAAATCTGCATAGCTATCAGCAATCAGCCAAACACAAGCATTGGCAAACCCCACAAGCTCTATAGTAGCCTCACTGCTCAAATAAACATTGCAATTGCACTCTCCATTCTCCTGTTTCAGTTGATGACAGTGAATTCAAAGGTCTCATGTTAAAAATGCACATCCACCTCATGACATTCACAGCCAAGCCAGAGGTGCTTCCCCAGGTCTGTGAACCTGTAAAAGGTGTGACATGGGAGAAGGATCTGTGTTTCCCTTCATAAGGCAGATGTCCTTTACACAGCTGGGTGCTGGCAGGGAGCAACACCAGCACATTTTTACACCTGGGTGGGAAGCTGAGGTGGAAGGAAATGTGGGGGGGACTGACTCATTTTTCCAGGCTGTTCACTAAAGGGCAGCTCAAGCCACAGCCTTGGATGGGATTTTTCACCCTGCCCTGCAGCTCCTCGACTCTTAAGGAGGTCAGCAAAACCCTCCATGTGACCACACCACACATCTGTCTGGGAAACTGAATTTGTCTTTCAAACACAGTGAAAAGAAGTGGGAGCTGTAAATGGATATTTCCAATGGGATTGTTAAACCACCAATTCAGGAAAGCTGCTGGTGATTTCTCTCAAGCTGTGTCTGACTGAGGTTTCATCTGGGGCCAGGTGAGACCTGTCCTTGTGCCTGGAAAGGACTTCAAGGGGTGGCTGAAACAGAAAGCAAGTTCAACTGCGGCTCTGTGGGCAACTCCCTTCAGACAGCCTTGAAGGTAAACATTGAACTGCTAGTAACAAAGAAAAGGAAAACAAAACCAATGTTAATCTCACTGGAGGAAATAAGCATTGTGTTTCTCATAAAGAGTGTTTTTCCCCCAAAATGAGTGTTTCATAACAGGTAGGATTTTTCCCACTAATCTCTTTGACAGAAGAGTTCCATCAGCCTGAAAGCACTCAGTGAAAACTGCTGGCAGGGGTGATGAGAAAGCCATTCATTTACTCTTTTCCTTTAAACTATCAACTTAAAAGAAGCCAGTGCCTGAAGATGAGCCAGATCCAACCTCTGCACTGGCAAAAACACTCTGGAATGGCTGAGGCTGATGCTGGATGGGCAGCTGAGCCCTCCTCATGGCCAGGGATGGGTCATCCTCACCCTGGCACTGGCTCCCACCTCTCCTTGCACTGCCCTGGGCTTGTGGGCTCTTCTCTGAGCCAGTCCTCATTGCCAGCCCAGTAGAGAACTTTCTGGGAATAATGAGCTGTACAGGCTCTGATGAGCACCAGAGCTGATCCAAGGTAAGCTGCAAGACCACAGAGTCAGGAACCAGATGGGAAGAAGGCAGAAGTGAAGCTCTTTTCCTTTGAGAAGGACTGAGCACATCTAACACCTCACTGCATCTCCTAATCATCTCTCCCCAGTTGTGTTTTGCCTGGATAGATGGGTATCAGATCCTGTCCAATTATCACATCCTGCTCCTCCCACTGACACTACCGACACCAACAGAGGAGGGGAAGTTATTTTTCTGAAGCCATGTCATAATCTCCTGATGTTTTCCTTTCACAAAAGTGCATCTGTACCATTCAGGTCCATTTTTTAAATTAAGCCCTTGAGTTGCACACCAGAACAATCTCTGTGCTGGGAACAGCTCTCTGCTGGCAGGGTGAGTGATGATATGTTTTCTTTAGGTGATTAAGGACCTAATTGTCCCAAATATGTTACTGGATGTGAGCATTAGAGAAGACAAGAAGATCAAGTTCACCTGTCTCCAAGAGTCATAAAAAGGGACATATTATTTTAAGCCAAGGCAAGTCCCCTAGTAATTGTTCTAATTAAGTTAGTCATGGAGGTATTTTTACAATCTAACTGTCCTGAAGAGCTATTTTAGTGGCTGATTGCAGTCATCATTTATTTTTCAAGTGCCCTTTGGTGATAATTCTTCCTAGTTATACAGAAATTACTTTTGCATTTATTCTTTTAATATAAACATTCTGTTGCAACAGTTCCACCATTTTCTTATCCCAAACCCCACAAATCCTTAGCCAGTATATACCCAAACCCCAAAATTATCCAGGAAACTAAAGAAGTGCAAAATCTTACCCAGTCAGGCAATATTGGCACAAAACATAGACCTCAAGCTGAACTCCTGCATATGTATTTATGTCCATGTAGTTTTAATAAGGGCCCAAACATCTTCCCCAGCCTTCTCCATGGCAATCTCATGCACTGATTCTGCCAAGACAAGTTTCCAACACTCATCATTAAAAAGTTTTGAAATTATTTTACTCTTGCAAAATATTTTACAGGCAAGTCTGGATTCCCTTAATATCTGGGTTTATGTTTGAACCCCCAGCACACTCTTTTGCTCTATTTCCAGTCTTTCCTCCTTCACCATAAAATCTGATGATTTTTTTTTTCTTTTCCTTATTACATCTACAAATCTGTATAAACTTAAAAAAGGTCACCTATATCAAGATAGTGTCATCATATGGATATTTTCTTTGGCAGAAAAATGGTTTTAAGTGTTTCCTTCCATTTTTCTCTGCCCTTATGCAGTTTGTTGTGATTTTACCTGTGTCCTTGTAGAGGTTTGGTGTTGCTGCTGTGAAAAATCTCCTAGAAAAGCCAGAATCAACATAAACTTTTTTTAAAAAGTGGGGGTTTCACCTTTCCTCTGTGACCTGTCTTTGCACAGGGGTCCCACTGACCACTGTCCTGCTCCAGCAGAGTGCAGGAAGGGCAGGCCATGCTCTGTAAAGTGGGACAAGGGCTCTGGGGGCTCAAGGCTTGCCTGGCTCCTCTGCAGACATGGGGGCAGAGGGGATTTGCAAAGCCTCAGACCCACTGCAGGACCCTTGAGCTCACCCTTTGTGCCACCTCTCCCCCACTGGAAGCACCTGGTCGTGTCTCCTTTTCCCAGTTCAGGAACTGTGGCTACACCAAGGAGAGTGCAGAATTTGAGGGGCTTGTGCTTCCAGCTGCAGAAAGACCCAACAAGCCTTAAAGTCCACCTGGAATCCTCATCCAAAATGAAAGGGATTGCTGAATCCTGTGCACTCTGGTCTGAGGAAACACCTGGAACAATGAAGGATGATACTTTGATAGGGTTCAAATCACCTCTGTGAAATCTCATTCCTTCCAAGTGTTGACATCTTACATTTTGTTTTCAGATAGCTTTTCTGAATTTGCATTGCCTGAATCACCTTTCTGGTTAATGGATTACTTAAAAACTCTGTGACCACAGCAGTAGTTAATCTGCTAATATTGTTGTGGGGTTTCAGACAAATAAGAGTAATGACTGAACAAAGTTGGAAATACAAGTTGGGAGTGTTTTGCCTGCTAAGATATGAAAAAGTCTCCTGGGTTTGTTTGGTGGAGCACTCCTGTATTAAGTTACATCTCAGGGCTAGCTAAAAATTAATGGAAAAAGACAAGTGCTGTGGGTTACTCAGAATAAGCAAATTGATCGTTGTGTTACAATCATTAGCTCTTAAACCAGTGGGGTTTTGTAAAAAAAATGCTATGTTCTCTACTTTAAATAAGGAAATCCTGCTTCAAAGAGCCCAGGGAAGTGTTTGTTATATGAGTTTTATTCCCAGACACTCAAGTTCTTGTTTTGCCAATCAATGTTAGCTTAAGTTGAAAATTAGTGAGGAAAAGCAAAAAGTCTTAGTCCAAGAGTAAATATACTGCAGCTCGATGAAGTACACTGTAATTTGCTTTTTAGTTAAATATTGTTATAGTTATAAATCTCTTTTTTCAGTTAAATATTACACAACTTTGGAGTAGGAATGATGAAACTGAAATGCATACTGACCCAGGAGACTGCTTCACTTTCTATTCTTCCTCCAGCTTTCTGTTCACTGAGTTTCAGTGCCATACAAGTCCAAGAAAACATCTTGCATCTGGCAAAATTTGCCATCTGTTTTCAGCCCCAGATCAATTCAGTCTCTGTTCTCGTGGCAAACTGGCCCTGGAGCTGTTTCAATGCTCTCTTTGGCAGTAGCTATGGGGAATTTCTGCTCCCTGCCCTATAATGACCCATTTTCAGGACAGAAGGCAAATGCCTTCTCAGTTAGGTGATCAACTGGTCACCAAAGATGCTGATACACAAAATTCTAATACAATGTCTGCAACTGATAATTTATACAGTACCTTTATAACATAAAGCACGTGTATTGTTTATCAGCACCGTGATGGGATTGGCATATTCACCACGGCCAGGGTTTCCTTTCAGCTTTGCTCCAACTGATAACCCAGCAATCTCCACCAGTAATTCAAGCTCCTCCTGTCTTGCAGGGCTTCCACTGACTCGTGTTTCCTGCTCACAAGCCTCTGGACAGTCTGGCTAACCCTGACTCACCTGGCTGGACCCTGAGCCAGACCCCCTGAATTCACAGTAATGCCTGTGACAGATTCTTTGCTGAGAAGAAGCCTCAAAACAAAGTAATTTCTCTGCATACACAACTGACACCCTAAAGAGAAATATCTGTCTTCCATTTTCAGTGGAGTTTAAAAGCACTCACCTATGGTAAAGAACATCAAATTTCATGCTTCAAGGCTTAAGCTGATTGCATAGCAAGGCTTTGCTGTATGCCAGGGACAATTCTTCCTCTTTCTGAAAAGGTGTGGAGGCAGATGGATGTGTTATGAATCTCCTCCCAGCTCCCTCCAGAGCTGAGACTGCAATGAACCTATTTCACCATTATCACTCGGTTAGCATAATACAGAAAAAGACTTAAGAGCATCTATAAACATTCCCTTTGCTCCCCTAGCCAGGGAGCATCATCTAGTGCTTCACACAAGACTGGTTGTGCAATAAGGGAATAGACACATGGCCAGGTCCAGCTTGGGAATTTGCAGTTGAAAGGAGCTGCTGAAGCTTCAGGGATCTCTGAGGAATACAGGAAAGCAGAGCCATGTATTCCTTACAATGAATACATACATTATTGCCATGATGAAGTCGTTTCAATTATTCCAAAATGATGTATTAGAAAATTTTCTTTAACCAAAATCTTCCATTCTAAGACAAACAGAATTGTTGAAAGGTGAGACCTTCCCGTCAAACAGAAACTCTCTGTTCTGGCAGTACAAATCATAATTAAAGCAATTACATGGGAATTATTTGTGTAAAAAAAACCCCACTGTGAGAAGGAATCTTGAGTCAGGACACCTTAGTGAAACCAACTGTGTTCATCCAGTGAGTAACTCGTGGGGCTTTCCTGGGACGTGCCTCGTGACAATCCCTGGTGTTTGAGAGCTAAGGAAGTACCTGTGTTAGGACAAGGGGAAATGGCTTCAAACTGAGAGAGGACAGATGGAGATGGGATATTGGGAAAAAATTCTTCCCACTGAGGGTGGTGAGGCCCTGGCAGAGGTGGCCCAGAGAAGCTGTGACTGCCCCATGCCTTGAAGTGCTAAAGGCCAGGTTGGACAGGGCTAGGAGCAACCTGGGATAGTGGGAGGTGTCCCTGCCCATGGCAAGGAGGTTGAAACTGGATGAGCTTTATGGCCCCTTCCAACCCAAACCATTCAGTGATTTTATGACACTAAATCTTTCAAAGAGAGATTTCATAATGAGCAGTCATAAAAGACAATATACTTTTGGAAGTGCCCCTATATAACTGACAAAAGTTAAGAACAGCTTAAAATAGATACAGTATATTAACAGGCAAAAGCTATTTATTTTCAGTTAAATATTTTCTTAACCACAATGG